>NC_086175.1:3539104-3866871 GCF_023053635.1 Elgaria multicarinata webbii
AGGTGGAAGAACAGTTACGGAGCAACCAGAAGACTGCTTGTTTGCTGCTGAACCACTGGGCAAAGCCTAAGTAGTGGCTGTGGTGAAGTCAACAACTATCATGAGTTGCAGTGTGAGCTCACTTCTCACATCACTTTAATTGCTCCATATGAGACTGGGGAGAGAAGCTCGACCAGCTGCTGCGACTAATCCTCACCCACATCCTGGAGGACCAGAGCATCCACCGTAGTGGCTGTGCTCAACTTGGCGCACTACAAGAGGAGTTGAAGTGAGAGCTCACTTCTCAGAAAACTTAAACTGTCCGTATGCACTAAGTGGCTGTGCTATGGGAGATCGGTGGACTCCTGGAGTACCACCCGCACATAGGGGAAGTCCATGAGTTGAAGTGACAGCTTGCTTCTCAAAATCACCAGACTGGATCACGAATAGTGCATTTGATCCCTGAGCTCTCCAAAGGGCGACCCGTGGACTGCTGGAGTTAACCTCCCTCAATTGGGGAGTGAGTCCCAGCAGATCCAGCTACCTCACAAGGACAGCTCCCAGGCAGGCGGGCATGGGCAGGCAGGCAGGCATGGGAAGGCAGGCAGGCGGGCATGGGCAGGCAGGCGGGTGGGCATGGGCAGGCAGGCATGGGCCGGTGAGCTCAAAGGAGCTGGTACCTTGCACAGGTATGCCATAGATCTCTGGGGGAGTGAGTCCCAGCAGATCCAGCTACTTCACAAGGACGGCTCCCAGGCAGGTAGGCAGGCGGGCAAAAAGGAGCTAGTAGTTACTGAAGCAGTTACTTTGAGTGTGGAAGATTTGTGTGCAGGCTTGGAGCATTAACGTTGCTGCTGGATGCAAAGTGGAAGTGTTGGATGACATGGAAAAACCAAGCCTCAGCCAGGACCTTCCAAAGGGCAACCCGTGGACTGATGGAGTTTTCCTCCTGTTTCCGGTGGCTGGGACGGGTCTCGGCTTCTCAAAGCCATGGCACTGGTGCGTATGCACTGCAGCTTCTCCTACGAGAGCTGTCCCACGGAGCATTACTGGAGCTTAGCTTTTTCTCTGAGGGGAACTCCATGAGTTTAAGTGACAGCTTGTTTCTCAAAGAGGGGTGGGATGAGACTGAGGAGAGAGAACAGAGCATCCACCATAGTGGCTGTTCAATGACAGAGCTTCAAGAAGAAGTGAAGTGAGAGCTCACTTCTCAGAAAACTTTAACTGTCTGTACGCACTAATTGGCTGTCCCACGGACGACCAGTGCATTATTGGAGCTCAGCTTTTTCTCAGAGGGGAACTCCATGAGTTTAAGTGACAGCTTGCTTCTCAAAGAGGGGTGACAGTGGAGGAGGAAGAGGGGTGGGATGAGACTGAGAAGAGAGAACAGAGCATCCAATGACTGAGCTTCAAGATGAAGTAAAGTGAGAGCTCGCTTCTCAGAAAACTTAAACTGTCTGTACTCACTAAGTGGCTGTGCTACGGGAGATTGGTGGACTGTTGGAGTACCTCCTGCACATAGGGGAAGTCCATGAGTCGAAGTGACAGCTTGCTTCTCAAAGAGGGGGTTACAGCGCAAGAGGGGTGGGATGAGACCGGGGAGAGAAGCTCGAGCAGCTGCTGCGACTAATTCCACTTCAGGGAAAGGACAACACGAAGAACAGTAAGCTGGTGAAGTCAATGGCTGTCATGAGTTGAAGTGAGAGCTCACGTCTCAGAAAACTTAAACTGTCCTTATGCACTTAGTGGCTGTGCTACGAGAGATCGGTCGACTGCTGGAGCTTGGCTCGCGCACATAGGGGAAGTGAATGAGTTGAAGTGAAAGGTTGCCTCTCAAAATCAGCAGACTGGTCGAGTAGTCCACTTGATCCCTGAGCTCTCCAAAGGGCGACCCGTGGACTGCTGGAGTTTAACCTCCCTCAATTGGGGAAGTGAATGAGTTTCAGTGAAAGGTTGCTTCTCAAAATCAGCACACTGATCGAGTACTCCATTTGATCCCCGAGCTATCCAAACTGGGCGACCCGTGGACTGCTGGAGTTTAACCTCCCTCAATTGGGGAAGTGAATGAGTTTCAGTGAAAGGTTGCTTCTCAAAATCAGCACACTGATCGAGTCACCCACATCCTGGAGGACCACAGCCTCTACAGTAGTGGCTGTGCTGAAGTCAATGACTTCCATGAGTTGAAGTGAAAGGTTGCTTCTCAAAGGCAAGGACTCTCCTGTTTCATTTTTGCAGTGAGACAGGCAGCTGCAGTAACACTCACAACCACACACACAATGACAGCTTTTGCACAGAGGCTCATGAGTTGAAGTGACAGCTTGCTTCTCAAAACCATACTTCTGGATCAGGGAATACGTCTTCCACTCCCAGGGCACTCCAAAGGGCAACCCGTGGACTGCTGGAGAGAGGCAGCCTGGCTAGGGGTGGTGGTGCCAGGCATTGCCTTGCCCCCTGCTTGCACCTCAGCCAAACACATGCAGTCAATCATGGAGTCTTTTGGAACTGGGTGGAAAACTATCCGGATGAGTTTACTAAGCTGTACCAGACGCCACAGAAATGAAATGAAATCGAGTGTGGTGCTTTGCCCTCACATAGTCTCACACACACACACACACACACACACACACACGGACAGTGACAAACTCTGCCTACAGCTTTTGTAGAGGCTCATGATGCCCACCAGGCAGGAAGTATTCTGGGGAAGATTCAGCCTGGCAGTGCCTGCTATGTCGTCTACTGTGGTAGTAAGGAAGAGATAGCCTGAATTTAACGGAGTGAACTGAATTGTAGAAGGACTACAGCCTGCCTGCCTGTATGTAAGGCGAAGAAGGCATGACCTTACTGAGAGAGACGAATCAAATGATTCAGAGTTGATGTTGTGAACTGAAACACAGCCACTAAATAATAATAATAAATAATAATAATAATAAAAAGAAAAAGCCTGCCTGCCTGAACTGTAGTCTGCCTGCCAACCGAAGGAGGGGTGGAATTAAAGGGAGGGGAGCCTGCCTGTCACTCCCACGAGGGCTTGAGGGTGGGGTATCCCAGCAGGGGCAGATTGCTCTTCAGAAAGACCAGCTGCTCCACCAAGTCCAGCTCCAAGCGAGAGCGGTGAGGGGTCACTATGTCGCCCGCCATAGAGAAGACCCTCTCGCTTGGAACACTGGTGGGTGGGCAGCTGAGTCGATCCATGGCCACCCACGACAGGTCCGGCCAAATCTGGCAGCGGGATGACCAGTAGGCCAGGGGGTCCATGGTGCACTCCTCCATGGGCTCTGCCAGGTAACGCTGCACGGTGGTTGCAGCGTCATCCTGGCCGGTGGCTGGGGAGGGTCTCTGCCCAACCACGGCGTGCAGAGCCTCTGCCCAATACCCCTGGCCTGTGCTGCTGCTGGGAGGGATGCAGGTGAGGCTGCTGCTGCGGGGAGTGGTGGCCTGCTCCTCTGCCTCACTCTGCCCCACCCTCTTGGCCCGTGCCGCCCGCACTTCGCCCACCAGCATTTCCACCCAGTGCTGCCTGCTATTTGGCCCACAAAGCCCATCCTTCACACGAGGGTCGCACATGGCTGCCAACATGTGGACCCTGTCTGTTTGGATGGGCTCCAGCCTCTGCGTCAGGCCGTCCCTCAGCCTAGTCACCGCTTTGCGTACCTCGGGCTCGAAGCGCCTCCGGTGACGGGATCCTTGTACTCCAGAAACTCGCCCATCTGTTTCTGGAGATGCCTGCATACAGGGATCACCTAGCTGAGGAGGGCAGAGCTAGTGCTCAGGGTCTTGGTGGCCTTAAGGAACGGCTTGAGGACCGCCACCAGCTGGGACATGGCGTCCCACTGCTGCTTGCTCAGGGCTGGGTGGACGCCCATGTCCCTGACCCTGAACAAGTCGTGGATGGCACGCTGTTGCTCCACCATACGCTCCAGCATCAGGTAGGTGGAGTTCCAGCGTGTCACCACGTCTTGCACTAGCCTGTGCTGCGGGAGGTTCAACTCCTCCTGCTTCTCCCGCAGCAAGCGACTGCCCTTGACGCTGTGGTGGAAATGCCCTGCCACCTTTCTGCAGCTCTCCAGGAGGTTACGGATACCGGACAGGGGACCGAGGTTGGCCTTGCTGCCCATCCCAAGGCCATCCCTCACCACCAGGTTCAAGATGTGCGCGATGCAGCGGACGCCCTCGAATCCGCCGTCGCGCACCGCCTTCACCATGTTGGCTCCCCCGTCCGTGACCATGTAACCGCGGGTGACCTTCTGCCCAGCTAGCCACCCATCCACCATGCGGTTCATGGCCTCCGTAATCTCCCCTGCCGTGTGGGACTGGTCCATCACTTGCGTGTGGAGGAGGGCCCAGCAGTAGCCCACCTTGCCAGTCCCTCTAATGCTGGATGATGCTTCCTGCCCCACGGCTGCCCACCAGTGAGCCGTCAGGGACAGGTAAGCGTGCACTCTGCCCTCTCTGGACCAAATGTCTGAGGTGAAGTGCACCATCCATGCCTCTGCCTGGCACAGACGACCCAGCACTAACTCCCTGCAGGAACGGTACAGGGAAGGCACCACTCGCCTGCTAAGGGTGGTGCGACACGGCAGCTTATAGTATGGCACCACAAGTGCCATCAGCCTCTTGAAGCCTGCGTTGTTGACGAGGCTGAATGGCTGGTCGTCCAACGCCACCATCTCACCGATGTAGGTGGTGATCTGGGTGGGCGTTGGAAAACGCCATCTTGTGGGTCCATACTTCCCCCACCCCATTTCCGGCAGGGTTGCCTGCCTAACCCTTGTGGGGATGGGAGATGGAGAGCTTAGAGTGGCAGTGGCAGTGCCACCACCAGCAGCAGCAGCAGCAGCAGCCTTCGGCTTTCCCCTGGAACCAGTCGCCTTGCCCACCTCTTTCCCCAGCAAGATCGACTGGTGCTGCCTCTGAAGATGCATCTTCATGCTGCTGGTTCCATAATGCCCTGTAGATGAACCCCTGCTTAGGGTGAGTTTGCAGTGGCGACAGACAGCAAAGTGGGGATCCGCTCCCAACTCAAAGTGGTCCCACACTATGCTTGTCTTTCGCTTCCGTGGTGACACCACCAATTGCCCGCCTGAGCTCTCTGGTGTTGCCACAGAAACAGGGGTTGCAGCGGAAGAGGTGTGGGATGAGACTGGGGAGAGAGCCTCGGCCTGCTGCTGCTCCTCCTCAGCCCCCACATCCTGGAGGACCACCGCCTCCTCCTCCCCCTCCACTGTGCTGAGGACCTCGTCTAGGAGGTCTGGAGACAGGTCCATCAGCAGGCTCGTGGGCTCAAAGGATAATGAAGGAGTTGGGGATACTCCTCCTCCTCCTCTAATAGCACTGCTGCTCCCACCCTCAAAAAGAGAACGCCGGGCACAAATTGCAGCAGAGAGTGGCTCTGCCTGCTGCTTGTCCTGCTTCTGTTGCGGAGCAGCCAGCCAAGGAGTTGCCCGTTTGATTTTCACAGCAGGAGAGGCAGCCTGCTTACTGGTGCCAGCCTGAGCCTTGCCTTGAACACTGCTTTTAGCATGCCCCGCCACAGACATGCGCCTGCTCCTTCTTCTCATGATGATATTATACTAATAATAATAATAATATGTATAAGAATATACTACTACTACTAATAATAATATGTATAAGAATATACTAATACTAATAATAATATGTATAAGAATATTACTGTATGTAGGGAAATGGGACAAGAAGTGTGTGTATGCTTTGCCCAAACAGGATTTGAAATGCTCAATCTGTGGCTGTTGCACTTCACAAACAGTGCACTGCACACACAGCACACTCACACAATAACAGTCACACACAGAATCCAAGTAACAGAGAGAAGAAATAGAGAATAATTTTTTTTTGGTATTTTTTTGTATTTTTTTGTATATAGAAGGAAGAAGGAAGATGAAACACAGTCAGGCTTTAAGAGAGGGGAGGGGGGACAACCAACCAACCAAACAAACACACACTCCAAAATTTAAAAATAAAGTTTATATTAAATCAAAGTAAGGGAAAAACACAGAGCAAACTAAGCTAAAAGTCAGAAAGAAGCAAACACACACACACACACACGCCAAGCTAAATCCTATCTATCTCCAAAGTCCAAACACAGCAGCAGCACCTATAACTAACTCCTCTCTCCACGAATGCCAACCCACAAAGAGACACAAAGCAGAAAGGTCTCAGGGTGGCTCTGCCTTAGTCCCCCCTCCAACGCTGGGATTGGAGGATGCTTCATGAGGTCATCAATTCTCATCAGGATTGGGAGTTGAATGTGCCTGTCATCGCTTCAAAAAAACAAAAAACAAAAAAACCCCAAACTGCCGATTTACCGGGCTGTCCCTGTTTGTTGACCCGATTTTTAAAAAAATATAGCATGTGAACCGCACCACGCAGAGAGCTCAGAGTAGTCTCAAAATGACCCCCATCCACGAGTCTCTAAGCACAAGAATTTTCAGAAAGATAGCATCAAAAACAACACAGTTATCCCCCTTTCTTTTCCGCAATGCAATCCTATGGGCGAAATCTTTCAAGATGGCGATAGAAGCGGACCGCGGAAACCGGAGCTCTCCGAAAATGGCCGCTTCTCTTCGCCTTGCATCTAGGGGTCCGCGGTCCGCTTCTACTCCGCCTCTGGGCAAGGCGGAGCAGGCCAATTCGCTCCTGCTTCTGCGCTTCTAATCGGAGCGGAGCACATGCCTAGTACCAAGTATGATACATTAAACTACCCAATAGATTACTGAGCATGTCAAAACCACAATGGAAGAGCAGCACTAAAAAACCCATCTATATGTAGATATGTCGCTAGTGTTCATTTTTTGAAAAATAACAGTGCAATTCTATGCATGTCTACTCAGAAGTAAGTTCTACTAAGCTCAGTGGAACTTACTCTCTAATAAATTGATTTAGGATTGCAGCTGGAGTCAGATTTTCTGTGGTTTGAGAAAAGAAGGAAGAAGCTCCCGAAAAACAGAGGAGGACAATAATTTGATGATGACATCATGTGGACACCCTGCAGAAAGTAAGTGACTAAGGCATGGCAATTCTTCACTAATGCCTTGTGCAGAAGCATCTTTGGATCTATGTTACTTATTATGATTATGATTAAACTACTTCTGCAATATTTCTCTTTCAGAACGTGTGAAATATTTTTAAAGTCCCCCCTCATTCATCCCCAAATTTGTTTGTTTGAAGGGGAAGTCTTTTAAACAACAACAAAAAATGGAAACCAGCTCCAAGAGGATCTCACTCTTATTCTTTCCATCCCCAAAACACACACCTAGGTCACCCCACCCACACCTTCACTTCTGTAGCTACTAGAGTTAGCTATTAGGCTAAGAGTCACAGAACCATGAAAAACTAGAGTTGGAAGGGGCCTGTAAGGCCATCACCTCCAACTCCCCACTCAATGAAGAAATCCACCTTAAAGCATCCCTGCCAAATGGCTGTCTAGCTGCCTCTTGAATGCCTCTAGTGTGGGAGAGCCCATGACCTCCCTAGGGACTTCCTGATGTCCAGCCTAGTGCTCTAGCCTATCAAGATCACTCTGAAATTTGCTTCTGTCTTCCAGGATATTAGCTATCCCATCCAATTTTGTGTCATCTGCAAATTAGATAAGCATTCCCTGCACCTCCTCGTCCAAATCATGAATAAAAGTGTTGACAAGCACTGGGCCCAGGACCAAAAATGGGGATCAATACCAAGCAAAGTAAGAGCCTGCAGTCGCTGCCATCCATTTTCCATGAATGCCTCTAGGCCACATGTGGGGCTCCGAGATATTCCTGGGAAATGAAGATGGTGGGTGGGTGCGGGCCTGTGTTTACCTCTCCAGTATACCCAGCCTCCAAGAAAGAGAAGAGAAACAAGAAAAGGAAAATCCAGTCGTTTCTGATAAGTTGGATGGGGCAGGGGCTAAAGAAAACAGAGGGTCAGGAAGAGCAGAGCGGATGTCTAGGAAGAGCAGCGGTAAGCTGGTGGGAGGAGTCCGGTAAGCCAGCAGGAGAGAGGGTAGAACAAGGGGTAGCTGGGCGCATCCTGGGGGTTGGAGAGGGTTGCGTTTTTTAAGGGGTATTTTGGGGGGATGCTGAAAATGAGTGGGGTTTTTTGTGCACTTGTAGTGAGGCGGAGACAGGAGGGACAGGTGTGTATTCCTGATGGATACATGGCTCTGTGTGTGTGTGTGTGTGTGTGTGTGTGTGTGTGTGTGTGTGTAAATGGATAGGGGCTGGCTGGCTGAGGGCATATGGTGTGCATGAGAGAGAGAGAGAGCGGGGCAGGAGCGCACACATGTCTGTGGATAGTTGAGCTAGGGTGAGAGTGTCTGGGTGGTGATATAAACTGAGAGAAAAATAGATATGGGGATGAATTGGCTGGCAGGGAAGAAGAAAATGGTTAGCTTTTGTGCACTAGATTGCTGTTGGCACTGAAAACTATGGGTGCGTTGGAAGACACTTTAGCCAGCGGAGAGGAAATAGTCAACTTGACAGATGGCAAATCCATGTGCACCTTTGGGTGACACAGAAGTGCCGCTCTGTGGAGGGGGCTGCCTTCTCTGTATGGAGTTGTCATCCCTCCGACCGCACCTGTAGGCTCTCCCCACTGAATGTGGTGCTAGTTAGTGCTTACCTTACTGGCATCCCATTACTGAGGGAAGAGTGAAGGCCAGAGGAGAGACAAAGCTCCCCACAGCAGATGAATCCCATCTCCTTAGCACTGGATGGCCTGTCAGCTGAGGTGAAAGAGGAGAGGAGCCAACGCCTAAGGATCAGAGCTGCTTGTGGCAATAGCAGCTACATCACTCCGATGTCATCAGATGGGTGCCTGCTATGGCTGCAAGTTTCACGTTCAGCCATGGGAGGCATCCTTTGCCCCCCTCCCACCCAATCCATTTGGGGATTGCCTGGAAGGGATGGAAGGCGCTCCTTCTATCCCTTTGAGGTGATCTCCAGATGGATTGGGGGTGGGGGCTCAGGACATGCACATCCCTGGCAAAATGTGGGGGGCCATGACTGGTGATGCCGTATTCCTACGGCATGTTCTTGTGCTGGCAAATGTTTCAGGAGCCCCAATGGAGATGCCTCGCCAAGGGATGGGACAATTGGGGCTCCTGAAGCGCTCGTCGGCACGGGATTATTTCCCCTTGCCCATGGAGCCCCGTGGGGCTACAGCAGCTGGGTTTCTGCTCCTCTCACCTCATGACTCTGTAGACAGGGGAGAGTAATCAATGGAGCCCTCCACACGACACACGGAGCAATGGTTGTCAGGATAGTCAGCAGAGCAGTCTGCTGTGTTTCTCTATTGACTATTTCAGGAAAATAGTCAGCCATCAGTTGTGTGTTGCCTGACAAATGACACAAATAAGCAACTCAACTGATGGTTGACTAATTAAGCAACCGTTGCTTATTGTGTTGTCTGAATCCAGCCTATGGGTTGAAAAGTATCGTTTAGTGTTGGGGCTCATACTCCACCTTTTGGTCAAGTTAGTTGTCCTTTGTGACTAGCTGCACCTCCTATTGCAGCCATTTTGTAGTAATGCCCGGGAACAGTTTCTCTTAGCCAAATGTGCTCACACACCCTAAAAGATTCCCTACCCCTGAATTACACTCTAATGCTACATACCTGGGCAAAATGAGGATGTTAGGACAATGTGTTCAGAGGTGCTGAGTATTATAAAACAACCGAGGCCCAATTCACATGTGCAACCCATAGCATGGTAGTTGGAAATACAACCCCATTGAGGCCACTCTGTGCAATGAGCTTTTACTTTGCCGTGGGTTCTTATGCAGTTTGGCTTGTTTCCCCCAACTCCACTCCACCCCTTCATGAATTCTCTTTTTATTTCGTTAGTTGTGAGGATGTGATGACAGCCACCCAAACTGCACAGGGAGCTGCTTTACATGAATATTTGGCACATAGAGAAGCCTCCGGCAGCTTCCCTCACACTGTCAGCATTGCCCTGCCATTTGCCCAGCTACTGCTGTTTTTGAGATGCTGATAGTTCAGATTTAAACCAATTATCTCCTTTTAAAAGGGCATAAATCTTAAAGGAACACGATGGAAAAGGACTAAGAATATTAACTGTTGATGTTGTTGATAACGGTGCAAATTTGAAGTGAGTTAAAAGTGAGATTTGAAGTGGCTGGAGGAACGTCTCTGGAAAGTGAAACCAATTGCTAGGCACCGGAATGTACGGCAGCTAATGGTTTGTTTTTGTTAGAGACGTGGACTTGATTTATGGTGAATCTCACTTTTATTGGAAAGCGAAGACCTGTAAAAAAACACTGGCTCTATAGAGTGAAAGTAATCCAGGCACAGACTGACTGACGGATGGTGTGCTAAATTGAGCTTAAGGGGGGGGAGGTGGACTGCAGTTCGGAGCATTGGCAGCGTTTGGTGGGGAGACGGCTGTTTGGTGCTGTCGGGACTGTGTTTATAGTTGTTTCGGTCTCCCCCAGTGAATGCTATCTTGATGTGTGGTGAAATTCCCCCCCCCCCAGAAAAGAAAGAGTGATTAAGTATCGGGAAGCACAGAGAGCAAAAAATAGTCTGCCAAGAAGGGGAGCCGGATGTTAAGGAGAAGATTCATGTCCTATGTCAAATATAAAAAGAAAGATTAAAAAGGAAATTGCAAAAGTTAAGTGGATAAAAAAAAGACCCAGTAACCATAACCTCCCCCATCTGGAAGGATTGGCTTTGGAAGAAGAGCAGGAAGAGACAGACACCAAAACAGAAATGGCCAAAGGTGGAAAATCAGCTGGCAGCCAGCCAGCCACCTTAGCTGAAATCAAGAGTGTTATTGCAGAAAACAATGCAATCATTTTAAAAAAAAATGGATCAGCAAACGGAAGAATTAAATAAACGCATGATTATGCTAGCTGATAAGATTACGCAGAATGTCAAGGCAATAAAGGATTTGGAGGCAGGAGCAGACCTAACCGAGAAGAGACAGGAGGCTTTTGAAAAATCATCTAATGTGCAATTCCAGGACCACGAATTACGGCTGATAGCTTTAGAAGATCAAAACCGTCATTCATCACTTCGCATAAAACATTTAATTCAAACACAAGGAGAAAATCTGCGAGATATAATCTTGAAGTGGTTTAAAGAGATGATGCCTGATTTGCAATTAGAGGACTCTGAATTGGACCGAGTCCATAGAGTGGGGGGGCAAAATTACAAAGGAGCTACCAGAGATATTTTGGTGAAATTTGGCAATTATTATAAAAAAGAGCAAGTTATGAAGAAACTGAGAGCTATGGCCCAGCTACAGTATAAAGGCAAATCAGTGCAAATTTATAATGATCTTTGTCAGCACACACTGAATTGGAGACGCAGTGTCAAGCCAATAACTGAAATATTAGTGAGAAAAAAAATTACATATTCGTGGGGTTATCCAGTTTTCTTAAGATTTACATATGGTAGGGGGGAGCACAGAGTAACTTCTTTGGATCAGGGTAAGGAGTTGTTGAAGAGCTTGGGTCTGTATGAGGAAGCAGGTGTGACGGAAACAGGTGGGGGGGAGATGAGGCTGGGGCATCTGGAATGTAATAGAATTGTTAACTGGATGAGATAATTATGAGATAATTGTAGATAAAAATGTTAAACATAAAGACCTTGCCGGCCAGGCGCAGCACTGCCTCCCCCCTCCCCCTAAAGTAGATGGCTGGAGTATTAGACTTACGGGGATTTGGGGGGGGAAAGAGGTGGGGGGAGGGGAGGGGGGAAGGGGAGATGGTATGGGTTAGAATAAGGGTTTTGTTATGGTGTTTGTGTTTTTATGTATGTGAATTTGAGTTTCAGAGCACAAGGGATCGGAAGAGACATCAAAAGGGTGAATATGGATAAAAAAATAAAAGTATCAACACTCAATGTTAAAGGTTTGGGGGCAGTCATGAAAAGGAGGAGAATAGAACAAATGTTTAATAAGGAAGGATCTGATATTATAATGATGCAAGAAACACATCAAGGGCTCGAAAATGTAAATATGATAAAAATCAAGTGGCTAGCTTATTATGAAAAGTCATTGGGGACTTCAAAAAAAAATGGAGTGGCCACTTTGATTTTTAAAAAAAGTGGATTTATATTAGAAACCATAAAAAAGGATGACAGTGGTAGATATATTATGATAAAAGGTAAAATTGAAGGAAAGGCATATACATTAATTAATGTTTATGCCCCAAATGAGAGACATAGAGAGTTTTTTATAAAATTATTTAAAGAAATAGAAGAATTTAAGGAGGGGTATGTTATCTTAGCTGGGGATTTTAATATGGTTATGGACAACAGATGGGACAGGTCAAACCCCACTAATGTTGAAAAGAGGAATGATATTACTATATTGAATAAATTAGTAAAAGAAAATGATTATGTGGATTCTTGGCGTTTACTTAATGGGGCTAAGCCTGGGTTCTCATATTATTCCCCAGTTCGTCATACATAATCCAGGATAGATCATATATTTGTCTCAAAAGGTTTTGCAACTAAGATTTGTAAAATGGAAATGGGGGTAATAAAGGTAACTGACCACGCATTGTTAAGTTTAGAATTTGCAATTAAGAATTATAAAGAGGCGTATAGGTGGAAAATGAACACAAAAATATTGAAATATAATAAAGTGGTAGAAAAAATTCAGAGGGAATTGTCAGAGTCCTGGGAAATTAATGAAAAGGGAGGAACAGCTGGGTCAGTCGTTTGGGACACCATGAAGGCTGTAGTAAGAGGAATCTGTATTAGAGAAATGTGTAATTTAAAAAGACAACAGCATGCAGAGCAGGAGAAGCTAGAGATAGAAATTAGAAGTTTGGAGGAAGAATATTGGCAGGGTAAAAATAAATATAAATTATTAGAAATACAAGCTAAGAAGAAACAATTAGAAAATTTAAATTTAGAGGGGGTTCAAAAAAATTTAATGTACATGAAAAGGGAGTATTTTGAAAACAGCAATAAGAATTCTAGATTGCTTGCCAGGCTCACACAAAAGGAAAAAGCGAGAAACGGGATAGGAGCATTGAAGGATAATCAAGGGAATTATTGTCATACAATGAAGGATAAAATAAAAAAAAATCAGAAATTTTATCAGGAATTATATAAAGGTAAAGAAGTTCAAAAAAAGAAGTTGGAGGATTATATAGGAAGGTATATAAAGAAGGGAATAAAAATAGTACATAAAGAGCAAATGGAGAAGGTAATAACTCAAAGAGAAGTTGAAGATGTAATTGATAATTTGAAAGTGGGTAAATCACCGGGAGCAGATGGCTTAGGACCAGAATATTATAAAGCTTTTAAGGAGTTATTATTTCCAAAATTATTGAAACTTTATAACGCTATATTATTAGGAGAGAAGATACCAGAATCATGGGAACATTCATTGATAATATTAATTCCAAAACCAGACAAAGATTTGACTATCCCCGATTCATATAGACCTATTTCATTAATAAATCAGGATGCCAAAATTTTTTCATCTATTTTGGCGAAATGGTTAAATAAATTTATATCAGAATATATAGGAGAAGATCAATGTGGATTTGTGGCGGGGAGGCAGATGCATAGTTTAGTGGGAAGAGTTTTAAATGTAATACATGCGATAAAAAAATCAAAGATCAAGGCAGGAATTTTGGCATTGGATATTTTTAAGGCTTTTGATTGTGTGAGCTGGCAGGCATTAAAGATTATTTTAGATAAAATGGGATTTGGAAATAAATTTAAAACTATAATAGAACAGTTATATTCCCAAAATGCAGCTATAGTGGTGGTAAACGATGGACTCACTGAAAAAATACGACTAGCCAGAGGTACAAGACAAGGATGTCCGCTCTCGCTGGTCCTGTTTGTAATGGTTATGGAAGTATTGGCGAATGCAATAAGAGATGATGGAGAGATAGAAGGAATTGGAGATGTAAGGGAAATAAAATTGAACATGTTTGCGGATGATACCCTATTGACTATTAAGAATCCAATAAGAAAAATAGATAGAATTAAACAACAATTGAGAGAATTTGAAGAAGTTACAGGATTAAGAATAAATTGGTCTAAATTAGAGATGATTTTGTTTAATCATACTAAGAAGGAAGAAAAGGAATGGGAACATAAGGGAATAGAAATGAGAGTTAAGGAACAGATTAGATATTTGGGAATTAAAATTACAAAAAATTTAGATAATTTAGAAAAGGAGAATTTAACGAGGTTAAAAAAAGAGGTATTAGAAAAATTGGAAAAATATAAAAGATTAAATTTATCTTGGTTTGGAAGAATAGCATTAATAAAAATGAAGATTTTAGCTAAGATTAATTTTGTGTTTAGGATGTTACCAATAAAAATTTCAGAAGCTGAGATAAAAAGTTGGCAAAATATTATTAACAAATATTGTAATGGAGATAAGAAAGCGAGGGTTAATAAGAATAAATGGTATTTAAGCCAAAAAAAGGGAGGATTGGGTCTCCCAAATATAAAATTATACTATGCAGCAAATAGGTTAAGACATATTGTAGAAGCAATTATAGGAGTAGGAGATTTAGATTGGATGGAGGATAAAACTATATGTAATGTAGAGATGAGTTTGGAAAATGTTTTTTTTAAGGAAGGAGGGAGAAAGTGGGTTGAAAGTATAGGTAATCCACTCCTGAGGTTTCAATGGGAAATTTGGAGTAAATTTAAAGGGAAGTTGCTTCCGAGCAACTCTCCCTTGTCACCGGTAATAATGTTAAAGAATTTCCCAGAGGAACTGAAGGGTAGATTAAGCAAAATATTAAAAGAGAAAAATAAAATGAAATTAAAGGATTGGTTAAGAGATATAAATACAAGAGAAGATATGGAAGAGCTGTTAAAGGAGAAAAAATTATCTTGGTTAGAGTTTAGGCAATTAGAACAATGGAATAAAAAGTGGATTAAAGAAAATAGAGTTTGTAGAGAAATGACGAAGTTTGAGGAGTTAATAGTAAATAAGGAAAAAGGTAAAGGAGGAAGTATAGTCTTAAAAGGGTTAATGAGTGAAATATATAAAATATTGTTAGAAAAAGGGCTAATGGATAGCTCAGGAAAAATGGTATGGGAGACAGATTTGAAGGTACAAATAGGGCGACAGAGCTGGGAGGGACTGTGGAAACAAAGAGTGTTGAGAAGTATGTCAGTGAGAATAAAAGAGAATTATTTTAAAATTTTGTGGAGGTGGTACCTAACCCCGATTAGATTGAATTAGATAAATAATCAGCATTCAGCAAATTGTTGGAGAGGATGTGGGGAAAAAGGAACGTATTTACATATGTGGTGGGAATGCAAATATGTACAACGATTATGGAAGATGGTGTTTTTTGAAATTGAAGAAATAGTGGGAATAAAAATAGAGCAAACACCAAAAATTGCATTACTGTCACTATTTGAAGATTTAAAATGTGGAAAAGAAATTAAAGAATTGATATCGAGTTTGCTGACTGCAGCACGATTGATGGTAGCTAGGAACTGGAAGATTCAGGGGGAATATTCTATTGAAGAATGGTATAGAGAAGTTTGGGATATAGCTATTAATGATAATTTGACTTGTAATATTAAGTGGAGGAAAGGTATAACCAAAATAAATGAGTTTGAAGGAATTTGGAAACAGTTCCTAATATTTGTGTTTTCTAAGGGAAGTGGGAAACCGCCAGCGGAAGAAAGCATGAGATTTTGGAAGCAGGAATAGATCCCGAGGTGGGGGGTGCACTTATATGTTAAGAATGCTTATATTGTATGATAGGATAGGTTATAGATAATATTTACTCATATATATGTATTCAACATTTACTCAAAATGTATGTAGTATGTTGTGTTGTTTCTTTTTTGTAAGATGTTTATTTTGTGTTTTAAAATAAAAAATTACAAAAAATAATAATAATCCAATTATTCTTATTTGTTTGTTTATATATTTGAATTCTTGGTTACCACTTTGTGGAACCGGGCTGAAAAGCGATATTAAAAATAATGTTTTACTTATTATTTCTGAATGTCAGACCTGCCTCTTCCTGATCGACTGTAGGGGTAAACTAGGCTTGGGCAGATCCACACAGAGGCTTCGGGATGCCCTGAAGGTGCTTTAGGGCGCCCTGAAATCGATGATGTACACCCTACCTTAACCGTTCCAAGAAGAGGCGGAGGAGGAGGAGGAGGAGGCGGCAGCCCCGCATCGCCCCTCGCAGGGACGGGATGAAGAGTTGCCATGCCCGGTGGCTTTGCTGGGGAATCAGCTGCCGCCCACCTACCCGCTGGCCTCCTTTTGCTGGCGAAAGAGCCACCCGGGCCCATCCGGGTTGGAGAGCTCGGCGGAAGAAGCCGCCGCTGGCTTCTGCCTGGGTCATAGAGCCCGGGTGGCTTTTTTACTGGCAAAAGGAGGCCGGCGGCGGCGGCTTCCGCCTGGGTCATAGAGCCCGGGTGGCTTTTTTGCCGGCAAAAGGAGGCCGGCGGGTAGGTGGGCGGTAGCTGATTCCCCAGCGAAGCTGCCAGGCTCGGCAACTCTTCATCCCGTCCCCGCGAGGGGCGATGCAGGGCCTCCTCCTCCTCCTCCTCCTCCGCCTCTTCTTGAAACGGTTAAGGTAAGGTGTACATCATCGATTTCGGGGTGCCCTAAAGCGCCTTCAGGGCGTCCCGAAGCCTCTGTGTGGGTCTGCCCAAGGTGTAGAGTGATGGGAGTAATGATGCTTTTGCAACTTTTCAGAAAATACATTTGACTAATATTGGGCCTGTGAGGCCAACTGTTTCCTGCACTGGCACGCCGACACTATTGACATTTGACGATGCTGATGTAGGGTTTGCAATCAGCAATGGATGCCAATATTATCTATTAGAGTCCCTGTACAGGAAGGGTACTTTGAATAGATGTAAGTTTTATGGCTAACAGGACTGAGTGTATATATCTAAATGAAAAGCTATTTCTCTCCAATTACTTTGGTACATGCAGACATACCAGCAAATAGGAGCCACCGCGCATCTCCCCCATCTCATGCCCATGTCTCCATTGTTCCCTGTGCAACTGACTGATATACTCAGGAGCATTAAAAAGGCTAAGTATGTCTGTCTTGCCCCTCCTCTGTGCTTCAGATGCCTTTTCTTGCACCTTACAATTGTTCAAAGTAGTTTGTTGATTTGAAAGGCCATTTGGAGCAATCAACAGGCTCACACACAGGCTCACACACCCTTTTTTCAAAGTTAAAAGTTACAGGAACAACATCTGCTGATTGAAAATGGGTTTTCCATGCATTCGATCTTGAAGAGAAAATTCACAATTGTACAAAGCACAGTCGGCTCATTGCCCAACTTATGGACGTGCCCTTTAATGTATGCAGCAGAGCAGGTTGTGTGGACTAGTAGGAGGTGCCTGCTCCTGGATTGATTTCTCCAAACCTTTTCTCCAGTTTTCTTGAACTTGTTCTCCCTCCCTTCTAAATCTAACAGCACTGACCTAGATTGTGTTTAGAGAGGCTCACAGCAGCATTTAGAGAGGAAGATGTGCTTTGCCAAACCCCAGAATATCTTCAGAATGAATCAAGGTAATTACATATGATCTGGAGTGAGATGTTATATGAAGGAGTCCCAGCAAGAGCGCGCCCCTTCACCTCAGCTTCTTCCCTCAAGGTTGTATCTCCCTTGGATGATCGATTTGAACTAAGGAGCCACTTGTGAGCTGACCTTTTGCAAAGCTTGCCTGTGCTCTTCTTGGGGACAGGAATGTCATGGCTGCTGATTGGACCAGTTATTGTCAGCTGACCTGCCCCAAGGTGCACCTTCTGCATGCAGCACTTCCCTGCTACATAGGGTGGTTGGCTGCATCGGCAAAACCTCCCTGAAGCGGCTTTTGAGGTAGTCCACATGTATGTTTTCATATTATATGATTAAAAGTAAATATCAAAAAAACCAAAATCACAAAATATGATCTCAGCAGCATTAATCATTCTTGTACAGTTTCTCTAAGGTAGGTTGACCATATGAAAAGGAGGACAGGGCTCCTGTATCTTTAAAAGTTGTAATGAAAAGGGAATTTCATTAGGTGTCATTTGTATATATGGAGAACCTGGTGAAATGCCCTCTTCATCACAACAGTTAAAGCTGCAGGTGCCCTGCCCTCTTTTAAATCTGGTCACTCTAGTATAGCTCCTGCAGCTTTAACTGTTGTGATGAAGAGGGCATTTCACCAGGTTCTCCATATATACAAATGGCACCTGCTGAAATTCCCTTTTCTATGCAACTGTTAAAGATACAGGAGCCCTGTCCTCCTTTTCATATGGTCACCCTACTCTAAGCGCCATATGAAATAAAAATGTCTTTGCCAGCCTTCTGAAACCATGCAAGACCACACCTAATAAGCCCCCTTGTGTAAAGAATTCTATAATGAAGGTCCTAATCCTGAGAAGACCCTGCTCCCTATATCTTCAGTTTTTATTTCAGTAGGACAGGGATTTAGAAATGGGCCTCTCCCAGTAACTTAAGTCCACAAGAAGGTTTGTTTGCCTCAGTGGTCTCTTGTATGTATTTTTTTTTTTTTGAAACGCTATGCCTTCCTGTAATAAACACCCCAGGTATGTTCAACATGTGTATGGCACCACTTTGTCAGATCAATTGGAAACACAGCATTTAATGCTCCCAAGCGTAAAGCTGACACACATCTTTAGCTTTTTCTTCTGGCAAAAGTCCTACCATCTTGGTCTAAGTTTTGAAGACTGTTCAGAGTAGAAATGTAAAATAACTGGAAATTTTGAAGCCATCTCTGCTAATTCCAGCATCTTCAACATCCACTCGTCCGTTGTTGGTGTTGTTTTGTTCTTCCATTTTTGTGCATACAATAGTCTTGCTGCCATTGTCATATATAGAAATAAAGTTCCCCCCTTCTCTAACTGTTTATCCATTAGTCCCAGTAGGAAAGCTTCCAGTTTCATTTGTATATTAGTCTTTAGTATTTTTTGAATTAAAGAATGTATTTGAATCCAAAAAGCTTTGGCTTTTTTTACAAGTCCACCAAAGATGATAGAAGTTTCCTCCACCTCCTTCTCATTTCCAACAGTTTTCTGAGACACTCTTATACATTTTAGTTAACTTTACAGGAGACATATACCAGCTGTACATCATTTTGTAGAAATTCTCTTTAAGTCTTAAACATAATGTAAATTTTAAACCCTTTCCCCCCCTCCCCATATTCTCCCACTGTTCCGTTCAGACATTGTATCCGAACATTAAGCATATTGGTGTATGGACAGCACCCTTATTTACCATGTCAGCAGCCATGGCCCCAATGAGGATGTAGTGCTGACATGAAAAGTAAGAAAATTAAGTTATCACTGTACCTTGGAGACCAATCAGCAGAAAAAGTTTTGGGGTGACAGCCAGACTACATCAGTGTAGGTATGACTTTGGGTGAATCATTAAACTTGCTGTACATTGGAATTGTAAATTCTTTTCTTCTTCTTTTTTGAGTAAATAAAACTTACTGTAGTGGGTCTGAGAAAAATAATGTCCATTGTTCTTTTGCAGTCATGATAGCCATATTTCATAAATCAGTTTCTGTCAATATGTACAGATGAACTGAAAGTAATTTTTGCCATAAACCTACAGCACATTAATTAACTTGGCTTTTCCCACTTCTGCCGGTGGCAAATTCATTGCAAAGCAAATAGAAATAGTTTAAGAGCTTGCTGCTGGCACACATTACCCTTCTTGGACCATGATTTAGTTCAAAGAAGGTGAAATATATCCTTGAGCAAGGAACCAAAATATAATGCCTGTAGCGAAGGGTTAATTCATTGTTGTCTTTAGCAATTTGGGGAGAAAGTAAACTCCACCTGCCTGGAAGACAGGATGCAGGGTTGTGCTATGTCCTCAAAGATGTTTGACTATGGCCTTAGCTAGACCTAAGGCTTATCCCCGGATCGTCCAGGGCTCATCCCTGTTCATGTAAATGACACACAGGATATCCTGGGAGCAGGCCGGGACGACCCCGGGATAAACCTTAAGTCTAGCTAAGGCCTGTGTGGCTAGAAACAGATTCTAGTAGCAATAGCTTGTTCAAGTAGCAATTGGATAATGCCCCTTTTCCCATAGGAGAGGCAAGACCCCATTCTTTGGATTATTGCAATGCCTTTGAAAAAGGTCTGGAAATGTTGGCTAGTCCAAAATAGGGCAACAAGATTGTTAATGGAGACTGACTAATATGATCATATTACACCAATGGTTTATGATCTGCACTGGCTGCCAGTCCATTTCTGGGCTAAAATCAAAGCACTGGAATTAACTTACGAACACCTAAACAGCTTGGCGCCATATAGGTTGAATTCACTAAGTTGGCACATTGTTTTAACTGTTTTAATAGTTTTATTAATTATATATTGTTTTAACTTGGTTTATGGCTTAATTTGTTTTTAGCTGTGTATATTTACTGTTTTATACTGTATGCTTTTATCTGTACGCCGCCCTGAGATCTTATTGATATAGGGCGGGATATAACTGTTTTAAATAAATAAACAAACAAGCCTGTCCAGACTCCCAAGATCATCCTCAGAGGCCTTTCTCCAGATGTTCCCACTGAATGAGTGAGGTGGGTGGCTATGAAGAGGAGGGTGTTTTCAGTGATAGCATCCCAGTTGTGGAATGATCTCCCCAGAGAGGCTAGCCTGGTGCCTACATTGTGGTCTTTTTGGTGCCATGTGAAAATCTTTTTTATTTTCTCAGGCTTTTTAGCCCTTCAGTTTTAAAAAATGTGTTAGAGCAGTTTTAGATCTTTGCACTGTTGCTGGCTTTTATCTTAGTTAGTATTTTGGTTTTATTTTGTTTTAAACGTATGTTTTACTATGCTATTGTATTTTTTGGTTTTAACCTTTGTGTTATAAACTGCTCAGAGCGCTTCGGCAAATGAATGGACAGTATAGAAACGTCATTAAAAAACCTTCTTTAAAGATAAAGAATGTGTACTGGTTTCTAAAATGCTGTACAAAAGCTAATCCAAGAAGAGGGAGTCTTCAGCTGCTACGTAACAGTTGAAAGGAATAATGAGCGGCAGTTGGCATCAATCTTACCCATGTGCTTATTTTCCAATTAGGCCAGCAGCTGCAGAAACATGGGGACAGGGAGGCGGTGCCTTCGGGAGTCAAGCGCCCTGAAGGCGGCTTCCCACTGGTGCACAGTGGCTTTGCTTCCCATGTAACTGTGAAGCCCCATTCACATTTGGGTGATCCGTTTAAGGCATAGCACTGCAACGGGGAGGAAAGAGGGTGTCCCAGAGCATGGGCTGAAGGTAAGGGCAGGCTCTGGGTGATGCCTGGATGGGAGATTGCTTGGGAACCCCATGCAGGCCAGCTTGAATTCTGTTATGGAAGAATGGTAGGTAATAAATGTCATAAAACAATCCAGCAAGGATTAGCCTGGGTCGTTGCAAAGGTGTAGGATTCCTCACAGCATCAAATGAACTCTGCTTTCTAAAACAGCATTA
The DNA here is from genome assembly GCF_023053635.1 of Elgaria multicarinata webbii. Taxonomy (NCBI): domain Eukaryota; kingdom Metazoa; phylum Chordata; class Lepidosauria; order Squamata; family Anguidae; genus Elgaria; species Elgaria multicarinata. The sequence goes on from NC_086175.1 coordinate 3,560,517, forward strand.
AGTTCTATTTAAGTACAGTGTATACAAAGTGTATAGAATACTTTTATACCACTTAATATATTCAAATCCTTAAGCAGTTCATATAGCTGACGCCTTCAAATGCACACTTATTTAGGTATTTGCTCTGCATTGGTTGAAGCCAATGTATGCACTAGCAAGTAGTATGCATTCCATAGAAATCTGAGTATGTATATTTAAAAAAAACACAGGGGGAAAAATCCAGGGGTACACGGATGGCACATTGGTGGGGGCCCTGGGCTAGGTGGTCTCTATCCAGGAATCATCACTACTCTTAACTCATTCAGAAGTGCAATACAGGCTGCCATTAGTGGCACTTTCATATTATTTAGTTATTTCTTCTTAAGAATATGGATGAAGGGAAAGGGTCATCTTCAAGGAGCCCTTATAGCAGTGGTTCCCAAACTTTTTCAGGTCACCGCCCCCTTGGTTCCACAAACTCATGCCCAGCGCCCCCCTACCCTACACTATAAAAATCATTATTCAGAATAGTGGTTTTCAACGACCCACCAAGGAAGATAATAACAATAAAATTCAAAACAGTAACAATTAATTGAATACTTTATTCAAAATCCAATTGGTGTGCCCTGCCATGCTGGCTGCAAACAGAGGCATTCGCTCTCTTTTCCCTCCCTCCCTCAGCAAGCCTGGGGTGGGTGCTTCCCATTTAGAGGGGATTCCAGGAGTTGAAGGACTTTTTTCGGTCTAAACATGCATAAAATTGTGCCTTTAACTTATCATGTCACACTAGCCTGAATACAGGAATCAAATAGGATTTCCTTCTTCAGTGGAACACACTTACTTAAGAGTAAGCACCATTTTGTTATAGGAAAGGATAATGTATTTTAATTAACATTTTAAAATAATTATCTGCCACCTGGTACAGAGCTTTCCTATGGAAAATCTGGCTGGGACTGAAGTAGAGGGGCACTAATTTTACTGTACTTATTGTCTTTCAATATGGTTAAATATCCCACAGTTACCTTGCTATTCTATTTCTACAATTCATTTTCTCCTGTCTTTTCTTTCACCCTCTCTTCATTTTCAGGCTGAATCCTATGCACATTTACCTCAGAGTAAGTTCTATTGATCTCAGTGGGGCTTACTTCTGAGTAGACATACTTAGGATTGTGTTGCAGCTCTGTTTTTATGATACACACATACCATGTTTACCAAAAGAATGCTTGAAAAAAGGGGGTTGGACACCCTGAAATAGGCAAGGGCAGATAGGAAGGTGCTGCTGAATCTTCTTTAGCCAGGAAGGACCTGGGGAATTGCAATTCTCTCTCCCTCCCCCTTCTCTTTTCTCTCCCAATCCTGTTGTAGTCCAGATTTTTTGGGGGGTGGGAGCACACACAGATACACAGCATCTCTTAAATGTTGTAAACCGCCCAGAGAGCTTCGGCTGTGGGGCGGTATATAAATGTAATTAAATAAATAAATAAATAAATCTCTCTCTCTCTCTCTCTCTCCAACCCCCTTCTTCCAAGCCCCCCCTCTCCAACCCCCCCCTCCCCCCAAGCCTCACAATAGCTGCTGGGCTGATTAGGACAGGAGGGCAGCAGCTCAGAGGGGAGATGGCCCCAATCTGCAACTCCTGACAGGGGAAGGGAGCCTGGTGATACTTTGCAGCAGCACAAGCAGTCCTGCTCCCCACCCAGCCTGCCGGCTGACTGCTATTCTTGGCAGCTGCTCTGCCGCCCGCCATCCTCCACATGCTCCTTCCTCTCCGCCACAAGGCTGCTGCTCCTGCCTTGTCCAGCAACTATCGCGAGGTCTGCCGGGGCAGCTTGTAGGAGGGAGCAGCTCTGGCCGAGAGAGCGAGCGAGCAGGCGGCGGTGGCTCCAGCAGGAAAGAAGCCCTGGGCCCTCCTAGGCAGGAGAAGAGTGGGCAGAACAGCTGAATTTGCTGCTCTGCTGCCTCCTGTGGGCGCTTCCCCCACCCCCTACTTCTGGTGGGGCCGCTGTGGGCTTGAGATAGGAGGAGAGAGTGGCTGCGTGAGTGAGAAAGTCTTTCTTGAGCAGGAACGGTGTGCGGAGAGCAGCTGAATTTGCCGCTCTTTCCTGCTCGGTCCCTGGGTTTTAGGACCTTCTGGAAAGACCACCTCGAGTGCCCCCCTGCCACTCCTTTGCCTGTTAGCACCCCCTGCCAGCGCCCCCTGCCGTCCCTTTGCCTCTTAATGCCCCCCTATGCAATCTCACCGCCCCCAAGGGGGCAATACCGCCCACTTTGGGAACCACTGCCTTATAGGATATCTGCAACTCTCCAGGCTTTTTCCTGTGCACTTAAAGGGAGCTGAAATGGTCCTGGTCAATGGCAGCAAAATGACTTCCCGGGTCCTGCAACCACATATTGGCCAGTAATCTGCAATAGCTGTGCAGTTCTCCTTTTTCCAATGACACCATCTTTGATTTTCTCACTCACCAGGTTATCATTATCCACAACAGGTCTTCACCATTTCTGAGACCGAAACCTGCTTGATGCAGCACTATAAAAGATGAAAACCAATGTCTGAATGGTGCAGCCACACTTTTTACAGTGTTGGTCCTTGCATTGGGGGTTGAAGAGAAGTTGAGGCGGTGCTCGTGTCTGCATTCCCAAGTCCAAGTTTTCTTTTAGTGCAAAGTACCTTGGAAAACAATGTAGCCAGTGTCAGTGGAGTATTTTGAGAAAGCAAAACTATTTGTAGTTTACTTCAGTGGTTTAGATCAGGAGTGGGCATAAGATAATCTCTAGAAGTTTTGGACTTCAACTCCCAGAAACCATTACTAGTATGGCCAAGGTTTAGATAGCTCATCAGAATGGCAAGGTGTGCTACCTGCGCTGAAGATCTACATCTTTTTTCCTTCCACTTCATAATACAGTACAGCCTTCTCCAACATGGTGCCCTCCATATGTTGTGGAATACAATGCTCAGCATCCGTAGCCTTGCTTGCTGGGGTTGATGTGAGTTGTCCAAAACATCTGGAGGGCACTAGCTTGGGGAAATCGAATATAGCTGTTCCAGTGCACACTCTTAATGTTTTCCTTTTATTAAACAATCAATTTAGTATGCGAACTGAATATTGCTGTAGGCAAAGTGTAATGATAAAAATATAATGCATATGCGAAAGTTTCTGACGCTAGTGTATTGTATAAGATGTTCCCACAGAAATAATAGAGGATTCTAGTGGCATGTTAGAGCAGGTAAGGTTCTGCCTAGAAGGCAGCTGGCAGAATTTGATGTCAAAGTTTGTGATAGTTCAGTGGAGAAATTCAGGATTTTAGGATAAATGTGAATGAGGAGTAGTGCCCATTCACAGTTAACATTGCAGGTTAGAGTTAGGCTGAAACTGTCTTAGAATTCCAGCCTAAATTTTTCCTTACCTGTTCCATGTGCAGGTATTGTGTTTAGGGGAAGGACTTGGAGTTCATGCCACACCAGATCTCCACAATACTGCAGAGGGGAAGACTTCTCTGCATAGTCTGTCTTGACATGGTGGAAACAAAGTGGGCAATGCCGCCCCCCACCCCGCCTGTAGTGGGATCTTCTCCCACTGGTCCAAGCAGACTTATTATTTCTAAAATGTGGGATGTAGGCGCTTCACCACCAGCAGCAATGTGCAGCTCTCTCTCATGAGGAGATGCCAAGATTCTCTTTTGCATAATGTGCAGAAGCACAGGAAGAGGGTGCTGTGAATTGCTCCTGTATTCTCTCTATTACCGCTTCCCTGTTATATGATAAATGCTCACAGCTTTTAAAATGCCCCTCTTCTAATGTAATCTTTTGATACACCGAGAGACATGAATTACTATTTGAAAACGCAAGGTTTATTCTTAAAATGACTCTTAAAATTGCAGGAGTGAGAAGAGAGGAAAGATTTCATTCAACCTCCTTCATCATCATCATCATCATCATCATCATCATTATTATTATTATTAGGGCCAGGTAAACAAAGGCAGAATAGATTTATTTTGTGTTTTACAACTTACATCAGCTGCAGCTGCCAAACAAACAAAATACAGGAAGTAGAAGAACTAAAACAAGAAGGTGCACATCAAAATCTCAAGGTATGCAAACTTGTAGCTTGCAACATCAGCAGGAAAAAAAGATATAAAGAAGTAAGCTTTTTTCTGGCTAAAAATTTATATAAGAAATGTTAAAGAATCAACAATTTTGCAACCAAATACATCTTTGTAAAAACTCAATAAATTATATATATGCATATATTTTTATAATAACAGGCACACATTTGTACTGGATTGGGCTAGCAATTTTTCAGTTTCTTGGCATGTACAAAACTAGCATACATGGTAAGAAAATATTATAATTCTTTATTTCAAAAAAGTAGTTATCTATATAAATCTATTTTTTTAAAAAAATCTCTGAAACTTAAAATCTATAATTTAACTATTTTAATAAAATCCTTGTGTTTACAAAATGAATTCTAAACGGGGATGGTAGCCATTGTGTTACTTTAGTGAAATTACTCATCTGTAGAGAGAAGACATTGGAATGACTACAGCCATCTCTGTGTAGTAGTAAAAAATTCCTTGCAAATACAAACTTCTGTATCTTATTCATAGAATCATAGAATAGTAGATTCCATTCTTTATTTTTCCTAGTTATCTAGAATGTTTTGACAGAGTTATCTAGGATGTACAGCTTCAAAAAAGAAAAACAAAAGAAAAACCACCTTGGCATTTTCCAAAACAAAATGTTAGGCTCAAAGACTATACAATAATCAAAACTTCCCCTACATATATAATTTAAATATTACTTTATTTTGTCCTCATTTCTCAAACATGAAAATGCAAATAGGACTTGTAAGAGACACTCAAAACACACAATTGCTTGCAGTCAGCATTCAGCTCTGCTGCATACTCGTTATTAAATCAACCACAAAGAATACCTTCATTCAAAAAATGGGGAAATGCAACTCACACACCCCTTTAATGCACAGTGGTAAAAGTGATGCAAGTTTTCTTGGCTCTTGCACTGAAATAAAAATACTCTCTGCTGCTGTCTGTTTGGATTTAACACTAATGTGCTACAGAATACATGCAAATTTATATGGACTACAATCCAGGAAAAACATTTTTTGCTTTTTTTAAAGAAGAAAATATTGTATTAAAAGCAACTGTTAAATGGCTGTACAGCTATACATTCTTTTAATATTTCCCATAAAATTAGAAGAAAAATACTGATTAATTTATTTTCTCATACTTTCAAATAAATTAAAACTTCAAATCTGGTGAAAACTAAATGTATACATTAATACTAAACTATTTAAACCAATGAACAAATCTGTTAATATCTATAAATAATTTTACAAATATACATGATGTTACGATATAATTTTTAAAACAAAAAAGCAGGCAAGATAAAGGAAATCTCTCTTAGCCTAGATCACTACATCCTAGTCAGGAAACCTTATTTGGAGAATTCTCTTTCAGTCTTGCTTTCAGCTGCATTAATATTTTAGACTCATATACACACAAATATAATATATATTTATAGATATATACACAATTCTAGTGAATAGAACTTTTTGATATGTTAAAAGGCGCTTGCCTACAGGTACCCGTAATTATTTTCTCCAAGTATTTGTTGGGAGAAAGAAAATGCTGCTATATTTCTGGCAAAAGGTTGTAGCAATTTGTTGCGAGGACTTTTAGGCTCCAATCTGAAATTTTTACACAGTGGAAAATAAGTAAATAAATATTGGGAATAGCAAGACTTTGGGTTTATGATTTTTAAGGCTTTTAAGCAAATACTAGGAAGAATTTAGAACAAATTAATCACAGCATGATCATACATAAAAAATGAACCCCCAACCCTCTCTCAACTTACTACAGCTTGCAACACTCCCCAGTCCTTTGTGTTCTATCCTGCCTGCATATATTCATTTATTCCATTCTCACTGCTAGTGCAAGAGGCAGTTACTCTCGACTGTGGAAAAACCAAGGCAACCTTTTAAGAGAACTAATTCTTTTTAAGAGTGACTAACTGTTCAGAATGGCTTTAAAATTCCTTCAAAGCAGATGATGAATATATATTTTGAAAAAGGTTTCTACGTCTGTGGTATTAATCTCTGCAGGCAACGTGGCTTTTGAACTCCACCAAAAAGATTCTGGTACTGATTTTTTTTTTTTAATGAAAAGTATCTCTATATTCTGTACACACTTTTCTTATAAAAAGGCAGGTTGTAACGTTCTCTCTCTCCCCACTACCCCACCCCAGAATTGCAGGCACACAATGGTGACGATTGTATTTTGACTCAAGGTTGAAGGTTAAGCACCTTCTAGATACAACACTCTGTTTGGGTGCTCCTACCTTGCAAAGGTTCTCGCAGATCAAACAGTGCTTAATTGTTTTGATTTTTTTTTAACAAAATGGGGGAACATGCTATGTGCCATGGCTTCGCAACAATACTTCTGTGCTATGGAGCAGAACTCCTGTGGGGTTTTTTTTCTCAACCTCTCCTAAACATACATTCATGAGTCTCTTTTTCGCAGCTCTGTCTCTCATCATGTCCTGATGGTGCCATTTGCTTGTTGTTTTGGAAGACAGGAGGGCTCATCTGAGAGAAGATCATGTGCAAATACAGAGTCATCTCCTGAAGAGCAGGCACTCTGGGTATCCTGGCCTGCAGGGGAATATTGCTCAAAAGGCACGGACAGGTCAAGATACTCCTGGAAGAAGAACAATTGCATATGGGGTAATAAAGGGAGAAGACAACCTATTAATACTTTTGTAGCAATATCTCATTCCTCCTTCTGCTCAGATTAGCTTTAGAAAGTCTACATCTAGGTTGTACATCTGCAAATGAAGATCTGTGGGGAGGGTCACTGTGTCCAAGAATCAAAGTATCACAACTGTCTCATTTTTACTCAGTTACAAGCACACTGCACAAGGTACCTGCCCATGTGAACCTGCCCAGTCATTAAGTTCTTCCTCAGAGTCTCTGCTCGGAGAGCCTCCACCTATGGATATGAAGTATGTGGCCACAGGAGGCAACACCTTTTCAGCTGTGGTCCCTTGATTCTGGAACACCCTTCCTCTGGCTATTTGCTTAGCACCTTATTAAATGGCTTTTAAATGTCAGTTAGACTGCTATTATGCAGGGTTTTAATTGTATTCATGAATTTTATTGTATATTTTACTGGTGTTAATAAAATTTTCTGATTTTATTTTTTCTTGTATTGTTTTGTGTTTACTGGCTTTATGCTGTACTTTCTTATTTAATGTCAGTTGTCTTTTGCTTTTTTTAAAAAAATGCATTGACTTTAATTATATTGTAAAGTACCTCAGGAATAAAGGTTGGATAAAAACATTGCAAATAAACTAACTGCATTACAACAATGAAAATGTATTACCTTGTGGTGATGACTGAAGCAATGCTCACTATTCATACTCTTAGAACTAGAATCATAGAATAGCAGAGTTGGAAGGGGCCTACAAGGCCATCGAGTCCAACCCCCTGCTCAATGCAGGAATCCACCCTAAAGCATCCCTAACAGATGCTTGTCCAGCTGGCTCTTGAATGCCTCTAGTGTGGGAGAGCCCACAACCTCACCAGGCAACTGATTCCATTGTCGTACTGCTCTAACAGTCAGGAAGTTTTTCCTGATGTCCAGCTGGAATCTGGCTTCTTTTAACTTGAGCCCATTATTCCGTGTCCTGCACTCTGGGAAGATTGAGAAGAGATCCTAGCCCTATAATGAGCTTCTAAACTACTGAGCTTCTAAAATATTAGATCATAGGTAGGGATCCTGTGGCCTTCCAGATGTTGCTGGACTACAATTCCCATCATGTATAACCAGTGGTCCTGCTGGTTGGGGCTGATGGGAGCTGGAGTCCAACAATATCTAGGGAGCCACAAGTTCTCCACTCCCGCTTTAGATACAAGGTGTAAATTTCAACTACTCAACAGACTAAAGGCCATAATAAGAAAGGAAAAGACACTCACATCAGTTGAAGTCACGGTCAGGACTCGATCCAGGTCTTCAACTAACTGTTTAAAAGTTGGCCTCTGTGAAGGTACTGCATGCCAGCATTCTCTCATAATCATGTACCTGGGAGAATGGAGGTGAGAAGATGTGGAGCTCAATACTAAATGAAATGTTTGGAAAGCTTGTGGCCGTTCACCAGTACATATGAGAAGTGGCTGGGATTGTGGTTAAAACTGATAGTTTCCAAATACTTGTACTCAAAAAGAAATACAAGATTACAAAGCTGAAGTTAGGTCAGATAGAAAACTGCACAATATTATACTAACTTTCTGCAAGTGATAGAACAATGGGCAGAAGGATTGGAACTGTTCAATGTGTTCATGTATCTTTATACACAGCTCCATGTACATGTGCGTATGTGTGTGCATGTGTACAGCCACAGGTAGAACTATCAAACTATTTGTCAAGGAGCATCGCTGGAAGACTGTGCCCCCTGCCTCCCAGGAAGACCATAATGGCGCAGGGAAGACCAATCCAGCCCCATCCACCAGCCAGTAAAAGTGCAGCTGCTGCTTCTCTTCTTCCCTCCTTTTTCCTTTTGCATAAATGCCTATTAAACGGAGGGCCTGTGTGCAGGGACGGTCTTATGTTTTAACATCTGCAGCAGTTAGAATGTTTTCAGTACTTTATCAGTATTCACCAACACAAATTACCTTTAAAAAATTGCCTCAAAGAAATACTGTATGCTGCTGAAGACAATAAAGTATGGAGTGCGTTCTCTTTATTAATAATAACTGCTAGTCAGGTGAAATGCAAACATAATATATGTTTGTATATTTCTGTAAGAAAAATAATTTCTTACAGAAGGCATCATTCAGAAACCTTCAAAGCCCAGGAAGAAATAAGCCTGGACTGGCCACTAGGCCATGATCTGTAATTGGGCTCCAATTACACATCATGTGAGGTAGCTGCTGCATGTGAGTTTGTCTTCATCAGGGGAATAAAACCATCAAACGTGACTGACAAACACCTTCATTTTGCGTATGCGTGTTTCATAGCAGGAACTGCTAAACAACATTTAACAAAGGCCAAACAAAGTGAAGCTTAGAGACATAGAATGAGAAATGAAGAAAATGAATTAAGAACAATCTCTCCCAACATTGTCAACTTACAAATCATGGGTACAGTTTGCTGGCTTGTCCATGCGATGGCCTTCCTTTAGGAGTTTGAAAAGTTCCTCAACTGGAATTCCTGGGTATGGAGACCCTCCCAAAGTGAAGATCTCCCATAGCAGCACTCCAAAGGACCATCTGTGAACCCAAAGTTTTAAAATTCAATGACATTTGTGTGTGGGGGGGGGGTTTCTGCTTCTATTTCTGTGCAGTCGTGCATAACTAACAAGTCATCTATAGCATGTGACCAATGTCCAGAGTCATTTGTTTTTACTAAGCCCTTGCAGATCTCTGCTGATCCAGCTCAATAGAAATTCCAGGCACTAAGTCTGAAATTAAGATGAGCCCATTTATTACTCTCTGTTCTTTGTGAAGTCTTCCACTAGTGACAGTAAACAGAACAAGTCAAATTATTCATGCAGATTCACTGGATTGCAGGATCTTTTTTTCTGCTAAGTATTACGATTGTTCCCATGACTCTGTGTTTTGCTTTTTCGCTTTCATTGTTTGAAATTGGGGACAATGCTTACACATCACTCTGGTGAGTGTAGACCCTGTCAAATAATGCTTCTGGAGCCATCCATTTCACAGGCAGCCGGCCCTGTAATTATGGAGATAAAAGGAAAATATCCATCAGCAATTTCACTCAGCCAACCTGGCACCACCTGAACCTTCTACTGAAACATTTCTGTTACTGACCAGGACAAGCAAATGGGATCACTATGCAATGCAATAACGATCATGGAAAAGCCACACTATTTTGTCCTCCAAACCACAATTAGTATCTCTGGTGTAAACTCCTTCACAGTTTAAGGTGACTAGAAACAGTCAAGGCTTGATAAATATTTATTTAACATCACCCCAGTCAATGGGCTATGAGACAATGTCCTTCCTCCATGTTGTCTCGGCTACCCATCTCTCTCTTCTCCACACAATCCTAACCCTCTCCCCACACCCTAACTTTTACCTATCTCCCTGATAGACACACAGACACACTGCAGTGGCAAAAGCTTCACGGCCACAATTGCAGTGTAACATGGAAATGCTTCCAGTTTGCAAACTGCATGAGCAGCCTGCGAAATCACAGACCGATTTCACCAGAATTCAAAACTTGTCCTAAAGTAAATATTTGGCTGCTTGATTCCTCCATGCCCGGAGGCATCACTTCTAAGTAAAGCTCAAGATAAAAGAAGACATGCTATTGATTCAGGTGGAAAGTTAACAATGACAAGCAATTCCTTTTCTAAAAACAAACAGCTGTCTTTTAGTAGCATTTTAAGGATTTTCTGAGTTAAGCATAAATTACCTGAACATCTAAAAAAAAAGTGTGGAGGTTGTGTGGGATATGGGTAACATTGGGACTACAAAAACAATGCCAAGATAAATGGAGAAATGGGGAAATTAGTTTCTTACAAACATGGTCATTATGTGCTCCACCAATTGCTTGGAAGTACCACTGAACTACTGGTTAGGGAGGGAGGAAGACGAGACACAAGTTGAGCTAATTTGTGCATGAATGGCACATGGTCCTTTCAAACTTCTTTCTTTCCAGAAGATATAGCCTTATTCAGGAGTAAGCCAACCCCAAAGGAAAGCAGCATCAAAACTCTGGACACTGCCACACACGATGGGAGTAAGTCCAGAGAGCCTAGTTAGCCTTGGGATGGAGGGACAAGGTCATATCTTCCATCTCAGCTGAAGACAGCATCATGTCATCGACACTGCAACACCTGTATATTAGGTTTGATTCAAACTTATCTGCATATTTTAGCACCAGCCCATTCTCCTATGAAATATTTGATTGCAGATAATTCCCTCAATCTACTTTGTGCCTCACAGCCTTCCTGCTAGCAACTTATAAGACTCATAAGAGAATACCTCCTGATTGTGGGTGGCCCAGTTGGGCCATCCATTGTTATGGTTGGGAACACCATTTTGCGCATAGATAGCTACATAATTTTCTAGCAGATTAGCTAGGTTTGGTGCGTAACAAACCTTATTATGGAATGTTATAGGGAAAAGGATTCACCCCTCATGTAGGGCCTCATGGAGAGAAGTTAGTATTGCCCTTTGAGATGTAGGTCTATGGAGAGATTTTCTAGTGCATAGGCTATGGTAGAATTTATTTTTGAGTGTGAAAATTTGAGAAAAAAGTAAAAAAGCCTGACCTAGGGGAAGATAAGAGCTTCCTGACCCCCAAAACCCATTTGTTTGTAATCAGGGAACATAAGACGATCCATGCTGGATCAGTTCAAGGGTCCCTCTAGTACAACACTCTGTTCATACAGTGGCCAGACAGCTGTCGACCAGAAACCCACAAGCAAGACACGTGTCAACAGCACCCTCCCGCCCACGTTCCCCAGCAACAGGGTCGGTTGGAGGCTTCAGAATGTTTGTGCTGAATTGTGTCATGCGGCCAATGGGGGGCGATTTAAAGGGGCCCACTGGAGCAGCATGGCAGAGCAGCTTGGCCCAGGTCAAACCATCAAGGCAAGCAGAAGGAACTAAAGGGGCTGCACCCTACACCTGCAGAAGGATGGTTGATTCACGTTTTTTGTTTGCAAGAGGAAACAAAATAGGTGTCAGGAATGCATTTAATTCTGCTCTGCCACATTGCGTAAAATATATATTTGGAGGTGTGGGGGGAGCTATTGGCATTCATGATATCTCACAAGTCTGAGCACTCGGGCAGTTGACTGATAGGTCCCAGAGCCCTGTGGTTCAACAGTCACTTGTGCATCCCAATGGGCTCCTGCCCTTCGTCATTTGCTATGGATGTACTGGTCCTTTTGCTCAAGGCACGTTTGGTTTGAAAGGCAGCTACATTATGGTTGCAGCCCAGGCTGAGAATCCTCCCAAATTAAAATAAATAACGTGGCTCAAGAAGCCTCACTTCAGAATATAGATCTGAATCCATATTTATGATATATTTTAATTTTCAGCTTTTGTTCAGAAACATTTTCTGTAAATTGGACAGTTAAGGTTATAACAAGAAATGTCTTGTTTCTTGCCTGACTCTCTCAAAATAGCTGACTAGATTGAGCTAGTTTAGGAGCTTCAAAGATAGAAGATATCGAGAATGGCTTGGTTCAGACATTTTGTGGTTAAGCAGCATGGTTTAGAGTGTTGTCTGAACCAGGCCAATGTGTTTACCAGGCTTTATTGCACTCTCCCTCTTTATCTAAAAGTAGGCAAATGAGATTTTGAATTTCAAACAGGAAAAGAAAAACATGCAGCCAAAACCAATACCTCACTTTCACTTGGCCAAATATTTAAAAAGAATACAAGACAAAGTGATTTGCTCATTAGATGTCCAACACCTCAAATGGCCAAAATTGCCTCATCTTTGGGCGCTTCTCACTCACATTGGTTGTTTTCTTGTAATAATCAATGTTGTGAACATCTCTGGCAAGTCCAAAATCAGCAATCTTCATCACGTTGTCTTCAGTGACCAAGACATTTCTAGCTGCCAAGTCTCGGTGGATGCACTGCAAAGGGATGGGCAAATCAAGAATCATGGGTTAATTTAAGATGTTTATGGAAAACAGTAATTGCCATTTATGGCCTACTAGCTGCCATATCATTCAAGAGCAAAGGCAATGAGGGATGCCCATTCCATCCCTTGCTTTGTTTGAGGTACAGAAGTGCTTCACAGCAACACAGCCTGTGCACCAAGTGCAGCAGCTCTTTGTTTGCCCGTTATGGGTTCCCCACAGGTACGCAGTCTAGTTGTTTCCACAAAGCAATGGGAACTAGAAAGCAAATGTAAGATCACACTCTTACTCTGGATTAAGGACTCTGTAATCAAAGTACAAACCTAACATTATCACCCACACATAAACAGGTGCTAAAAGAAAATCCATATCTTAACTGTGTGTTCAAGCCAATTAAATGGGAATTAATCCACATCAAGGTACCTTGAATACACACATTAGAGTTTATTTCTAGCTCTATTAATAAGGCTACTTTGAATTTAAGCTTTCCTGTAGCGTAACCTATTGGTGGAAGTAGGAAAAATTAGAGAGAATCATAGAATAGTAGAGTTGGAAGGGGCCTAAAAGGCCATTGAGTCCAATCCCCTGCTCAATGCAGGAATCCACTCTACAGCATACTTGACAGATGGTTGTCCAGCTGCCTCTTGAATGCCTCTAGTGTGGAAGAGCCCACAACCTCCCTAGGTAACTGATTCCATTGTATTAGCTATCCCACCCAATTTTGTGTCATCTGCAAATTTGCTAAGCGTTCCCCGCACCTCTTCGTCCAAATCATTAATAAAAATGTTGAAGAGCACTGGGCCCAGGACTGAGCCCCGCAGTACCCCACTCGTTACTTTCCCCCCAGTTTGAGAAGGTACCATTGATAAGATGATGGCTTTGTTAACTGTGGATTGTTTCACCATGCGGAAGTATTCCTTGATTCACAGATAGCAGAAATAACTCTCCAGAACTATGCTGTATTTCTAGATGTTACAGGGAAAGAGAGCCATCCTGGGCACAATACACTTTTTGGCTAGATTCAGTTTGGGATTGGATAGATTCACAACACTGCTGAGAAGTGATGTTTACTTCCTGTGATGTTCCCCAAATAAAGCTCTTGGTCCAGGCCGAATGCTGATTATCTAACTCACTCCTATTCTGTACCAAAGTTGCATACTAATCAATCTTTTTATATTTTGTAATAATGCATGTATCTTTGTATCTAAAGCTTGCTTTGGATCTATTGCCAATTTCCCCTTCATAATCTCCCCATTGTGCACCATGACTCTAGTTTCAAGAACTTTAAAACAGTGTCAGCTAATCACACATCTGTGTTTATGTGCACATGCTAACAGTGCTAAAACTTACTCTCCAGATTTCCATCCACATTTATCAACAAACTTCCTTCTTGTGCCTCAGCTGCTTTGAAGTGTAAGGATCTAAAATGAGGTAAACCTCTAAAAGTGATTTTCAATTTTACAAATGTCTAAAGGTTTACTGCTGCCACCTGCTGAGTGGGAGGACTGTAGAGGGAGGAGGGGCGAGGGCAGGGAAAATAAGCTACGCATAGTAGCTTATTTACCCAATTGTGTGGGGATGCTTATAACCTACTGTGAGTATCTTATAAGCCACTATGGCTTAAAGTGACATGTGAACCCAGCTATACAAAGGTAATTAGAATTTTTGTGGGGTTTTTTTTGTACTCTCAATACTCCTAGGGCAGAGATGCTGCTAATAAGGGTGTGGAAGATAGATGTTGCTTTCATTCAGGGTCCACATAGGCCCGTGCATTTCTAAATTTCATTCAAAGATTGAAAAATCAGCCTGCTGATGATGCCAAGCAACTCACTAGTGGATGATCTTCCTGAATCCTTAAAACTATCTGCAGATACTACTAAAAATTCTAAAGTACTTGTATAATTCTTACTTCACTTTATCAATACAAAATAGATTTTCTCAGATAGCAATACAAAGTAACTGTTGGGACTATATTTCTTGCAAAGCTGTTTGCTACTCACTTTCTGAGATGCCAAGTACTCCATCCCACGTGCCACCTGGTAGGCACAGGAAACTAAGTCCTTAAACGTTAACTGTTCCTCAGGCAGCTTGCAGGTATCGAAGGAATAATCCATTCCAGGTGGCCGACGAGCTCGGAGGTATTCCCGTAAGTTCCCCTTGGATGCATATTCCACCAGAACATAGAGAGGGCCTGGAGTAAAATAATTATTATCCACAATCCATAATAATTATTATCCACATTCCAATCTACAAACTCCCAATCTGATGAGTGGGAAGAAAACATTTGTACCCTGGCATCTCTCTCCCCTCAGAACCTAGAAGTTCCAGGATGGATGTTTCTAAAATACTTATATCAGCTTTAATACTGGAATGAGCAAACACCACATCAATTTAACAAGTCAGAAAACAGATAGAAGTCCTGGGAGCAATCTTGTGATACCTTCTATCACCATACCTTCTTGCCACTAAACAGAAAGAACATAGAGTTAAGAGAAAGTCTCTTTTTCCAGACATTGGCCTGGTTCAGGCAACATGTTAAAGCTTGCTGCTTAACCACAAAATGATTAAAGGAATGCATTAACCATAACAGTTAAAAACATATCTGTTTTTAATGTTCATTGTTTTTAACTTTTGTAAACCGCACAGAGAGCTTTGGCTATGGGGCAGTATATAAATGTAATAAAATAAATAAATAAATAAACCATTTTGTGGTTAAGCAGCATGGTTTAGCATGTTGTCTGAACCAGGGCAATGGCAGGAAGGTATTCAAAAACAGAGCAAGTGATGCAATCATGAAAACTCTGCCCTCCATCAGACCTGGCTGATTGACTTTTCCCATAGGTCAACAGCCCTTCATAGGAAAAAGGTTCCCCACCTTGGTCTAAAAAGAACTAGGAAGTTCAATCTCTTGGCAATGGAGCAAGTCACTTTGCTTATCTCTATAGGAAGAACAGCCCGTCTGATAGAAAGAGGGGATTGTTTCCTTGTTACACACAGACTCTGCATGGTGGCCTCTTAAAACAGGGGCATCCTATAGCAAGATTAACAACTTCAAGACCGTCACATAAATGCTTGGCAATCAGGGAAGAAGAGAAGAATCACATTTATTCAGTAATATCAACTTGGGCCCTTTCTATACTTAAGGATTATCCCAGGAAATAATTATCCCAGGATCGTTCCTATGTGTTATTTGGATGCACAAAGGTGACCCCGGGACGATCCCAGGGAAAAAAGTCAGGTGTAGAAACGGCCTTGGTCTTTGAGTGCTGGGAGAATACAGTTGACAATAAGGTACAAACTAGAAAAAAAATATGTTTTGATCCTCCTGAAATGGTTCTACTATTTTTGAAGCATTTCCCTTGGGCCTCACTCAGCATGTTCCGTAAGGAAGGAAGCACATTGTTTCTCAAAGCCTTTTCTGCTCAAGGTTTTAAATAGCCTAATAACTCCACCCTCATAGGCTGCCTTATACATTACAACCACATGGAAGTTCACTCCATTTTGTATCCTCACCCCTGATCAGCACATTAACTCTCCTTCACATGCAGGCAAGTCTGGAAGGGCTACAAAAGGACACCCCCTGTGCACAAAGCTGCCCCTAGTTTTGC
This sequence comes from Elgaria multicarinata webbii, assembly GCF_023053635.1. Taxonomy (NCBI): domain Eukaryota; kingdom Metazoa; phylum Chordata; class Lepidosauria; order Squamata; family Anguidae; genus Elgaria; species Elgaria multicarinata. The sequence continues at coordinate 3,576,744 of NC_086175.1, forward strand.
CTGCACAGCTCAAATAGTTCATCTAGGCCTTCCATAGAATGAGCAAGGACATGCAACGTTTGCATGCCAATTGTAAATGCAGAAAATAGGCCAGGCTGGGGTTTGCAGGAAGGGATGTCAAAGAAATCTGCAATTGAATCATAGGAGTTCAGATTTCTACGAATCCGCTCTGCAGATTCCACAGTGGACCGGCTTTTCCCGAGTTGCACGGATTCTGCAGACTTCTGAACCTCCCCCCCCCACTTTTTTTCTTTTACTTCCCAGAATTTTATGCAAATTTAGCTGTAGAAAAATAAGTAAAATTAAAAGTCTCTGCAAATTTGGGAAACTGGAACAAAATCCAATTCCGTCAATGAGCAGATGATGGAATGAAAGGCACCTGGCAATCCATGAAATGCAGGCAGAACAATTTTTACAAATTCCGTACATCCATATATGTATGTGACCGACTTCATGAACTTCCACAAGCACATGGTCTGGGAACATACCTTCTTGTGTGCAGGCGCCCAAGAGATTAATGATATTTTTGTGCTTCCCAATCATTTTCATCATTTCCATTTCTGACACTAAATCAGCAAGATCTTTGTCTGTGGCATCATCTATAGAATATACAGAAAAGAAGGGGAAAAGCAGCAATCAGTGGTGGTGGTGGGGAAACCCTTTTTATCGAGTGCCATACATGGAATTTGTTCAATACCGTATACAGCCTTCCAGTAACCGGACTGCTCACACTGTGGAGCACATACTTATAGAGTATTCAATATGGTTTGCTTGCTATTTTGTCCCCTCCCCATGATCTGTCTCCTATCCAAGCCAGGAATTCCAAGTTGGTGTTGCAAAGGATGCTTCCTGTCTCACAGTCTGGAAGTGATTGGCATTCTAAATAAGAGCACTGATCACTGTTCTAGCCACAGGGAAGGGGGAGAAGAGCAATTCACACGGAGAAGCAAAATTATCAAAGCCGCTAGAGCTATTGTTGGGCTTAAACAATTACAAGGACTCAAAACCCTTACAGTAGGAAGCACCCCTATAAATGGTACCTTCTGCTTCAAGGATGGGGGGGCAGGGGGCACCTTCTATTATCACTCATGGAGTGGCATTTGCAAGCAACCTATTTGAAATTGTAGTTCAATTTCACCCCACCCACCCTTTATTGTCTCCTCTCTTTCTATTCAGTAACTAAAAATTAAATACATAATGTGAAGAGCATTTGAGAGGTCAAACTGGAGAAATGTCAAGAATGAAATAAAGTGACTAGCCCAGTGACCTGGCCTAAGAATATAAAGAGCTGAGATAACTTAGCAAAGGGATGGACAAGCTAAACAAGGCACAGAAAACTGGAGAGATAGCACAGCAGGAGGCAGGCCAGGGAGAGGAAACCCAGGAGAAGCCAATGCAGAGGGAATCAGTGCAAGAGTGAAAATAACAACTACAGAGCACCAAGGCATACGGGGTCCCATCTCCTACCATTCCATCTTCTCAGTACCTTTCAGCATCTTGACAGCTACTGTGATAGGCTTGCTTGGTTTTTCTTTATCAATCCCCATTGCTTCTGCCATCACTACTTGACCAAAACAGCCTTCACCTAATGGTTTTCCTAGAGTCAGGCTGAAATGACAGACACAAACAAAGACATGAGCACATGAAAAACTAACAAGCAAAACAGCTCAAAACTACAGCTGCAGCGTATTTCACTCACCGAGATCTTGCCAATTCCCACTTGGGATCTGCAGGCAGCTCAAGCTCTGAGACATTTGCTAGCATTGGTCCGTCACTGGATGAAAGGCGAGTGATTCTGACCAGTGGCGTATTGGAATTCATGGAAGAGTTGGATTCCAAAGACACCTGCTTGAATAGAGCAAATGTGGTGTTATTGCCAACAGCCTCTCTAACAAGTACACAAAGTCACAGCAAGGAATTGGCTAAAGAGCATGAGGTGAAGATTTGGAACTAATCTTTATTTCATTTAGTAAGCAGCATTGTAGAAACTAGATACATAATTCTTTTTGTCTTAAGATGAAAGTTTCTAGGTCAGCACAGCTCTCAATGTCAGAGGTAGTCTTTAACCAGCTGAGAAGATAAAAAATGAAATTTACCTTTAACATGTTATTGGGCGGTATAGAAATGTAATAAATAAATAAATAAATAAAGTCATCCATCTCAACTCACTGAAGGTTCTGAACCCCAAACAGCGTATCCACTAGCATTGCTCAGAGCCCACCAGAACCTAGGCCTGCTCCTCAAGTGTTTATCTCTGACGGGGGAGTTTCCACGACTTCCCATCAGGGTCAGTCCTGCCTCCCCCTGCACCTTAGCAAATATCTACATTGCACAGGGCGGCCCCACAGCTCAGCTTTCCTAAGACTCACTTCACTGTTAAAGAGGTCACCACATTGGGCTAAACTATTGCAATGACCACACCTTCCGCACGATGAAGCATGGTGGTGGCAGCATCATGTGGTGGGGATGCTCTTCATTGGTAGCGACTGGGAAGCTGGTTAGGACTGAGGGCAAGATTTATTTATTTATTTAATTACATTTATATACTGCCCCACAGCCGAAGCTCTCTGGGCGGTTTACAACATTTTAAAATAGTAAACATTAAAAGTATACAATTTAAAAACACACACACACACACATAAAAACAGTATAAAAACAACAGTATCCATTTAAAAACAACAATTGTGGGGTCCATTAAAAACAAACTTAACGTTGTTAAATGCTGTTAAAATGCTGTTAAAATGCTGTTAAAAATGCCTGGGAGAAGAGAAAAGTCTTGACCTGGCGCCGAAAAGATAACAATGTTGGCGCCAGGCGAGCCTCATCGGGGAGATCATTCCACAGTCGGGGGGCCACCACTGAAAAGGCCCTCTCCCTTGTTGCCATCCTCCGAGCTTCCCTTGGAGTAGGCACTCGGAGGAGGACCTTAGATGTTGAGCGCAGTGTACGGGTAGGTTCATGTCGGGAGAGGCGTTCCATCAGGTATTGTGGTCCCAAGCCATGTAGGGCTTTATAGGTTAAGACCAGCACCTTGAATTGGGCTCGGAAGCATATAGGCAGCCAATGCAAGCGGGCCAGAATCGGTGTTACATGCTCAAACCTCCCTGTTCCAGCTATCAATCTGGCCGCCGCATTTTGCACAAGCTGCAGCTTCCGGACCGTCTTCAAAGGCAGCCCCATGTAGAGGGCATTGCAGTAATCTAATTTGGAAGTTACCAGAGTATGGACAACTGAAGCTAGGTTATCCCTGTCCAGATAGGGGCGTAGCTGGGCCACCAACCGAAGTTGGTAGAAAGCACTCCGTGCCACCGAGGCCACCTGAGCCTCAAGTGACAAAGATGGTTCTAGGAGAACCCCCAAGCTACGAACCTGCTCCTTCTGGGGGAGTGCAACCCCATCCAGAACCGGTTGAACACCCCCCATCCGATCAGAGGAACCACCCACCAGCAGCATCTCAGTCTTGTCTGGATTGAGCTTCAGTTTATTAGCCCTCATCCAGTCCATTGTCGCGGCCAAGCACCGGTTCAGCACATCCACAGCCACACCTGATGAGGATGAAAAGGAGCAGTAGAGCTGCGTGTCGTCAGCGTACTGATGACAGCGCACTCCAAAACTCCGGATGACCGCACCCAACGGTTTCATGTACATGTTAAACAGCATGGGGGACAAGACCGATCCCTGCGGAACTCCATACTGAAGAGTCCACGGGGCCGAGCAATGTCCCCCAAGCACCACCTTCTGGAGCCGTCCTCCTAAGTAGGAGCGGAACCACTGCAATGCAGTGCCCCCCACTCCCAACTCAGCCAGACGTTCCAGAAGGATACCATGGTCGATGGTATCGAAAGCCGCTGAGAGATCAAGGAGAATCAACAAAGTCACACTCCCCCTGTCCTTCTCCCGACATAGGTCATCATACAGGGCGACCAAGGCTGTTTCCGTGCCAAAGCCGGGCCTGAAACCCGACTGAAATGGATCCAGATAATCAGTCTCATCCAAGAGTGTCTGGAGCTGGCCCGCCACCACCCGCTCAAGGACCTTGCCCAGGAATGGAACATTTGCTACCGGCCTGTAGTTACTAAGATTTTCCGGGTCCAAGGAAGTTTTCTTCAGGAGTGGTCTCACTACCGCCTCTTTCAGACGGTCTGGGACCACTCCCTCTCGTAGAGAGGCATTAATCACCTCCTTGGCCCAGCCGGCTGTTCCATCCCTACTAGCTTTTATTAGCCAAGAGGGGCAAGGATCCAGTACAGAGGTGGTTGCGCGGACCTGTCCAAGCACCTTGTCCACATCCTCGAGCTGTACCAACTGAAACTCATCCAAGATTACAGGACAAGACTGTACTCTGGACACCTCACTAGATTCACCTGCTATAACACTGGAGTCTAAGTCCTGGCGGATGCAAAAGATTTTATTCTGGAAGTGCCTAGCAAATTCATTACAGCGGGCCTCAGATGATTCTACCGTGTCCTTGGGACCAGCATGTAATAGCCCCCGGACAACTCTAAAAAGCTCCGCTGGGCGGCAAATTGAAGATTTAATAGTGGCAGCAAAGTATTGTTTTTTTGCTGCCCTCAGTGCCCCTGAATATGCCTTACTATAGGCACTTACCAATATTTGATTGCATCCACTAGGAGTTCGTCTCCACCTGCCCTCAAGCCTTCTCCTATTTTGTTTCATCGCTCTCAGCTCTGGGGTATACCACGGAGCCGTACGAGCTCTACTCAGGAGAGGGCGCTCGGGAGCAATCCTGTCAACTGCCCGGGTCATTTCTGCATTCCACAGATCAACCAGGGTTTCGACAGGAGAGCCAGCCCTATCAGCCGGAAAACTCCCCAGATGATGGAGCCAAATGCAGAGCAATCTCTAGAGGAAAACCTGTTTGATTCTGCAATGGACCTGGGACTGGGCAGAGGTTCACCTTTCAGCAGGACAATAATCCTCAACACACAGCCAGATTTACACTGGAGTGGTTTAAAAACAAGAATCTGAATGTTTTAGAATGGCCAAGTCAAAGCACAGACCTCAATCCGATTGAGTGTCTGTGGCAAGTCTTGAATATTGCTGATCGCCAACAGTCCCCATCCAGCTTGACAGAGCTTTAGCAATTTTGCCAAGAAGAATGGGCAAATATTGCAGTACCCAGATGCTCAAAGCTGGTAGAGACATACCCCAAAATACTCACAGCGGTGCTTGCTGCCAAGAGTGCGTCTATCAAGTATTGACTCGGTGTGCGTGTGTTTGAATACTTATGCAACAAACAAGTGTCAGTTTGTTTTTGTTTAATTATTTTTTGTGCCACAATAAAATATTTTGCACCTTCAAAGTGTTAAGTATGTTGGGTAAATCAAATGGTAAATATTAACTCTGTTTTAATTCCAGGTTTTAATACAACAAAATATGGACAAGTCAAGGGATATGTGTGAATACTTATTCAAGGCACTGTATAAACTATAACATTTTAATCCACCAGAAGATTTTAAGATCACACTTCACGCTATTTGTTTATATTTATTTTCAGAAAAGCAAAGACTAAACAAGATAAATCCATCTTCTGGAAATGGTGTCCAAATATCTTGCTTACAGCTTCTATAGGCATAAATAATCGGGACAAGTTTCTGACCTAGAAGACAACAAAAGGAAGGTAGGGATAAAAGGGGGCGATAGTAATCTTGTATCTACTTTCTGTTACCTGTCTCTTGAGTGGGAACTTGGAGACTTTCTGAACAGTGGTGGCATTCATAGGTTTTTCGGGTGGTCTTTTAATTCTATAAATCACCACCACCACTGCCAATAATATGAAAAGAACAAAGCCAGTCCCAAAGCTGAGGATGCCCGTGTAAAGAGAGCTGGAGTCCTCCACGGCAACTCGCTTTTCTGCTGAGGAGTGAGAGACATAGATTAGGAGCTGGGTTGGGTGACAGTAGCATCATATACGTTTCAGTTCAGAGAATAGCTAAGAAATCTAGATCACAACCCAAAACACTTGGCAAAGTACAAAATATCTGTTCTCCATACATTGTATAGGCATTGCACAGAGTACCTGGTACAGAGGTGGCAATGTGTGGCACAGGTTATATCTCATTTTGATCAATTGCTGCAGGTTAATCCATTGGAACTGGCAAGTGTTTGTGAAATGACACTGCAAGACTAAAGCCCTTTCTACATGACAGGGCCTTCCGGGAGGGCGGGGGAGGATCCTGCAAGATCCTCCCCCTGGATCCATGTGCGTGCGCGACATCCCGGGAGGAAGAAGGGATGTTGCGCCCGGTATTTTTTATTTTTTTAAAAGGGGGAGATGATCGCAATTGTGCTCCAACAAAAATGTAAGTTAAAAAAACAAAAACAAAACTCCCCGACTCTGCACCCCGCGCCCGTTTCCCACCTCCTTGCGTTTACTCGTAAGGAGGTGGGACAAAGCATGGGCAGGCACCCACACATCTCCTGCATGGGAAAACTCTTGTTTCCATTTTCCCAGGGTTTCTCCTGGATCATCCCCAGGATCCCCTGTGTGTCATTTGGATGCACAGGGACGACCCTGGGGAAAAACAGCGGTGTAGAAAGGGCCTAAACGACAAAGTCAAAGGTGTTTTTGTGTTAAAAAATGGTCTTTGTCAGCCTAAGTGCCATTCAGGCTTGTCATGTTGCAATACGGAATTCATGTAAACATTAGCCAGTTTGTAAATCTGAAGAAACCTGACTATATTGTGGATTATAAAGACACTGTAAATCTTGCATAAGTATTTGGTTCAGTTATAATTACATCTGAGTTATTTCATTTATAATAAAAATGACAGGGAATATGTAATCACACATAATAGAAAGTTTCTTTCATTTTTATTGTATTATTGGTAGTAAACGTTGCTGATTCCTGTGCTAGGACTTATGTGCAATGCTGGGGCTGATTGTGTAATGCAATGTTCGTTCGGCCTTCGTTTGGTACTTTGCCGAACTCCAATTGCCAAGGATCAGAATTCCTACGTTTTCTACAGAACACCAGATTTTTGTACTCTGCCTATTATTTATTGATTGATTGAAACATTTGTATCCCGCCCTATATCACTGGGATCTCAGGGTGGCATACAGATATTTATTTATTTATTGCATTTCTGTACCACCAAACAGCCGAAGCTCTCTGGGCGGTTCACAAATCAGAACAATATAAACATAAATAATATACACAACTAAAAAAGTACTAAATCGTTAACAAATTAACATCAGTAGAATTTTTTAAAAGCAATAAAAACAATTAAAACTATGTTTAACCATGGAGAATTTAGCCCTCAAAGGCTTTGATAAAGAGCCATGTTTTAACTTGGCACCAGAATGAAGCCAGTGTTGGCGCCAGTCAGGCTTCCAGGAGAAGGGTGTTCCACAACTGGGGAGCCACAACAGAGAAAGCCCTGTCCCATGTCCCGCCACAATGTGTGTCTCGTACTGGTGGGACGCAGAGGAGGGCTCCTCCAACAGAGCTCAAATCTCAGGCAGGCAAATATAGGGAGAGGCGCTCCCTCAAGTACCAAGCTCCCAAACCATTTAGGGCTTTAAATGTCATTGCCAACACCTTGAATTCTGACTGGAAGCATACAGGCAGCCAATGCAGTTCTTTTAAGACCAGTGTTATATGGTCCTTATAGGATGCTCTGGTGAGGAGCAGTCTAACTGCTGCATTTTGCACTAGCTGCAACTTCCAGGTTGTCTTCAAAAGCAGCCCCATGCAGAGTGCATTGCAGTAGTCTAATTGGGAAGTTACAAGCACATGGACTACTGTGGCTGGGCCTGTTATATACGGAGTGTATATAAAACACACACTCCATTACCGACGCACTTAAAACTCTCAAACGCTCTAGTAATATAGGAATATTCAAGTCTGCATAAAAGGAAATGCAGGATTGTGTCCCTGGGACACTGGGAAGAGCAGTGAGTTGTTTTTCAATGTGGGACTGAGTTCAAGTTACTATATAGAAGATGTTCCATTACCCAGTAATAACTAAACCCTATAATGAGCCTGATTCTCTGAGGTCACCATCACCACTGCTTATAAAACCTAATAAAGTTTTCTAGAAAAAGTTGCTGCTGATAGACCTTTGTAGGGAATGTTTTCAACTTAAGAGATATCAAATATTATTTATTGATATTAAATTTTCTATTTTATTGTTTTACTCTGTACAGCACCATGTACACTGATGGTGCTATATAAATAATAATAATAATAATAATAATAATAATAATAATAATAATAATTATTCTAGGAATTTAATAGTCACTCTCTATCATGTGCATTAATGAACTACTAACTATTGAAATAAAATGCAGGTTAAGAAGTGTATTTTGATTCAGTTAATATTTATGGTGATGCCAATTGAAACATAGGTATTAATTAAAAGAAAAATACTGAAATGCAAAATTGGATTTTTGAAATTGAACTGCCTCATGCACTACATCCCTGCTTGAATAAACATTTATTGCTGCTGGCATGAAATGGTACCCCCAAGAGATTCTAGGGAGGTAACACAGATAAGGCTATTATTTAACAGAGAATGAATTCACAGAGCACATATTCCCAGTGGCTGCCATAATGGTGGCATCCATTTTGCATAGAGTATTAACATTCACATCCAACCCAGGGATAGTAGAGCACCTGGGGCTGTGTGGGGTCTGGAAGAAGTATTTTGCTCAGACCCACAGTCTAGTGGGGAGCTGAGAGCCATTCTATGGCTTCAGAACCAAGGCCTTTGTGTTTTCCAAAATGGAGTATGAGCACGATCCAGCCAAAGTAGCACTTTTAACTGAATTCAATGATATAAAAAGCCACCCTATTCATACAGTCAAGGTTTAGAAACGCCAAATGTTCAAGCAGGACATGGTTTGAAACCAACACCTCAGAACATGCAAGCTCTGGCACACTTCCAACCAAGTAAAAATTTCTATTATATCTAAATAGTTAAACACCATTTTGAAATTGCTTTGGCATTACACCCATCCACGTGAATGTGGACTCTGCTCTGGATTGAGAAATAAATTATTTAGTGCCACTTGGACTAGCATCTAATTGTGCCCCAGCACTAACGGTAATGATGTAGCAATGCTTGCGCAACATAACTAGCGCTTTGTAAAACAATGGGGGAAAGTGGCAACAGCACTGCCAAAATCTGCTTGTCTGGGCAATGGCTAAAAGCGGCAATTTGCTGCCAAATTTTGGCAGTGAATTGCCACTTTTAGCCATTGCCCTGGCAAGCACTAGTTATGTTGCGCATACAGTGGTTTATGGGGCACAGTTGGATTGAACCCTTGGATATTATGTTTGCGTATCACAGAAACCATGAAATATGCTTTTGGTGCATGAAGACAATCACCCTTGCCTGAACACAAACTGGCTGAAAATTAACACTCATCTACTGCTCAAGAACTTGGCATTTCGGAAATGGGTGCTAAGGCCCCTTTGAGAGGGAAAGGAAAAAGTGACAGAGCAGAAGTACCTGGTAATACTGTCAGCCAAGCAGTATGATGTGTAAACCCAATAGAGTTCCCAGCAAGACAAGTATATTCCCCAGCGTCCTCAAAAGTAACATTGTGCAAGTACAGAATTTCTAGCTCCTTATCCGTTTTGTTAACACCTGCTGTCTAAAGAGGGGGAAAAACACAGAAAGATAGAGTAGGAAGGGGGGAAACACACAGGATAAGCCAAATTCCCAGAGAAGGCAACACAGACATTCAGGCAAATTTCCACAGCAGGTTGTAATTTTTGACGTGCCAGTGGTTTATCCTCATTCCCTACCACAACATGTAAAAAGCAGAGCTCCCTTCACCAGGCTCTTACTCTGTCCCACTAATGACGCATGCAAGCAAAAGCATCAGAATGAAAAGCTGCCTCCACAATATGACTGTCTCTTGATTAGTATGGCCAGGAACGGAGGGTGTTGGGGAGGGGAGGGGGAGAGAGAGCAGCAAAGACAGGCAGCAACGCTCAAAGTGCAGCTGAGGTAAGTGAGGAGTTAAACACAGCAAAAAAGAGAGTTTCATTTTTAAAAAATCTGAAATATGTCAGAAACTGTATTTTCTCAAAAGCCCCCCCCCCTTTGAAGCCAGATGCCACTTTAATGTATTTACTTTCCAATTACTGAAACATCCCTGAAGAAAACTGGGAAAAAAGGAGCCCAAGAGGCTTTTGTGACAGAGTAAAAGCTTTCTCCTCTTTCCCAGATGTGAAGAATGCATCCAACACCGGATGCTTCATCTACCGAAGACATTCACAGTTCAATGAATAATGAAATGAGAAAATGGGGGGCAAAACGATTATGAAGAGTCAAGTCAGTAACATGCAACCAAATGGGGAAAGAGATGGGAAGTGAGCGAAGTCTGATTGACAGTCATCAATGTGGGGATTTTTCATTGCAACTGATTTTTAAAGCATTTAATTATTCTAAAAGTAGTAAAAGAAAAGTAGTAATGTCAGGACATATAGCATCAGCCAACAGAACAGAATACAAAATGAATATTAGTTTTAATATCTAGCACCTTAAAGTGTTACTGCTCATTCTTGCAGTTGCTAAGCCTCTGGGACAGAGTCAAGGGTTTACCTGGTTTTGATTTGTGAATATGGAGCCAAAATGAATTTTCGGCTCTGCCTACGAAATTGTTGGCTCTACATAGATATTCGCCTTCATCTTGTTCTGTCACATTGAACAGATTTAGGTTAGCATCGGCTTCAGCGTTTTTACTGATCCAAGACTGCAGAATAGACAGAAACCTGAACTTCAGTAAACCAAACAATGTCTCTCCATCACATGTTAGACAGACAGCACAGATTACCTGTTACTCCACCTTGCCAATCTTTTAAAATTCAGAGATTACTTCATTCTAGACTGATCTAGCAAAAAGGTAACCGTACGAGCAAAAGGAATCCAATTTTGTTGGGGAATTGCATATTGTCCTGCCCCTTTTCTTCCCCCTTTTTAAAAAGCAGCCTCTGCTGCAGATTGTTTGAAAAGCTGTCTTTAGTTAATTTGAAGGTTCTCATGTGTTTTAAAATGGTCACCCTCAGTCCTCTTAAAATTGTTGCATTTTTCTGAGCTTACTTGCACCTGATTAGTCAACAAGTGTTGCTACTGAAATGTCCTTTCACATTTTCTTGGGAGATCGGACGTATGGTGGGCAAGCAGGCCTTCCTGGAAGCCTCTGAAGGCTAACCTTCATTCTAATGTCATCTACACCAGGCTTCCTCAACTTGCCCCCATCTAGACGTTTTGCACTTCAGCTTTCATCAAGCCCCAAACAAAATGCCCAATTGTCAGCACTCCTGGGAGCTATAGTCCAAAATACCTGGTGGGCACCAGGTTGGGGCAGGCTGGACTTCATGTTGCCTTCCTTACTCGTTTGCATCAGTCAGTTTAGTCAGGAGCTTGGTTGCATCACTCAGACTACAGAAAAGAATTAAAACGAATCATTCTAGGGTCCATGTCCTCGAAGATTCAGCAACCTCCTGCGATTTACTGAGGACCATGTCTGGGGCTTGGCCCAATTTGCCCACTCCCATATAGCCGAGGCTCACACTGCCCAGATGCTAGCGTTGGGCTTTCATAAAGATCATGAGGTATTTAGATACTGTCATATTTAGGTTCCAAGAAGTCGATACTTGCTAAGATGTCCCAGCAACATATCAGAAGTGTGGTTTGATTACTACACCTGGACAAAAGCAGGTTCCCAACTGCGTAGGACAGAGCCATGATTACTTGTAAAAATCAAATCAACTCCTGCATATTTTGGGGAGCACCATCTCCCAGTCTTTTTGAGAGTGGTGGTCTTCACCTGGTGCTGGGAGGATGCTGCCTCAACCGCTAGACACTTGCCTATGGGCTGCTGCAAGAACCTTTACACCAACCCTGTAAAGTTAAGTCAGTGTTATAATCCTACATATTGCAACTGAAGTTCATGGCAAAGATGACATTCAAATTGGGGACTTCCCAGACTTATAGCTTTGCCTCTTAGCCACTATGCAACACCAGCTCATCACAGGTGAGGTAGGACTCAATATTATATTACCCAGCAATTACTCTCCTCAAATGTAACTGCCGACTAGGCAGGTGGAATGTTATATAACATTGTAGATATTGTCTGGTTTTAAAGTACACCTTTTGTGTCAATAATGCTCACATCAAGAGGCTCCATAAATATCCATAACTGTCAAGTTATAGAGCGTAACAGACTTAGTGGAGATGTGTAGCTATCCACCGACCTTTAGAACAGTGACATAGGGAGTCCCATCTGGTCCATATTTGCTTCCATTGACCTCCACATGTTTTAGCCACTGGATGTGAGGTTGAGCATCACTGTATACTTTGCAGTAGAATTTGACATCACTCCCAACCTCCACAGTCTGGTTAGCAGGCAATCCTGCCTGGAGAATAGGACGATGGGGTGATCTTTCTATAAGAAAAGAAGAGAAGGGTGGGTTTACGCTTTCCTGGTAATTAATTAGGAAGCAGCATTTTTTTCAGCAAACTACCTCTTTCTATAAGACTTTTATTGACACATTTCATCTGGATTCAGTCCTTGTTTTGGTACAGAAACAGCCTTGGTCACCTTCATGGATGCCTTCTTCAGGAGAGGGACAGGGAGTGTGACCCTACAGCTCTTACTCCATCTCTCCATGGTTTTTGATATCATTTATCCTCCTGGATGATCTCTGCACATTGGGAGGCACCATTCTGTGGGGTTCCACTCATATTTGCAGGGCTGGTACAGGGTATAGTATTGGGTGACTGAGTTGACATGCCACCAGTTATGCTGTGGACACAGCATACTATTTTGTCCCCAAAGTTATTCAGCATCTATACGAAGCCAGTGGTAGTGGCCATCAGGAGATTTGGGGCACAGCATTCTGATGACACTCAGCTTTATTTCTCTGTTGCATATAGGTCAGAAGAGACCATGCATGTGCTAAATCAGTGTCTGGATGCACTGGTGGGTTAGATGAGGACTAATAAATTGAAGCTGAATCCTGAAAAACCAGGGACCTTATGGGTAAGTGGTTCTTGAAGCTGGGATTTGGAAAGTTTACCTGTCCTGGATATGGTTGCACTCTCTCTCTCTGAAGAAACAATTACGCAGTTTAGGGGTGCTCCTAGATCCATCATTATTCATGGAGGCTCAAGTAAGCTCTGAGGCAAGGAGTGCCTATTACCAGCTTTGGTTGTTACACCAATTGCACCCTTTCATGGGCAGGGATATCTTGTCCACTGTGATTCATGCACTGGTAACCTCTCGATTAGGCTACTATGTGGAGCTGTTTTTTGTGTCTGGTTTGGAAGCTGCAGCTGGTGCAGAATGCTGCAACCCAGATGGTAAGTGGGGTGCCTTAAGCCTGTACTGTGTGAACTACACTGGCTGCCTATTAGATACTGAATTAATTGTAAAAAATAAGGCAAGTGTGTTAGTATTGGCTAATTTACTATTTTCCACCACACACACCCCCAGCCTCAAGATACTGAAAAATCTAGAAGCTATATTTTATTTCACTTTTTGACAAGGGAATGTAGAATTGTTGGGAATAATAATAGCTGGCTATAGGAACAATGCTCATAACATCGCCACCGGTGGTGAAGGGTAAAAAACTAACTATACATGGTAAAGAACCACAGCCTTCCAATTGGTTTTTGTAATCTGACCAGGCATTGCCCATACTCTTTCAGGCTGCTCTTCATATTCATGACAAATAGAGATTCTCTCTCTCTCTCTCTCTCTCTTTATAGAATACACACATACATAAAAGAGAATGTGTTTCTACCTGTCCATCCATTTGTCAGTGCCATAGCCCCACAACACATGAAAACTAGACACATGAAGCTTGGCATTTATACTAAGGGGACCCCAGGGGTGCACACATCAGAGTTATTTTGTTTTAAAAATGCATTCATTAATCAAGATGTTTCCATGTAGTTGAAGCTTTCAAAAAGTAGGGACACACCTCCTTAGCCAGCACACAGCTTTGCAGTCAACAGTTTAAAATCAGGGGAGATTAGTGTCCCCCTCCCTTACCGTGGGGCAGCCCCTCTTCAGGGAGATGGAGTGGGCAGGCCTCCTCAGGGAGCTAAAGGACTGCACTATGGCAGAAGCCATGCCTAGGGATGCCAGTTGGCATGGCTTCACTCAGACAGGGTGGGCACATTGTGTCCAACTCTCACAACTGTGTAAGTTTGCTTGAAGGTTTTGCTGTATTCAACCTATGTGGTTAAGTCCACTAGAGATTTGTGTGTGTATACACACACACACAGGCACACACACACAGAAAGAGAGGTGTAAAGTGGCACAACAGTAAAGCAACAAGGAGGCTCTGGATCCACTATGGATGCAGTCAGCCTTATGTAAAAATATATGAGAAATACATGATTAACAACAGAATGATTACAAAATATATTTAGTGCTAAACATTTTGGCTTCTGCCCTCATCAGCAGCTGTGACATTAAATGGATACCAAGAATGGCAGCTTGGAATGCTGGAAGATGGAAACTGCGGAGAAGAGAAAAAAGTAAGGTGTGAGTGGTTGAAAGTTTCTGAATTATCCTTCAGGTTATGGCCATATGGACAAAGCGTTCTGAGTCTTTAGATGCCGAAGCTTTCACTCATTCACTCACAGACGCTCACAGACGCACACACACACACACACACTAATTATATACATATCCTATTCCATTAAAAAGCCAAGATTCATTCCAGTTGCCACATGTAATGCTTACATGATAAACCTGAAGACCCTGGGTAAAGATGCTGTGAGTTTTTCAAAAGGGACTTTTATGATATGCTGGTTAGATTCAAATATTTGCAGATGGTTTGTTAAAGTTATTTCCACCAGACATATATTTTATGTGCACTTTTCTCTAATATTCCAATTGCTGTATGCATTTTTTATTGGAAAGCTCCACTACAAAATTTGAAGAAATGTGAATGTTAGAGGAGAACACTGAAGTTTTTGTTCATGTATTGATTTAAAAGTGCAAAATTAGGGTTAGGGTTAGCATTAAAATAAAAACGGAGTGTATTTTCTCCTGTCTCTAGAATGGAGGCCTAGTGTGGGAAGAACCTGAATCAGCACTACTTCACACCCACTATCCAGCTTATGAATACTATCTGATGCACTCAGGCTGAAAGGACACTTACCAAGAACGTCCAGCTGGTAAGTATGCCAAATGACACCATATTTGTTCTGTACAACACAGGTGTAGTTGCCTCGGTCCGAAGGAACCACACTCTCCATGACAAGGCTCCATTGCTGATGTCGTAGCTGCAGAGGGAAATAAAGAACAACAACAAATCCATCTTGTTTTCAGGGACCATTGCAGAATTCTTATTAAATGATTTTTTTTTCTTCTGAACTCCAATATCTTTAATCTTTTGTTGGTAATATACAAAGAAGCTTTGAAAAAACAAGGAATTTTTTATAAATTATTATTACTATATTATTATATTTATTTATATCCCACCTTTTCCCAGTACTGGGACTCATGGTAATGGTAATTTCATGTAAAAACTCTTCTTTCAAAAGTTTATTTTCTCAACAAAAACCTCTTCCTACTATGATAAATATGTAGCCTAGAGCTAAGTAATATAGGGTTTAATCTGCATTGAGCAGGGGGTTGGAATTGATGGCCTTGTAGGCCCCTTCCAACTCTGCTTTTCTATGATTCTAACCCAAAAGTAAATGGCAATAAATAATGTCTTACACCAAACGGTTGAAAAGTCTCCTGAAACATCCCCCGACTGTGCCCATTTTATAATGCCAGATGAATGGGGTTGGGAACTTTAAAGGAAAACCTATGAACGTGCAGCAGAGAATCTTCTGGAAGCAATTTAGTGCAAATGCAAAACAATGTGTGAAATGCAATGGTGTCCAGGCTGAGGAATCAGGATGTCATAGTAAGGTGGTTGTTGTTGTTGTTGTTACTGGTTTTTGTTGTTATGTTCACAGCTCTGGAAACTGTTTTAGATATGGAGCAGCATATTTTGTAAATAAATTTTGTAAATAAATTTTATAAATAATAAAATAAGTTTAATCTTTTAAGTACACTCTGAACTTTAGAAACTTAATGTCTAGCAATTTTTGTCCCAATATTGTTAAAGTATTACCCACCAGTGTGAAAACACTTAATCACGATTAGCTTGTAACGACTGTCTTGCCAAGCAAACTTAAAGGGCCAAAGCACAAATTGCTTTAAGGTCAAAGCTAGCAGCCTTTGCTTTTTCACTCTAGATAAAGCACATGAGTCCCAACCATGCTCTTGACTGCGGGAGGGAGGAAAGGGTTAAAGCTTCTCTACCTCACACACTGGTTTCCTGATCAAGGACTTACTCTAGATTATGAAAGAAAAAAGGCATAGCTGCTAACTATGGTAGAGTTTACACGTCACTTTAAAGCATGGTGGCGCATAAATGACACAGTAGCTTATAAACTACTCTATCGCCCACAGAGTTGAACAAATAAGCTACTTTACCCCCCTTGCCTCCCCCCCCCCGGGTTCTCCATCTTGCATCCCAGGGGACCTGGTGGCAGACCAGTATTGCCTGCCGCCAAGTTCCCTGTGCATTTCCTTTCTTTTTCCTAGATGTAGAACTTGGCATTTATCCCTATTAAATTTCATTCTGTTGTTTTCAGCCCAGCACTCCAGCCTATCAAAATCACTTTGCCGTTTGCTTCTGTCTTCCAGGATATTAATTATCCCACCCAATTTTGTGTCATCTGCAAATTTGCTAAGCGTTCCCTGCACCTCCTCATCTGAATCATTAATAAAAATGTTGAGGAGCACTGGGCCCAGGACTGAGCCCTGCGGTACCCCGCTCATTACCTCCCCCAAGTTTGGGAAGGTGCCATTGATAAGCACTCTTTGAGTCCAATTCTGTAGCCAACTCTGGATCCACCTAAAAGTTGTTCCATTTAGCCCACTTTTAGCTAGTTTGCTAATCAGAAATCTAAAGCTTTGCTGAAGTCAAAATATATTATGTCCACAGCATTCACACAGTCCACAAGGATCAAAAAATGAGATCTGATCAAAAAATGAGATCAGATTAGTCTGGCAGGATTTGTTCTTGACAAATCCATGCTGGCTTCTTGTAATCACTGCATTGTTTTCAATATTTTTACAGATTGGCTCCAAAATTTTCCCAGGGATGGATGTCAGACTGACTGGTCTGTAGTTCCCAGGTTCCTCCTTTTTGCCCTTTTGGAAGATAGGGACAATGTGAGCCCTCCTTCAGTCATCCGGCACCTCACCCATCTTCCATGATTTTGCAAATATGATAGACAGCGGTACTGAGAGTTCTTCCGCTAGCTCCTTCATTACTCTAGGATGCAGTTCATCAGGTCCCGGAGATTTGAACTCGTTCAAATAAACTCAAACTGCAGTCCTGCCCCTTCAGCTTGTATTTCACTTTTGCCAGTGGAGCCTCATAGACCCGCGTTTATTTATTTATTTAATTGCATTTTTATACCGCCCAATAGCCAAAGCTCCCTGGGTGGTTCACAAAAACTAAAACTATTCAAAGTATAAAACAAACAGTAAAAAAAATGATAAAAAATACACATTAAAAACATACCATACATGATTAAAACATCCTTAAAACATCCTAAAGTTCTTTAATGCTGAATGGGGTGGCTTTTGGAAGAAGACTGAGCCAAAGTAGGAATTGAGCACTTCAGCCTTTTCTTTGTCATCTGTTATCAATTTGCCATCACCACTAAGCAGTTGAACCACCATTTCTTTCCTCTGTCTTTTACTATTAATGTACCTGAATAAAACTTTTGTTGTTGCTTTTAGCATTCCTCGCTAATCTCAGCTCATTCTCAGCTTTAGCCGTCCTGCTGCCATTCTTGCACTTCTGTGCTACCTGTCTGCACTTTTCTTTTATAGCCTGGCCTGCATTTCATTTCCTATGTGTCCTTTTTTGTTTGCAGGTCATCTCTAAGCTTTTTGTGGAGCCACATTGGTTTCTTCTGTTGTCTTCTATCTTTTTTCCTTGTTGGAATTGTTTGGTCATTTCCTCTCAGAGTTCCCATAACTGCCACTTATCATAGAATCATAGAATAGCCGAGTTGGAAGGGGCCTACAAGGCCATCGAGTCCAACCCCCTGCTCAATGCAGGAATCCACTCTAAAGCATCCCTGACAGATGGTTGTCCAGCTGCCTCTTGAAGGCCTCTAGTGTGAGAGAGCCCACAACCTCCCTAGGTAACTGGTTCCACTGTCGTACTGCTTCATCATTCCTATTGATCAGTATCAAGTCAGGGATAACCGATCCTCTAGTTCCTTCCTCCACTTTCTGTAGGAGAAAGTTATCAACCACACATGTCGTCAGGAATTTCTTGGAGGGGCCACTTTTGGCAGAATTTGTCTCCCAATAGGTATTGGGGTAATTGAAGTCCCCTATCACTACTACATTGTACTTCCTTGAGACACTGGCAATTTGCTTTTCAAAAGTTTCATCCTCGTCTTCTCCTTGATTGGGTGGTCGGTTGTAGTGTCTGACTAGCATGCACCTTTTATTCCTTGCTCCGTTTATTTTAATCCAGATGCTCTCAATGGGGCTTCCATGCTCATCCACCTGTATTTCTGTGCAGGGTTAGGTATTTTTTATCTTCTTCTTCTTCTTCTTCTTCTTCTTCTTCTTCTTCTTCTTCTTCTTCTCCTTCTCCTTCTCCTTCTCCTCCTCCTCCTCCTCTCATCTCAGCATACTCCACTTCTGCTTCAACTTGCCGTTGCTCTTCCACCTCCTGTGCTTCTTGTTGCTGTTGCAGTTCCACCGTTCTGTCTAAGGAATCTTTGATTTCTCTTATTCCTTGGAGGATGGACACACGGCGCTCAAGTACACTTACTATTTCTTCCAACAGTGCAATCAGCTTGGTCTCAAGCAGGAACACATACACTCTGTAGGTCACCACCACTGGAGAATCCTTTCCATCCATAGGCGCTATTCCCTTTTTGTTTCTGCATTTCCGATTATGTTGGAATAGCCTGTGCTTTCTCCTGTCCTCCCTGAAGAGTCCCCTACTTTATGAGTGTGTTACAAGAAAAGATTTTTTTGTTAGGCACATACTAGAAAGGAAAGTATCTGTTACATGAAAATGGTAGGTCATAAACTTATTACTTCAAGGCGGCTCAATGAGCAAAAACTTAGATGTGCCAGTCCTGGAGATTAACAAAACTGGAGATTAATAAACAGATCAAAGATCAGCCCACTGATGCCTTACTTTGATCCCACCAATACGGTGCTCTCCTTTAAATTCTTTCCCATTTTTCAGCCAGTATATGGAGGGAGAAGGATTGCCAGCAGCTGGGCAGCGAAAGCGAATAGTGTTTGCAGCCGGCACAGCCAAAAGCTTCCTTTCCATTCTCTCACGATGGGTCCAATAAGGAGCAACTGTAGACACAAAGCAGAGCAATTTTAGAAATATGCCATATCAGCTAGCAAGTGTGGGATGTGATCTAATATGTAAAATGGCAGCTAAACTGCTACAGCTAAGGTGAGCTTTAGCAAAACCATTCTCAACTAAAATGAATGACAGATAAAAACAAAGTGATTCTTAGAAGAGACTGTGAATGAGACCTAATTCTTAACAGAATTGATATGACTCCAACGTAACCTCAGGGAAATTAGACAGAATAGTTATTCCAGGCTGGCATCAGACCGTCTGAATGCTCCTGCCCCACCTCCATTTTCAGCACTAAGCTGAGCTCAGTGGCCAAGAACCACAGAGAACGCAAAGTTGTCAGAGGAGAAGAGTGCACTAATTCAGCACGCGTGATGCTTGTAAAGGACTCCATCTGAATTGCACCAAGTCACCATTGTCCATAAATCGCAAAGCCAACTGGGCTTTTATGTTTACATTCTTTCATTATTAATTATTTTTATTTTAAATGTTCATGCTACCTTTGAACACAGTTACATTTGAAATACCGGTGTTTTCCGTAATTTCCTTAAGTAGACAGCTGTTCTGGATGCTGTTAGAAATATTTATTGTTACAAGAGTGAGCACCTATCCTTCCCCCAGGCTTGCACTACCCAATGCAATCTGGAAGCTCTTCAGACATGCTGATTTTTAAAAAGGCTCCTGCCTAATTGATGACTTTCTCTTTCCTTGTGGCGAGGGCACACCGAAGTCTTCCCTTGCTATAGCTCCAAAGAGAACAGAAAGACACAGCAGGGGGTGATTAGCTGATTAGATAGATCTTGGTGGTTGGGGACTTGGTGGGTTTCCATCTGGCTTGGTGGAGTTAGCAAGAAGCCCCATTCACCCAGGAATGCCCCTCTAATGGCTCCTGCATGTCTTTGTCCAGCCTAATTCAAGTGTCCATTGCCAGAACATCTGCACTGGAAGAGCCCAGACTGCCCTATTGCTTCTGCCCTTTCAGGGATGGGAAACCTTGTGTTTTCCTTCACATACGCAGCTAAGGCAGCAGCCCTCATATACTTTTTAGGAAATAAGCTCTATTGCACGGAATGGATGTATATTCTCTTGCTGTAAGGCTGGACTTTTGTCTCTGCTATGGGGACAAGCATTACAGCAAGGATGGGGAACATTTGGCTCTCCAGAGGCTGTTGACTGCAACTCCTATCAGCTCTCACCATTAGCTGTGCTACTAAAGCTGATGGGAGCTGCAGTCCAACAACATCCCAGCGCAGTTTGGAACCACAATTATAATTGCGCTTCCAACTGATTGTTGAAGAGCAATACTTCAGCAATGCCAATGTGGATCCTCTCCCACTTTCCTTCAGGAAAATGGAAGAATCAATTCAAAGCACAGGACAACATTGCTTTCATCCTCTTCCTGGGGTAGTTCCAAGGGCGCTGAAACTTAGCCAAAAAAGAGAGGGTCCCCCCCCTCACTCAAAACCAACAGAGCTCCCAGGTATAGAACACAGAAAATGTTTATGGAACACTGAGAAGTTTTGGCTCAGCTTTAGATATTATAAAAACACTGAGTTAAAAGCAACAAACTGAAATCGCTAAAGCGTACACATCAATCCTTTTTATCTGTGCCAGCTCAAGCTCCATCAGTTCCAAGCAAGTTTCACTGCTGAGGATTAGACTCTGTGTCCCAAGCCCAAGATATTTACCTCCATTTTCAGATTCATCATCTTCATCATCATCATCATCATCTTCTTCTTCTTCATCATCACCTGATGACGGAGATTCTTGAAATAGAAAATGGAAATTACACTTTCTGGAAGTTTTGAACTCATTCTTGCAATGGTTTTCCATAATCAGAACATATTGACTGGCTTGTATCCAACAAATGTTATCCCAATAAAGTTTTTATGTCCTGTGTTCTGCTTTTATTTCTGCACCCTGCATGCAACTGTGCATTCACTGACAATGCAACAGAGGTCTAGATCAGCTAGGCAGAGTCTTCAACTATTTCCAATTGCAGGAGTCCCTTGACACATACCATATACCACTTTCATAACACTTTCATAGTGTTATATCCTGCTTGGTGTAGATGTGTCATGGGCCCCAACACTTGTCAGGGCTCTTCAGTACCACTATAAAGCAGTAGTGTTGATCCTGCAGTGCACTTCAATACTGCTATAAAGCAGTCATGTGGCTCCTGGCTTTTATATACCGCTTTCATAGTGGAATACCCTGCTTGGTGTAGATGAGCCCTTGGCGCCACCCTCACCCCCTTTTCCCCAAAGGCTGCCTACTCCTCCTGCAGTACAAGCATTTCACAGTGCAATTGGGTGTTGCATCATCTGCAAATTGCTTACCCTGACTCCAGATCATTTTGAATAAATTAAATAGCACTTATTCCAGTACACCTCCAGAAGAATCAATGAGATTTTGGAAATCTGTTGTTGTTGTTATTTCTTGCTTGTGGTGATTTTTCTAGATGAACATGATGGGATTTGCCAAGTCATGCTGTCTTTTACTGATTCAGAAATTTCCTGACTATTGAACATGTTTTAAGTATGACTACTTTCTGGATGTTGGTGTGCATGTATTTCGGTAGGCCTAGTTTCTGAAGGTTTTCTGTTAAACAAACTAATAAACATACATTCTTTTCACTTAATTCTGCTTTGATCTAACAAATGATTAACATTAAAGTGCACCCCCAACCCAGGGATCTTATTCTGATTTCCAAAAAAGATCCTTGTCTAGCATTATGATAATGGGCATCTCTTCTTTCTTTGTATTGCTGCTGACCATGGTCTTGTTTACATGGCTAATGAACCAGAGGTATAATGAGAAATTTTTAGATTAGTTTCTCACTGATAAACCAGAAGTTGAGACACATCAAGAGGTGCGGGTGAGAAGTGACTGCAACAAGCCTTTAGTCCACTTTGTTCCATGGTTAATGTTTGCAGAGTAATAGTGGTTTATACCCTTTCTGAATGCTTGGTTGCTAGTTTGTTGTACTAGATTTTTCTGCACCTGTCAACTGCTTCATTTCTTCAGTGGTAGCAGTATGCTGAATCTGTGAGTATGGATATGAGAAAGGTGATGGGGAAAGAGTGTTAAATGTTAAGAAAGGTCACCCAGTGAAGGATTTGCAGTCAGAAAAGATATTTGAAGGAAGGGAAGACTGTATCATGCAGAGTATTGCAAAAGCTTCAAAGTACAGCAAAAGCTAGAAAAGTAGAAGTGAGTGAATTTAATTTCAGATACATTGAATGTCTTACTTGTTCTTTATTCCAGTGATTTTAACATTAAGATGTTATGTAGAACAGGTTTGTCTTAATTGTGTGCTGTGAAATCAGACATGTGACCAAGGCCATGTTTGGGGGGGCAGTCACGTTGTCCTTCTTTCTTGGTTTCTAAAATATGGTCAGCCTAGACAATACCCCTTCAATCTTATCCTAAAAGGTAAGACAAACCTAACAAAATTCCACTACCATATAAAGCTGTAAAAGGTAAAGCCGTTTGGTAGGGCATATGTATGATAATAGGAAGAGGGTGATCAGAAGCCCTTTAT
The DNA here is from genome assembly GCF_023053635.1 of Elgaria multicarinata webbii. Lineage (NCBI taxonomy): Eukaryota > Metazoa > Chordata > Lepidosauria > Squamata > Anguidae > Elgaria > Elgaria multicarinata. The sequence goes on from NC_086175.1 coordinate 3,599,702, forward strand.
TGAAAAAGTTCTCTGATGTTTCACGAGATCAAGACAGGGGACATGAACAGAGCAGGTGCATGAATCTGCCTGAAGAAGGGCCTCATGGAATAGTAGTCACACAGATGTCCACAGAAGAAAAAGTTGAGCAACTAAAAGGATGAAATTTTTACTCAGACTGAGGCAACAGCAAATATTCCCTTTTAAAACTTCCTGACTGTTAGAGCAGTGCGACAGTGGAATCAGCTACCTAGGGAGGTTGTGGGCTCTCCCACACTAGAGGCCTTCAAGAGGCAGCTGGACAACCATCTGTCAGGGATGCTTTAGGGTGGATTCCTACATTGAGCAGGGGGTTGGACTCGATGGCCTTGTAGGCCCCTTCCAACTCTGCTATTCTATGATTCTATGATTCTATAGCTTTACAATATGTACCTTCACAATGAACACCCTCAAAAGCTCTGCAGCAGAAGCACATTAAAACTGCATGGCAACATTACAACAGAAGTTTTTTTGGGTTTTGTTTTTTAAAAAAACACAGTAAAAAGAAGACCTGTTTTATTTATTTTTAACTAGCTGATATACCCGGTGTTGCTCGCCCCCCCCTAATATATATGATATATTGACCCCCCTGGAAAAAGTGAAGTACAAGCTGAATTGCAGTTTGAGATTGATAAACAATTGGTCAAAGAACACCTAATTTCTTTGAACGAGTTCAAATCTCCAGGGCCCGATGAACTGCATCCCAGAATAATAAAGGAGCTGGCGGAAAAACTCTCAGAACCACTCTCTATTATCTTTGCGAAATCATGGAAGACAGGTGAGGTGCCGGATGACTGGAGGAGGGCTAAAGTTGTCCCTATCTTCCAAAAGGGCAAAAAGGAGGACCCTGGGAACTACAGACCAGTCAGTCTGACATCCATCCCAGGGAAAATTTTGGAGCAGACTATTAAGAAGTCAATCTGTAAGCACCTTGAAAACAATGCAGTGATTACTAGAAGCCAGCATAGATTTATCAAGAACAAATCCTGTCAGACGACTCTGATCTCATTTTTTGATCAGGTAACCTCCCTTGTGGACTGTGGGAATGCTGTGGACATAATATATCTTGACTTCAGCAATGCTTTTGACAAAGTGCCCCATGATATTCTGATTGACAAACTAGCTAAAAGTGGGCTAAATGAACAACTTTTAGGTGGATCCATAGTTGGCTACAGAATCGGACTCAAAGAGTGCTAATCAATGGTACCTTCTCAAATGTGGGGGAGGTAACAAGTGGGGTACCGCAGGGTTCAGTCCTGGGCCCAGTGCTTGTCAACATTTTTATTAATGTTGTTTCCTTTTATGTGGAATTGGGTTGACTGCTCAAGACCAACCCGCCTGTGCACTCACAATGGCTGCCAAAGGCCGGTAAATCTGGCCTCCCGCCCAAGGCATGCTGGGAGCTATTAGCGTAAACCTTGGTTTTTATTAAATTCTTTAAAAAGACTTAAGACACAAAATTCCGTGGTTTTAGATTTTTGGGGGTACATTGTACAACCAGGCCTATCAGGATGTAAACTTTCAAGTTTTTAACTCATCTAGAAGTGAGTAAACATTTTTGGACATACATCCCACACACATACTTCCCACTTTATAGGTAGAGATTATTACATGTATATCCTGACCTTTTTTTCTTGCAAGGAAGCCAAAGTGGCTTACATGGCCTCCTCCTCTTCATTTTATCCTGACAACAACCCTGTGAGGTAGGTTAGGCTGAGTGTCAGTGACTGGCCCAAATTCACCCAGTGAGCTTCATGGCCATGTGGAGACTAGAACCCAGATCTTTCTAGTCCTAGCCCAAAACTCTAACTACTGCACCACACTGGCTTGTCTTGTATTTATTTCTTGTACTGAATAAAAAAAAGTCATAGCCCTCAACATATCTAAAATGTTGTTTAAAATCAAGCCAGTTTTGAAAACTGGGGCTTACAAAATAGCAATGCAGGAAGCAGATGACAGAACCGTTGAAAGAGAAACCTATCTGTGTGCTGAGCAGAGTGTGGGCCCATTCCTGGCTCATCATCTATCCAGCTTCATTTGGCCACACAGCATTTTGAAACAGAAGCCCAATTCTGACTGCCTAATGACATTCCTCAGCTTTGAGTGTAGACGCTCAGCTTGAACAGATTCATCATCAGCTTGCAGAATGGGCTGGACTGCATTGCTAGGGAAAGCACCCGCCACCAGTTCTTCCTCTGCCAATTGCACATTGCCTCAATGGCCGGCCAGCCACAAAGCCACTCCCTATCCGGAAAGAGTTTTTAAAGAATATAAGAGCCTAAATGGGCTGACTGAACTAGTATTTAAATAGCAAAGCATGCTAGAAAAAAGGTTAACAAACAACAAAACCCAAACAACAACAACGAAAACCCAAACAAAAATCCATGCAGATATCAGAATGAACTGGCTGAGGGGAGCTATATCTGCTTCTGGCCGCAAACACTTTACAGAACAGCCACTGCTCTTAATTAACTGCCATCAAATAACTAATTAACTGCCATAGCTAGACCTAAGGTTTATCCCTGGATCGTCCGGGGGTCAAACCTGTTCATCTAGGTGACACACAGGGGATCTAGTGCTCAGGCAGGGGCGAACCCGGGATGATCCCAGGATAAACCTTAGGTCTAGCTGTGGCCTCATAGATCAGTAATGCAAATCCCCTTGTATTAAACTGTTAAATCACACTCTAATGGTTTTAATTACTATATTTTAATCCACTCAATTTCCCAGATTTTGAATGGCCTAAACTAGTTTTAAGTAGGTTACTTATCAATGTCCTGCACAAAAGTAGTTTTATTGCAGAAATCAGCAGTGCTCTACTTGGCAGAATCATATTCACTTTTAGAATCCCCTGTTCTCAAGAGCAGGGCATATTAAGTTTCAGCAGGACTGCAGATGAAAATACAAGCAAAATCATGTTTATTGCCCCAGTACAGCTACCTGGACTCAATATTTTCAGTCTGTTGTGGTAACATGAAAACATCTCTAGATGTTTTTACTGTTCGGTGCCTGAATGTTTTCTTCTTCTCTTGTGAGGTTCGTAAATCCAGATTTCTTTAGAAACAACTGATGAGGGTGTGGCAATGAAGACATACAATATACACCAACATATTACTTTCAGAACTCATCAGTTCTTCTTTCCGTTACACGACATAAAGTTACTGCCACTGCACACAGGGGGAAAAAGTTTTCCACTGAGTTATTTTTAATTACGTGGTAACGTTTCAATCTGAATTAGAACCTGAGGGCACTGTGGGTCGTATCCAATGGTACTGTTCTGCCAGTGGAAGGGAAATGTTGGCAGAACAGATTTCCCCTTTCTCCCTGCAGCTCCCCAAATGTGCTCTGAAGAGCTGGGAAACTGCCTGGAGGGCTAACCAGGAGCGGGGGGGGGGGGGGGGGGAGAGCGACAGGAGGGGAAGCCCCACTGTGTGAGTGGAAGCAGCCTTCCGCCTACATGAGGAGTCAATCTTAACTTCCAATGGGTGTGCATAGATTTGTGTGTGTACCTTACATTGGGGGTGGCTGGGAGTGAAGATGTGTGTATGTGTCTTTTGTTGAGGGCATAAATTAGGGGTGTGTTCACACATGTCTGTGTGTCACTGCAATAAATGTGGTGTGTGTAATTGTGGGGGCATGGTTTTCTGACTTCTCCCAGGCACTGGACAGCATTGAACGCTAAGTTTGTTTTTTAATGGACCCCAGAATTGTTGTTTTAAATGGATGCTGCTGTTTTTATACTGTTTTTATGTCTCTAATGGTTTTTAAATTTTGTCAAAATTAAGTGGAATTTTGTGCTGTATTGCTTCTCACTGTTACAGTAGAATGGTGGTGCAGGGGAGGCTCTAGGGTGAAAATGCAAAGGGGTGGAGTTTGGATACTCTTAGAACTTGCCGCTGGGTTCAAAAGACCTACTTTCTGTGTCTGACAGTTGTGCAGGCATGTTTTCTCATGGTTCCTTTTGCAATGGACTGATGTTGTTGATTATGGTGATGATTTTGTGCATCTGTGTGGATCTTGAAGTCCTTTGACTCTCTGTGCAATGGGGGTTGTTGTTGCTGAAACTGTGCTTCAGTTTCTTCCCTCTTGCTGGACCATGGGCTGCTGGAGATTCAAAAGAGTGTTTTGCCTCTGGTGACCCTGCCCCCCACCCCACCCCCTTAGGGTGCACCAGCTGCAATGACAACGGCAAGAGGGGCAGAGCTCACCCCCCACTCCCTCTCCTTCTGGAGTCAACTCAGCACCAGGTTTAGTTGGCTGATGCAACATCTTGACTTAGCAGCAATGCTACAAGTTGTGCCAGCACCACACAACACTAGCACCCTGCACTATCCCAAGTACTGTAATTTGTGCCAAAGCTCTAAACCAGTGGTTCTCAAAGTGGGCGTCACTGCCCCCTTGGGGGTGGGTGGGATTGCATAAGGGGGTGTTAAGAGGCAAAGGGATGGCAGGGGGGCGCTCAAGGTGGTCTCTCCAGAAGGTCCTAAAACTCAGGGACCAAGCAGGAAAGAGCGGCAAATTCAGCTGCTCTCCCCACATGCTCCTGCTCAGGAAGGACTTTCTCACTCAGGCAGCTGCTTTCTCCTCCTATCTCAAGCCCACAGCAGCCCCACCAGAAGTAGGGGGTGGGGGAAGTGACCACAGGAGGCAGCAGAGCAGGAAACAGCGGCGAATTCAGCTGCTCTGCCCCCCACTCTTCTCCTACCTAGGAGGGTCCAGGGCTTCTTTCCTGCTGGAGCCACCGCTGCCTGCTCGCTCGCTCCCTCGGCCAGAGCTGCTCCCCTCCTACAAGCTGCCCCGGCAGACCTCTCGCAATAGTTGCTGCACAAGGCAGGAGCAGCAACTCTGCGGCGGAGAGGAAGGAGCAAGTGGAGGACGAACCGCAGCCGGCCGGCTGGGTGGGGAGTAGGACTGCTTGTGCTGCTGCAAGGTATCACCAGGCTCCCTTTCCCTGTTGGGAGTTGCAGATTGGGGCCACCTCCCCTCTGAGCTGCTGCCCTCCTGTCCTAATGAGCCTGGCAGCTATTGTGAGGCTTGAGGGGATGGGGGGTTGGAGAGAGACAGAGATGCTGTGTGTCTGTGTGTCTGCTCCCACCCCCCAAAAAATCTGGACTACAACAGGATTGGGAGAGAAAAGAAAAGGGGGAGGGAGAGAGAATTGCAATTCCCCAGGTCCTTCCTGGCTAAAGAAGATTCAGCAGCACCTTTTTCCAGAATGCTTGCTGAAACCATTCCTATCTGCCCTTGCTTATTTCAGGGTGTCCAACTCCCTTTTTTCAAGCGTTCTTTTGGTAAACATGGTATGTGTGTATCTTGTGTCACCATAAAAACAGAGCTGCAGCACAATCCTAAGTATGTCTACTCAGAAGTAAGCCCCACTGAGATCAATAGAACTTACTCTGAGGTAAATGTGCATAGGATTCAGCCTGAAAACGAAGAGAGGGTGAAGAAAAGACAGGAGAAAATGAATTGTAGAAATAGAATAGCAAGGTAACTGTGGGATATTTAACCATATTGAAAGACAATAAGTACGGTAAAATTAGTGCCCCTCTACTCCAGTCCCAGCCAGGTTTTCCATAGGAAAACTCTGTACCAGGTGGCAGATAATTATTTTAAAATGTTAATTAAAATACATTATCCTTTCCTATAACAAAATGGTGTTTACTCCTAAGTAAGTGTGTTCCACTGAAGAAGGAAATCCTATTTGATTCCTGTATTCATGCTAGTGTGACATGATAAGTTAAAGTCACAATTCTATGCATGTTTAGACCGAAAAAAGTCCTTCAACTCCTGGAATCCCCTCTAAATGGGAAGCATCCGCCCCAGGCTTGCCGAGGGAGGGAGGGAAAAGAGAGCAACGCCTCTGTTTGCAGCCAGCGTGGCAGGGCACACCAACTGGATTTTGAATAAAGTATTCAATTAATTGTTAGTGTTTTGAATTTTATTGTTATTATCTTCCTTAGTGGGTTGTTGAAACCCGCTATTCTGAATAATTATTTTTATAGGGTAGGGTAGGGGGGCGCTGGGCATGAGTTTGTGGAACCAAGGGGGCGGTGACCTGAAAAAGTTTGGAAACCACTGCTCTAAACACAGTCAGTATAAACTTTCTGTGATCAGCTTTTGGCCAAAACAGGCTTTACTTTAAATCTGTATCTAGTCTTTTTTTATTATTATTATTCTAGAGTAGGCACGGGGGGCCTTGAACTGGACCTTAAAAGCCCCCCTTTCAAAAGATGTAAAGCAACTGTTGTGATTATGTTAGATGGTGGCAGATTAGTTACACTCTCTTTAGACTATATATGCATAAATGGAAAGTGCATAAATGGACAAACAAATGCTTTATACAATTTTTTTTGTTATAAAGGCCCAGTATTGGGCAAAAGGCAGGATACAAATAAATATTATCATCATCATCATCATCTTCCAAAAGTATCTTCCAAAACTAAAGAAGAGCCTGTTATTTCTACTTTCTGTATTAATATCATAATAACCATGCATTATCCATGTATGCTTGGTCTCTAATTGTAACACAACAGACTATTTAGGCTGAGAGCAAGTGATCAACAGAGCTTGCAAGTACACAGAGCCACCCTAGCACTGCATTTATGTTTCCCTGGCAAGAGAAGGACGAAAAAAACATCTTGGCTGCCCAAGCACCTGGAGTGGTGGGGTGGGGTGGGGGGACAGAGGTTACTGCAGGTGGGGTAGTGTTAGTGTACCACTCAGCTCCTTGCCCAGGGGCAACTGCTATTCACCCCATACATGCATAATTGCTGGAATTACAACTTTATGATGCAAGAACTCCATCCCTCAGATTATATTGTCACTTTAACATATAGCAGTGAACAACAAGAAATTTATAACCTCTCTTTCAGCCAAACATTCAAAGTGGCTTAAAATTAATCCACACTAAACAAATCCACTGGAAACAAAGCCCTATGAAGAGAGACTGAAACAACTGGGCAAGTTTTGCCTGGAGAAGAAAAGATTGAGGGGAGACATGATAGCACTCTTCAAATACTTAAAAGGTTGTCACACAGAGACGGGCCAGGATCTCTTCTTGATCCTCCCAGAGTGCAGGACACGGAATAACGGGCTCAAGTTACAGGAAGCCAGATTCTAGCTGGACATCAGGAAAAACTTCCTGACTGTTGGAGCAGTACGACAATGGAACCAGTTACCTAGGGAGGTGGGGGGTCTCCCACACTAGAGGCATTCAAGAGGCAGCTGGACAACTATCTGTCAGGGATGCTTTAGGGTGGATTCCTGCATTGAGCAGGGGGTTGGACTCAATGGCCATGTAGGCCCCTTCCAACTCTGCTATTCTATGATTCTATGATAACCCTATCAAATTAAAAACCCAGGCTTGCATATACTCACTCTCTTGGGTCAAGTACAAAATTGCCCTCTAACGATCAGGTGCTAATCATGCGTGTAGTTCATGTTCAATATGAATCTGGCCCTTTATGTGTTAAAGATGTCCAAGATACATGTTCATTCCAGTATGGAGTGAACTTTCAATACCCATCCATGAATCATTAAGCCTGCTGCCTTCATGTTGACTTTCATGCCTAACTGAGACCCTGCAATAATTGTGTTCAGCTTGATGACCTGTGTTTGCTTAGTGCACTGTGCTTATCTCCCCATTCTGTTTACCTTCTCCTGCATACCCTGAGGCTGAGTCATCTAGATATTTGCCTTTCAATTACCTTTTTCCACAAGGGCAGCCCTTAGCCTGTTGCACCCCTTAAAGACTAACACATAAGCTTTAATGGATACTGTCCACTTCATCAGATGCATCATTTGTTAGTTTTTAAGGTGCCACAAAACCCTTTGTTGAATTCCCTTTTTGTATCTAAAAGAACAGCAGCAACTATCCTATATGAAGAAACAGACTGGAAAATGTTTTTGGGATGCAGATTATTCCCACACTTCTTGTTGCTATGTGTGTGTGGACCGGTTGTGGCAGAGGTGAGAAGCTTTTTTTCATCCTGAGGGCCGCCTCAGTGCATTTCCAGGCTGCCATGCTGGTAATGGTAGGGGCTGGGCCCATCTCATGCAGGCAAGTAAGGAGACAGACCCACCCTCGCGCACCCACTTTTCTCTCTCTCCCCCCTTATCTTCCTTAGATGGAAATGAGAAGGATCCACATAATGATATGGTTCACACAACATGGTATGTGAGGAGTCGCAGAGCCCAAGGGGATCCCCTGACACATCAATTCCCACTCGGGCATCGTCATTCAGAGGTTTGTTCAACAGAGGCTGGATATTCAAAATCTCCAGTGGGTTAAATAATATTCTCATATGCAAACCAGTCCAATGTGACCATTGCTGGACTGTTTCAATCAACGTATTTCCATGTAAATATATTTAGGATTATATCCTCATATCTCAGTTTGGGCAAAAAGGGGTTTGTTTTGCTTTTGGCCTTTTGGTAATGGAAAGAAAAGATTGTTTGTCTTAAGTTACCTCAAGGCAGAAATGCTAAATATCTCCTCTCCCCATTTGTTTCATCTTCTCTCAGGGTGGAGCTTGACAGCAACCTTGATGGAGCTTGACAGCATCATCATCATCATCATCATCATCATCAATTTCATTTCTATACTACCCCATAACCAAAGCTCTCAGGGCAGTTTACAACAATACATCAGTAGTATGAAGTGCCTAGATGTAACATCACACTCTGAGTCTCCCTCACCCATTTCATTGGCTGCTGCTTTTTGGGGTGAGAAACTGAGCATGACAAATCAGGTTTCACATTTTATATTACTAGATATTATTAGGGAGAAGAGAATAATGAGATGTAGGTTTGCTCTTTTTCAGACCATTCAGACACTAATCCTCTACTCTAGGACTAAGGGCGTTGCTAGACCTACCGGGTGTTCCGTCGTTGAGGAGCGGTGAAAGCGGCTTTTCCCGTTCAGCCGTGACGCCTCATGCTCCACACCTGCCTTCGATTTGTGGCGGAAGTTTGCGCCGGTTGTGCTGCTGCCGCCGCGAGCACGGTTGCGCAGCCACACCGGCCTGATTGCCGCGGCTTTTTTTTTCGCTCGCTGCACGGTTTGCGCACGTCCGAAAGACCGCAAACTTGCGCAGCCGTCAGCGATGCCGCCGCCGGCCCTGGCGGCGGCAGCGGCGGCAGTGCCAGTGCCAGCCGAAGTGCTGCTGGTGCTGTTGAGGGTCAACATTGATGCGCTCACTTCCTGATGGGGGTCGTGGCGGGTGTCATATGACCCGAGGTCAATCGTCTGCATGGCCACTCTGTGCCTACATCTCCCATCATGCCTCTGAGGTGTCGGCGGCGATGACCGCCTCTGTGCCCTGTGCCCCATCCCAAGGAGCCAACCCACATCTGGCCGTAGCCATGGCAGCAGCCCACAAACAGCTCTGCCCTCTGCCAGCCTGGTACCCACACTAACAGGCAGCGTACAGCACCGCCATTATGCGGCCACGGTAGCTGCCCACCGCAAGGAGTCACCAGCCACTTTTCCGTTCCTCCGTTCCTGCGCAAACTGTCACTGGGGAAATAATAAAAAAAAGCCGCTCCGCCGCGCTGCCCCAGCTGGTGGACTGCGCGCAAATGGCGGAGGCGGCTTGACCGAAGCCGCTGACCACTCCCCCTTAGCACGCCTTTTCCTGACCAGTGCCGACCGCAGTGACCTCACATCCTCCCACACGTACTCCGAATTACCGCGGGACAGCAGGAAAAGGCGCCCTAAAACTCACTTTTTTAAAGTCGGGAGAAAGAGGCTTCACCGCGGGATAACGGCGGATCCTCGTGAACGTCATCTGGAAGCCTCGACGTGACTGCGGAAGGTAACGCGCGCTAGAGCCTCGTCTAGTAACGCCCTAAGAAAGCTTATTGGCTCCAAGAGCTGCATTCAGTATGGGTGGAGAAACTACCCCAACATACACACAACATCTCTCTCTCTCTCACTCTCTCTCTCACACACACACACACACACACCACATCTCACTACAAAGGGTTTAAACTTCCCTTCTCTGCTTGCCTGCTGAGATGGGATCACATGGGGGGGGGAATTAAACCCTTCCCTGCCCATAGTCACCCCTGTCAGGATTGCTGTTTCCCACCACTATTAGCAACAGGGAAACAGTGATCTCGGCTGCATTAAGATCACGAGGCGGGGGGTGGGTGGCTAAAGGCTAAATCCCCTGCCCATCTCAGTCACCCCAACTGGGATAGTTATCCTGGAATAGTAATATTTTCCCTGCAGTCCAGCTGACTGGCAAAAAATGGAAGGTCTCTCTGATTATCCATGCCTTGTTGACAATACACTAGAAGAACAACATTCAAAGCCACATTATGGTGTCAGTTGAAATCCAGACTGCAATCCTTGGGTTAGCCCTCGGGTTATTACAAATCAGTAATATCAGGATTTAAACAGTATTGAGAAAAACCTTAACAAACAACTTCAGACCTATCCGATATTGAACTTTGGATTAGGGTTACCCTACTCTTTAATTCCACACTGTCCCATCATCACCTTGAAAGAAAGAAAACAACAAACATGTAAGATATTGTGGGGGGCAAGAGGGGAGGGCTGGCACAAGGCGATGAGGGGGAGGGCGGGCTGGCACAGGGCGACAAGGGGGAGGGAGGGCTGGCACAGGGCGATGAGGGGGAGGGAGGGCTGGCACAAGGCGACACGGGAGAGGGGGAGGGAGGGCGGGGAAAGAGGGGGCAGGGGGCTTAATTTTTTAAAAAAACCCTTACCTTGTCCGCAGTCTTCGGGGCGCATGTGGCCCCTTTAACAAAAAAAAATGGCCGACGCTGCAGGGCTTCCGTCGTCCCTGCGCGTCGGCCGTCTAGGAGGCGGGGCGGCGTGCGCTAAAGTTAACACGCCGTTGCCCCGCCTCCCTGCCGGCTTATCCAGCGGGGTCTAGCAAGGCCCTAAGTTTCTCATGACCTCAATGTAAATTAGAAAAATAATGTTGCCATCCTCCTGAGAGAAGGAACTCACCAAGCTATATTTTGTTTTTATGTCACTTGTTATCTACCCTTTGCATGTTTGGGTGTTGATTTTCCACAAATAACAATTATTATAATTATTACTGCTTGAGTATTGTTTCAAACTTTTGTGTGGGAACTAGGAAACAATTTCAACATTATCCAGTCCCAGTAACAGCTGATCTTACATTATATTCTTGTACAAGCACTAAGCAGGTGAACTGCAGAAAGTGTTCCGAATTTAAAATAGCTCCCCACAACATAGCTATGCAACAGATAACCAGTACCAGGAAATCTCCAATATGTAATCTTCACCAGCCAAAACAGCCCCACAAGTCACTTCCCAATTTTCTTCTGCTGGTCTTTCCCATCTCTTCCTTTGGTTTTATTTATTTGAAAATGTATAGCTGCCCAAAGCTCTCCCAAGGCAGCTAACAGATAAAGAGACAATCATCAGAAAGGAAGCCTACAATCCATGTCTAGATGGATGGCCTCCATCCCCCCACCCCCTTTTTCTTATGCTCTAACAGGAAATATTCCTACCAAGCACTACAGCAACCACTGGGTGTAAAAAATACATGTAAATAAATAAATAAATAAATAAATCATACACCTCTTCAGGATTAAGGTATATTACCATATTTGGACTTCGAAAGGAAATCAATCAGACCCCCTTCACATATTAATAGGTAAGAGAGATTCCTGCATTCCCAGACTTGGCCGAAGTTCCTGGTTGTGTGTTGTCCAGACATGCAACTCCCCTTGAAACATTACAAAGAGACATGACTAATGTGCTGTAGAAACATTCTGGGGTGAAAGTGAATGAGGAGATGCTGGATTTTTCCTAAGCAGATGTATATGTATGAGCAAAACTACACACACACAGTCACAATTATCTCTCTAGTTATGGCAAACTTTCATCAAGGGTGGGGTGTAAGAAGTGAAAACTATGATTAGTGTGGGGTAGGTCAGGAGAAATGCTTTGCCAATTTAATTGGGCTGCAAGAATAGAAATATTATTCACGTATCTATCCAACTGCTTTGAACCCTGTAAGGCTTTGTGGTTGTCTTATTGTTCTACAGGGGGCGTTCCAGAATTGGGTGAATTCAACTGCCTTTGGCTTCTCTTATGCTTTTCAATTCAGGCAGGAAGGTGTAACCTAAATAGACCAAACAGAGTTACAAACTTTACTGACAATATGGAGGGAATAAGTACACCAGCTCCCCGAATTCTTGATCAAGACAGACATTTTGGATTTGGGGAAAAGACGAATGTGTGAATTGTTAGGAGAAATGTTAGAAGACAAAACAATTAACATCATTCCACTCACCTGTCACTCGTACTGTAAAGTTCCTGAGCATTTCAACAGAGTGCCTTAGTTTACAGCTGTACAGGCCAGAGTCATCATAAGACACATTGATAATCCTCAACATTTTTTGGCCAATTTGAGTTCGATTAGTAGGTGAAATCCCAGTGCCATCTTTATACCAGAAGACAGACACAGAAGAGCCCGGTGTAATGCACAGGAGTTTGAGGGTGTCGCCACTTCCAAGCACCAATTCTTCGAGGAGAGCCGTTTTACTCCTTAAATAATCTATGAGAGAGATGCAGAGTGAAAAGACGTTAGCAACACCTTGATCATTCAGAATTATATTCAGCAAACAGTAGGAATAAAATATGGTCCTATCATTGCAGCCCCTTTCTCTTGCCCATTCTCAGTGGATTTCTACAAAGTTCCTTTCCTTTGGTCCCTGTGTTTTCCATCCTGCCTTCCCTTGCTTCTATCCATAGTCTCAATTGCCCCATTCCCTTGGCTCCTGTCGTGTCTCCTTCCATTCATAGGCATCAAGTTGTACTGGTCCAGCTTTCCTGCCCTTCAGTCCTCACACCAACTTTCAAAGATTGCCTACTTCCTCTACATCTCCTTCCTTCATTCCTCCAGCAATTACCTGTTTCTTCTCTACCAGGAATCTGTTTCCAGTGCTGACTTGTGGAATATGTGAATAGTAAAAATTTCTGTAAACCGCCCAGAGCGCTCTGGCTATGGGGGCAGTATATAAGTGTAATAAATAAATAAATAAATAAAGAGGACTTTTGAGCATGTGACATCTGATTTCCCTCATAATTATGGAACAGTAGCCTATTCCCACACATCTAGGATTAAGGAGCACTGCAGTACATCCCTGACGAATTGCATATTTCCCAAGCAAGCTCAACTCCTGGTACTTCTCTGTTGATAAATACAACAACGGCTGACCAGAAGCAGTGACATGCTGGTTCCCCACTGCCTGGTTGAGAAATGACTTTCTTCAAAACAAACCGCATCTACTCCTTCTTGTTTGGAATTTAGGGAGGAAAGCAGTTGGGAAAAGGAAGTCTGTTCCTTCCCTGCCCCAGTCAATCACTGCTGTGACCTGCACCTGATTGCCTTTTCTCACTCGTTCCCATTTGGTGGCCAGGGAAGTTTCCAAGATGGTGATGGTATTCTGGAATAGTTGGTGCTCTAGCAAAAACATATTGATTACAATGGAGCGCTGGCACCATTTTGAAGACTCTTTATTTTTACACGAGGGGGAATGGGCAACAGCAGGATGCAGCTGTTGACTTGAGAAGCAATTAGTTCCAAGGGATCTCTGGTGCCTCATTTGTTGTACAGGAAAGGGTACATTGCTTAGTGGCAGAGCTTAAGTTTTCTAGAGCATCTCCAGTTAAAAGGATCTCATCAGGCAGTAGGATTGGGAAAGGTTTCTGCCTGAGATCCTGGCGAGCCAGAGAAAACGGTACTGAGCTAAATGAAACAATGGTCTCAGTTTCATATGTTTTCTTCAATTCTAATTAGATACATAACTTTAAAAATTGATGCCTCAGTTTGCTTGTTTTCCCTCTTCCCTCCCCATCCTTTCCCCTTTTGAATCATGGTTTTTAGATTGTAAGCCTAAGGGAAGGGACTTGTTTATTATTGAACTTGTTTATTATTATTATTGAACTTCTGTAAGACCTTCTGGGGGCCTTTACAGCTGAAAAGTGGGGCAAACATGTTTTAAACAAATATGCTCAGGGCAGCAGACTATTTCCTGTCTCGTGGCTCATCTACAACAATCCTAGTTGCAAAATGAAATTTACTCTCCTATGCAAGTAGTGACAACCAACATCTGTTTCAATTCATTCATAGGCTGTTTTTTCTTACCCAATTAATTTTTTTTTAAAAAAAACACCTCAAAATCCTGGCCCAACATCTTCCAACATTCCTTTATTAAAAAAAAACATAACTTCTGTTCATGAGTTTAGTAAAGATACTTTTTTAAAAAAAGAACTTCAACACTTTCAACACAAATCTAAACATGACAATTCAGAAGTATGTCCCATTGAATTCAAAGATATGTGTGTATAGTAGGGGTGTGCATGGACCCCCCCGCTCCGCTTCACTTCCAGATCCGCGATTTTCGGATCGGGCTGCTTCGCCCCGCCCCCGCTCCGCCCATTTCCGCTCCGCTCCGCTTGGAGCTCCGGATCCCGATCGGAGCTCCGTTTTTACCCCCCATAGGGTTGCATTGAAAGCTAAAAAAGTAAACAACTTTTTTTTGGTTCAAGTTAGAAACCTTATGTTTGGCACCATGACACCTCATGGGTGTATACACATGCACGCCAAGTTTCAAGGCAATCCCATCATCCCCTGATTTTTGGGGAATTTATGAAAATCGGGCACCCCATTCAGACCCCTTGGGATAGCTCCATCAATTTGCACGTTAGAAACCTCAAACTCGCCACCATGACAGCTTATCCATGTGTCCACATGGACGCCCAGACTCAAGGCAGTCCCATCATCCCCTGATTTTTGGTGGGGCTCTAACCTCTAACGCACCACCCATAACCCTAAGTCACACCCCTTTCGATAGCTCCGTCAATTTGCACGTTAGAAACCTCAAACTCGGCACCATGATAGCTTATCCATGTGTCCACATGGACGCCAAGTTTCAAGGCAATCCCATCATCCCCTGATTTTTGGGGAATTTTTGAAAATCGGGCACCCCATTCACACCCCTTTCCATAGCTCCGTCAATTTGCACGTTAGAAACCTCAAACTCACCACCATGACAGCTTATCCAGGGATACATACGCACACCGAGACTCAAGGCAGTCCCATCATCTCCTGATTTTTGGGGAATTTATGAAAATCCAACACCCATTCACACCCCTTTCCAATAGCTCCGTCAATTTGCACGTTAAAAAAAACCCTCACACTCACCACCATGACAGCTTATCCAGGGATACATACGCCGCACGTCGAGACTCAAGGCAGTCCCATCATCCCCTGATTTTGGGGGAATTTATGAAAATCCAACACCCCATTCACACCCCTTTCCATAGCTCCGTCAATTTGAACGTTAGAAAGTAAAACCTCAAACTCACCACCATGATAGCTTATCCAGGGATACAGATGCACGCCCAGACTCAAGGCAGTCCCATCATCCCCTGTTTTTTGGCGGGGCTTAAACCTGCAGACCTCTCAATGGGGCCATTTCAAAGGAAATCCCAACATGCCATGAATTGGGGAGTAGAGATCAACCTATATGAATCTTCTTCCACACTTGAAAAATGGATTTGGAACTTCCAAAACTCCAAGTGAGCGCAGGAAGGACTTCTCCCCTGAGTCAAAGCCAGACACACACAACATCCCTGCAAGGCGGGCAGGGGAGGAGAGAGGGAAGGCAGGCAGGCAGGCAGCAGACATTTCTGGGGGCATAAGGAAGTGAGCCAAGGATAAGCCAGTAATGCATATAAAATGGAATAAATAAATAAATAAATAAACGAAGGAGGGGTGGAATTAAAAGCAGCAGTGTTGCTGAATAAACAACAAGAATAACTTTTTTAAAAAAGGTTATATCTGTCTTTTACCAGTAATAGGGGGATGTGCCCGGGGAGGGGGAAGCAGCTGCCAATTTGACTGGTCCTAGTAGTGACCAGTCTTTTAAGAAGCAAGGCTGTCAGTTCAACTCATGAAAGCCATTGCTCCACCGCTAAGAAGTGGAACTGTCACTTCAACTCATGATAGGCATCGCTCCACCACTAAGAGAAGTAGACCGCTCACTTCAACTCATGATAGGCATTGCTCCACCGGGTTACTCTCTTTGGAAGGCTCTGATGGCCTTCCAAGTACAGGAGAGAGTGGGGGCACATCCACAATGAGATGCCCTAGGGGAGCTCATCCCCTTGCACCACATCTTTTCAGTTGTTCCCCAAAGTTAGGGTGGGTAGCAGTGCTGTGTTTCTATCTCTTATTATTGGCTTAGTATATGATTTCACAGGCTGTGTTTGTGCATTTGGTGGGGCTACTGTTTTAAAAAACACTGGGAAAAGTCCGTTCAGACTAAGAAAGAGAAGTTTCCCAGAATCCCAAGTTACCCGTTTTGCCTATCCCCTCCTCCAACTTTGGGAGATCATGTGATCATGACCGGGAGTTGACTCTGCCCTTCAGCAATCGAAAAGGTAATCTTTTTCCCGACTTTACCCTACTTTTAAAAAAATTCTAGCGCGCGACCCGCACCACGCAGAGAGGTGAGAGTAGTCTCAAAATGACCCCCATCCATGACTGTCTAAGCACAAGAATTTTCAGAACGATAGCTTAAAAAACAACCCAGTTATCCCCAATCCTTTTCCGCAATGCAATCCTATGGGCGAAAACCGCCGTTTGACCCGTGCTGTCCCTGTTTGTTGACCCGATTTTTTTAAAAATATAGCACGCGACCCGCACGACGCAGAGAGGTGAGAGTAGTCTCAAAATGACCCCCATCCACGACTGTCTAAGCACAAGAATTTTCAGAACGATAGCTTCAAAAACAACCCAGTTATCTATGGGCGAAATGTTTCAAGATGGCGATCGGAGCGGTCCGTCTGAAAGAGGAGCTCCGAAAAATGGGCGCTTCTCTTCGCCTTGCTTCTAGGGGTCCGCAGTCCGCTTCTACTCCGCCTCTGGGCAAGGCGGAGCAGGCCAATTCGCTCCTGCTTCTGCGCTTCTAATAGGAGCGGAGCACATGCCTAGTGTATAGGATTGCAGCCTAAAAAATGGATGAAAGGGGTCCTTTTATGTGAGAAAAGAACATCCAAAGTTATAATTTGTTTCATATTTAAACCACCCAATAACCAAGGTTCTCTGGGTGGTGAATAAACTGAAACTATAAAATACAAGGTAACGATAAATAAAAATGACAATAGAACAGGTCAGACAGAAACAAGCAGCAGCACGTAATGAAAGCCTGAAGACTGACATAATATGATGTCATAATATGACATACTATGGTCTATCGTCCTAAGCTAATAAAAGGCATTCCAAGCCAATGAGCGTCCCAGTGCTTCTAGTGACAATCATATACCCAAGAGCACCCCCCAATCCATACATTTGAATCTTCAGAGCAGGGGCGGGCAACCTGTGGCCCTCCAGATGTTTTGGCCTACAACTAACATCACCTTTCATGTTTGGCTACGCTGGCTATGGCTGATGAGAGTCGCAAACCCAAACACCTGGAGGGCCACAGGTTGCCCCACCCCTGCATTAGAAGGAAATGCGCGACTGGAGATGTGAAGGCCCTAAAAAAACCTGACAAAATTCAGAAAAAAAAACCATTTCCCCCCTGAGGCCGTTTTTGTATGGAATGTTTTATTTTAGCATGAGGTATAAAATGTTTAAGACATAAATAATTTTCTTTGTTACTAATGTTGATGGTTTCTCCTGGTTTTTTTTTTTTAATTGTTTTTCGCCGCTCCTCATAAACTGGCAAAACCAAAGAGGTTCCTTACAGTTCAGGAGCTTGTTGCTCCATTTGTTAGGGGGGAAAGTAAAAAATTTAAAAGTAAATTCAATTCATAATAATTGTTTGAATACGATACTTTGAATATACCAAATGTGATAATTTTTATGCCATACTAAAGACAGGTTGCTTACCTGTAACTGTAGTTCTTCGAGTGGTCATCTGTGCAGTCACACATATGGGCTCTGCGCCTGCGCGGGGCCAGCTTCGGAAACTTCTCTAGCTGAAAGTCTTTTAGGTGGGAACCCCTCCCCCACCGTCCACTGAGCATGCTCAGGGGTTCCCGCCTAATCCCCTCAGTTCCTGAAACCGCCTAAACAGTCTCACTGAGGAGAACCACCAGGTGATCAAAAAATAATGACACCATAGTGGGGACGGTGGGAGGGTTGTGTGACTGCACAGATGACCACTCGAAGAACTACAGTTACAGGTAAGCAACCTGTCTTTCTTCTTCGTGGTCTCTGTGCATCACACATATGGGCGAATAACAAGCTGACTACCCGGAGGTGGGTGGTGTCAGGTAATGGATGAAAATTCAACGGATTGCCGATAAGATGGCATGCCCAAAGGCACAGTCTCTACGCGCTCTGATGTCCAGATGGTAGTGACTGGCAAAAGTCAGAGGTGTCGACCAGATATCCGCTTTGCAGAGGTCTGGTATGGCAATACCTCTTTCAAAAGCTGTAGCAGTGGCCCCTCCTCTGGTGGAGTGAGAGCGCACTTTCCCCTTCAGTGGGGGGCCAGCAAGTTCATAGGCTTATTTGATAGACTGAAACCCCCCCCCAGCAGATATCCTCTGCAGAGATGCTTGGAGTCCCTTTTGTTTGACCCATAACAAACAAAAAATCTTAGGGATCTCCGGAGAGTCACTGTTCTGTCCAGCGTATGTAGTGTCGACTCAAGAAGAGTTGACGGCGCAAGGAAAAAGCTTGGCAGAGTAAAATCCTGCCCAAGGTGAAAGGAGAAACAACCTTTGGAAAAAAGCTGGGTCCGGTCTAAGGACCACTTTGTCGGCATGAAAACCCGTATAAGGTGAGTCCATACGGAGTGCCGCTAACTCTGACACACATCTAGCAGACGTTATGGCAACAAGAAATGCCACCTTAAAAGTCGGTAAAGGCAAATCTGTCTTTGCCAACGGTTCGAAAGGCTTGGCCGACAGTGCTTTGAGCACCACGGAAAGGCTCTATTGCGGAACAAAGGAACGAAGGGTGGAACTGTATCTTTCATCCCTTTCATAAAGCGCTTAACCAGTGGATGAGTGAAGACCGGACAGCCCTGAATCCATAAATGTGAGGCAGAATCGCTGCCAGATAAACTCTAAGTGAGGAAACTTAAGGCCTCCTTTAACAAGGAAAAAGGGAAAGTGAGGATGGTGGAAATAGGCTCTGAAAGGGGTTTCTCATTCCTGCTTAGTGCAAAGGAGGAGTGAGCTTCCCATTTGGTAGCATATGACTTTCTAGTCGCTTGTTTCTTAGCTGCTAGAATTATGTCCCATATATCAGGGGGTAAGGATTGACAGTCTAATATTGTGGTTTCTACTATGAGGTCCAGAGAGCTCAATAAATTGAGGATTAGTCCCACTGTCTTCGATAGCATCCTCTTCTAAGATGCCACGAGAAGCCAGTTGTCTAAATATAGGTAGACTTTCACCCTGTGTAGGCAAATGAACTGCCATATATTTTGCAAACATTCGGTGGGCTGTGCTTAGGTCCATAGACGCACCCAAACTGGGACATATCGGTACCTATGATAACCCCAAGGTACCTCTGGCGAGTGTTCTGAATGGCTATATGGAAGTATGCATACTTATGTGTATGGGGCAAAACCTACTCCCTTGTTGAGAAGCAGCATTAAGAAAGACAGTGTGTCATCCGTAATTTGCTGGTTCTGATGCAGGAAACGAGATGAGCGATGAGATTGAACAATCCTTCACCATCGAATGGTAGGTCCCCAATCTAGTTCACAGAGTGAGACCTGCTAATCATAGGTATGCATGCGAAGCGCCAGAGCGCGCACCATCGCTCTCAACTCACAGTGAAGTGACGGGTCATGTAAAGTTGCTGACAAGAGGAAAAGTTGGATCTGGACATCATAACTAGAAAGTGTATGACTCTGGGGCCCAAAGCAGATGAATATGTTCTGAAAACTCCCCTTGGGGCTAACAGAACTAATATAGAATTGGAACATGGGTGCATAAAGAAAAAACCCCATGTCCATTACTGGACCTTATGTAAAGATTCTGCACTTTCCAATGTCAGAGCCATCAAAGAAGGGCCCTTCCAGGAATTTTTAACTGTCAGAAGCAGTGCTGGGAGGAAAAATATCGACACTGGAGTTGGCTTCTCAGTACATACAGCATGAGATACAAAAACCTGCACTTTATTTTCCCAGTTATGTGTCTCAATACCAAGCCTGGTCATCCTCAATGACCGGGAAGTGGTATAAGTCCTCCAAAGGAGGTTCTGCCCTGTGTAGGTGATGCAGAAGAGAGCAATGTTGAGACCGACTGATAGTCCTCAAAGGATTGAAGGGAATCAGGTCTATTCTTATGCTCTAACTCATCTTCCCCAAGTTGATCTCCTAATGTCCCATGGAATGGGGGTGGAATGGGGAAGAGCTAAGTAACTGTGCTGATGCATTGTGGCTGTAACAGCTGAGCCCTCAGCTACGCATGCCTTCGTAGCGCAATGGAAACTACCATGGCTTTGAGGCGCAGTCCGTAGCATGGCGTGCTGTATTAAGCTATTGTCGAGAAAGTCTCATAGCCTCAATACAAAAACATCTGCCAGTTCCGTTTGGTCATCTGGCAAGAATCTGGAGAGATGTAATCTTCCCCCTTAAAAAGAGCTTACGTTTTTCCATTGTGGCTTGGTAATTAAGCACACGAAGGGATAAAGCTGTAGAAGAGTATACTCTTCTCCCCAGGCCGTGCAACCTACGGCCTTCTTTATCCACTGGTGCATTATTTGTATGTAAATAGGAACGGGACAATTTAGTCCTGCATCTTATAAATATATGTTGTCTAGCCTCCTCGACGTTGTGGCATAGAGGAGGGCAGCTTCCATGATTGTTGTGCTGTGCGCAGCAGCACAGGCAAATATGGAATAGTCACTGGGGTTGATGACCCACAGTATACATCATCGTAAACTGGGTCATTAAATTTCTCTATAGGTTGGGATATTTGAGTCCCTAGGGACCTTGCCATTCTTTGTACCTGATCAGTAAAGTGTGCTAAGTCCTCTGAAGGGGACACCACGTCTACAGTGATCACGAGGTCATCTGGTGGTGATGTATCTTGTGAGGAGTCCGATTGGTAATCCTCCTCCGATGGAACATCCAGTCCCATGTCTAATGTAGGCAACGTTTGCAATGCTTCTGACGGTACCGAAGCGGTTGGTACTGCGGTTTGCAATGGTTGCGGAGCGCGCCTCGGTACCGATGGTAGAGACGGTGGTGGCATGGCCAAGACATCCTCTGGGAGGGGTGGAGGGAAGATCGCTTTGGAGGGTGGTTGGTGGAAACGCGGGTACGGCTCGTGTTGCCGTTCCTACGGATACTGATAATAGTAATCTTGGTGCCTTCTGTGTCTCCAATCCTCGTAATAATACGGAGGATACTAGCAAGGTTGCCAATCAGCGTAATAGTCCCACATTCTTGGAGGGGACAGATGTCGCTCGTCATAGGTCATATATTGAAGACCTGAATGAGCTAAAGCCGGTGAACGACCCCGGTCGCATCTGTAAGGAGGCGTGTGTCGGTATCGATAGCCTTCGGTATCGACTGGCGTTTGCTGGGGCACTTGTCGGTACCAACGTCCGCCAGTATCGATGGGCTGTGGTTCCTCTCAGTACCGAGGGGAACTGGGACCCTGATCAGGTACGGTATTATCCAGGGAGGAACTTCTAATTTCGCCTTCCGAAATCGATGCTCTTACGCTGGGATCATCTGTCGGTACCGTGATGATCTGCAGCGGAGAAAGTATCGGTGAGCCAATACCGTGCCCGGCTTGGGGCGGAGACTTTGATACCGGTGGTGCGGATGGTGTCGCCCATCTTGGTATCGAAAATGGTCTCGGTAGCGATAGCCTCGGTATCGGGCTTATCGGTTCCGGAGGAGACCTTTGCAATGAAAGACTCGACATCGGGCTCCTGTGCCCTGTCAGATGCCTTGGTACCGGGCTCCTCGGTACCGACAAAGTCGGTTTCAACGGTTTTTTCTTCCCATTTTCCGTCTTAAGTTTGCTCTTTTCTTTCTGGGGTTGTCAGCCCCAGAATGCTCTCTCACTCTCTTAGAAATCTTCTTTGCCGCCTTTGTTGATGCGGACTGAGAGGAGGAAGGGGGAACCAATAAGGCTTCACTCCGCGCGGGAGGAGGTTGGGGCATAGACTCAATTATAATAGGAGATTTGGAGCGTCAAGATCCTCTCGGTACCTCCACTGCCTCCAACGCCTTTTTTCAGAACAACACCCAAAGGCGGTCTGATCGGTTTTTTCTCGCTTGCCTCGAGAATTTTAGACAAAACACACAAGATTCCACAATGTGTGTCCCCCAAGCAAAGCAAACAAAGGGAATGTCCGTCAGTTAGCATGATCTTCAGCCCCCAAAGGAGCACTTCTTGAAGAGGCCTTGATGTGCCATAAGCCACAAGGCTAACTAACAACAAACAAATTCTTCTTCTTTTTCTTTTCTTTTAAATATATATATATATATATATATATATATATATATATAACTAAATAGAAAAGATTAGAAAACTGGAGAGAAAAGACAAGAAAGAAAATAGAATATTTTCAGCTGAGGTAAAGTATACCACACACGAGAAGTCTCCACAAGCTGTTGACCCTACAGGCGGTTGAAGAGAACTGAGGGGATTAGGCGGGAACCCCTGAGCATGCTCAGTGGATGGTGGGGGAGGGGTTCCCGCCTAAAACGTTTTCAGCTATAGAAGTTTCCGAAGCTGGCCCTGCGCAGGCGCAGAGCCCATATGTGTGATGCACAGAGACCACGAAGAACTTGCACATAATTACATTTCATGTTCCTAAAGTAACAAAGTGACTTTCAATGTGTAAAAGTGCTAATATTGCACTTTTTCATTTTTTCTGAAAATTACCGATTTTACACACACACACCACTCCACCACCACCCCTGGCTTCAAAATTTCCAGAAATTTTACATCTCTAAGTGCAACTCCTACAAAAACAGGGAAAACACCACTCAGTCAGGGAGATGAACCATTTCCTCCATCTTGTTTGGGTTGAGCCTCACTTTATTGGCCCTCAGCCTAATATTACCCTGCCCAAGCACTGGTTCATAACATCAATTGCCTCACCTTCCATTTCACTGCAATTTCTATGTGCAAAGCTACCTACATAAAATCTGAACATCTTTTGCAGCAGGGGTAAAACACAATGTTTGAAATGCCTTAGGAAACCTGAGAATTGGTTCATAAATCTCCTTGCACCTATTGCCCTGACTCTCCATTCTATTGCTGCGTGGTGTGCCCTTCTGTCACTGCAAACACACAGTAATCCAAATAGTGGAACTAAGAAAATGTGTATAGGCAACAGGTGTTAGGATTCCTCAAACAAGGCTACGTTCTGCAACAAGTCTGAAATAGGACTGCAAATTTCATTCTACTTCTCTTGAGTTAAAACAGGCCACGGGATCGTCTTTCCCATTCCCAAATATTTGTTTTCCTCTCAAGTCCCTTTTGCTCTTTGCAAGCTAAGCTACAGGTCTGCCAATGACAACAATGCAGCGCTAGTCATCATTTGCCAGAAAAATTAACATTTTTAAATAATAGTTTTTCAAGATATGTGAGGCACAAAAATAAAATAAAGTTGGGCAATTTTTGAAAAAGTAAACACCAGGCTTAAGGAAAAGAAAAAGCCAAAATGCTTGCCTTCATCCCCACAGCTTTGCTTGTTTTCTAAGGAAGTTTGGGGAATTCTCCTCTGAAAGTACATAATGTACCAGGGCTTCTCCTTTGTATTTTAGCTGAAGGCACACAGAGTGCTACCACATTCATTAGAATGCCACAGCCTTCTATTTCTATGCAAATTGCAACAGGACTTTCAAATTCGAAGTATGGCTCAACTGCCCTTTTTCCTCCAAGCATGGGGACTGCCAAGGAAGAGGCTCAGCTTTGATTTAATTATACTCCCTGGAATATCAGCATTTTCTCTGCTATATTATACAGCTCTCAAACTGCAGTACCAAGTGTTAATACTGTGTGACACCCATAGGATGGAAATGAGAAAACTGCTGATGAGACAGTGACTGACCCTCTCCCTCAAGCACAGGACTCAAGCTAACTGAAGCATGCAAGTCAAACGCTCTTCCATCCCCTTTGCTTTTGCAGTCCAAACACAGACCTCTAGATGGTTGATCATGTGGCATCTACATTTAAGTTCTGAACAAGGATCACAAAGCAAGCGAAGCCAGTGATAAACAATCTCTCTCCCCCTCACCCCCCCCCCAATTTTCAGTAATATTAAAGACTGGGGAAATACACTATGAACATCTTTTAAAAAAACTACTTTAAAAAGCCAACAAAAAGTTTGCCTTGGCTGTTTAAAACATCTAGAGTTGTGGATTTTCCTCAAGAGTAACCAGTTCACCGATATTGCCAAACGATTGCTACATCAAACCTATTCCTTCTGATGTCAACTGGAAATTGTGCTCTGTACACAGCAAGCCTAGAAGCCACCAATGAGTAAAGCTTTGAAAAGGAGTCAGACATTATGTTTGAGAGGCTTTGCATTTCCAACACTACTTGGTATTCAAAAAGAGATTGAACAGTAATCTGTTTATGGAGAGCCAACCGATGGCAACCTTCCTAGGAACTTGTTGATCTTAGGAAGGGTACCCAAGGGTATTGTATCACCAATGTTTCCTATAGTAGCCTGAAATGGTTCAAAGCACAGAACTCCTGCATTGCTGAAGCGGAACTCCTGGCACTGATTCAGGGGCTTAAACTAACATTCTACAGTCACCCCCTGGTGCCCACCCGTTCTCTACTTCAGAGTAACTAACCACCAAGTTTAGAATTTCTTATCCTGGAAGTTAAACCAAGACCACCTGGATTGCATGAATAAGCCAAAATATCTGGAGGTGATGGCGGTGAGGTCTCTCATAGGAGTGAACAGATCTGACAGTTTTCTCTGCTTTGGGATTCTCTCTCCCCGTTCACTTTCGACAAGCTGAAAAAGGCCAACATTTCCATCTGTATGAATCTCCAGCACAGATGCACAGGTTCAGGCCATATTAATTTTCTGTACCTTCTTTACATTCTCTGATGCTGTTTGACAAACCCCTCCCCACAATTTTTTTACAACATTTCTTTCAGGCATTCTCTCAAGCTGGAAACCTTCAACATAACTAGATTGAAGTGTTTAATTTATGCCAAAACTTGTGTAAGTCTTTATATCTTTTTTATTTCTGATTCTGTATTTTGCAGAATGTTTAGTGGCACATCTATATTGCTAAGAATGTGCATTAATATGCAAGGACAGAGCATTACTTAACTGTCTCTTGCCTCATAATAAAAGTTGCAATGACATTTTAGCACTTGAGTTAATCCAGGGCTGGTCCCAGGATTTTGTAGGTTCTCTGGCCTTCCTAACTCAGAAGAGAGGGGGGTATGCAAACTAAATTTGCTCTTGCTAGAAGCAGACAGATGTTCTTTATTTATTTATTCCATTTCTATACTGCCCAGTAGCCAAAGGTCTCTGGGCAGTTCACAAAAGTTGTTCTTGGGTGCTCTAGGCAAAGTGACAACAGTGCTGCTCTTCATCAAGTGGACACTGGTCAGCCTCACGGCCCTCTTTAAGAGGCAACAAAAACAAATCTAGTCTTCTCTCTCTATTGCAGGGGTAGGCAACCTGGAGCCCTGCCTGTTTACCCACACTTGCTCTGTTGGATGACACCTTACTGAAGATCCAATCATGGGAAGGGTTTACACCATGCGTATCTTCTTTTAGCCAGAGGATTGATTTCCCCCCTCCTTCTGCAAAAGGCTGCTGCTTCTCTCCATAGATATGTTTGCACTTGCAAAGAGGAGCAGTAGAATCTCCAGCCTTCCCATTCAGATGATCTGTTCCAGACCTGCCTTCAACTGGATGTAGAATGGCTCACTAGGTTGGGTTCAGATAGCAAGTTTAAGATCTCACTATCTGCAGATCTATTGACAAGATCCAGCCTTGGATTTTACTCATGGGTAGATCCATGTAAAGAGATTTTGTAATGACAGGCAAGAGTTTTCCCCAGTTTGTCAGCTCTAGCAAAGCATGGATGCTTTTGAAAAAAATAATTCCATGAATATCAAACAGATGGAGTTGACAGAGGAAGGGACAGAACAAGGAAAGTGAGAGGAGCATGGTGAGCAAGGAGGTGTTTGAATGATACAATAACAGATCTGGGAAGTAGATTTTTGAACAATGACATTCTTGTGGGGTTCCAGCTACCACTTCAGCGGATGACAGGTGATGAACTATCATTGGGTAGGATTCCAGGCTGCTTCTTTCAGAACACAGGCTGCAGCTATTCCTTCCTGTGGACCTACTCATGTGTAACTGTTTTACTGTTTAACTGTTTTAACTGCTTTTAAATTATGTATTGTTTTAACTTGGTTCATGGTTTAATTTGTTTTTAACTGTGCATATTTATTGTTTTATACTGTATGCTTTTATCTGTACGCCGCCCTGAGATCTTAATGCTATAGGGCGGGATACAAATGTTTTAAATAAATAAATAATAAATAATCTTGAAATGGAGCCCTACCCAGTCAGCTGCTCTGGATTAGCTAGTTGTCAGTATGAAGCAACTGGCAGGAATATTCCGACCCACAGACCTGTTCAGAAGCACTTACTCAGCAGAGATGTTTCTTCAGAAATTGTGAGGAAGTGAAGTTCCTCCTATTCCCAAACCCAGACATTAATCAGCAACATCTTCTAGGATTGGCTGCATATCCTAGCAAAATAAGAGGGTGCATACTGTGGTATTACACCCCACAAGTCAATTCCAAATGTTTGTCTGCAGTTTGTAAGTCTGTGGTTTGTAGAATGTTGGCCTGAGTGGGCGGAGTTAGAATGTCTTGGGAGGGGGGAGGAGTGATATATAAGGGAATGACTGAGGGGATTGAGAGATCTTTTCAGAAAAACTTTTCAGGGAGACTTGTTAGGTACTCTTAGAGTCTGTAGTGCTCTCTGTGTTTATGGTACTTAAGTTCTGGGAAATTTGAGAGTCAGTGTACTGCTCGTAGTGGATGTATCTTAATCAATACTGAGAATAAAGAAAGTTCAAGAGTGATTGTGTGAGAAAAAGGAAAACGCGAATGTGAATGAGTGATAGGATTGTATGAAAGGCTTCAAAAGGGTTTTTAAATGTTGTTATTTGAAACAAAGCTTATGAACTTTTAAAAATAAATTTTGATTGTTTTGTTTTTAAACTACCACAAAAAGCCCACGTGTCTGTTTGGCATTTATCATCTTAAGTTTACACATATAACACCCACTCTGACAATCATTCACCTAAGGAGGTATAACTCACAGCGCATTATTATATATATTAAAAATCCTTCTCTATTTTAAACCCCTTTCTCCACATAGTTTGGAGGAAGGTGGTTTTTATCCCTTGCCTCAGGCGTATCAAGCGGTGGTGCTTAGCTTGAGCAGGGAGTAGCCTCGGCCGGGTCTGTTGTTCAGAGCCTGCGTCGCCCCATATTAAGTGGTGGCAGCCGTGAGGTCTGGTGTTCAGAGCCTGTGTCATGGCACATACCCACGCTCATTTTCATCCTAATGCAAGTGAAGCTCTTTCAAATGACTACAAGATTCCAAACAAGGAGTCAGAAAGAAACAGGCTTTGACTCCTGATTCTGAGTGGGGCTTTTTTTGGACATATTACAGAGCAGAGTAAAACATTACCAGAGCAAAACACTACCTCACCACTAGGGATGTCAGAGAAATTTGCAACAGAACCAAATGAGTTTGGATTTTTTATGAGTCCGACCTGTGGATTCTGCAGTGGGCCAGCTTCTCCCCTGTTGGGCGGATTCTGCAAACTTGCAGTACATTTTTTTTTTAACTTTCGGGAATTCTGCGCAAATTTAGTCATAGAAAAATACGCAAAAAAACTCCCCTGGCCAAACATCTGCATTTTCTCCATAGGCTAAAGTGTGAAAATGTGCATTTGGGAAGAACTTGCGCAAATTTGGAAACAGGACAAACAGGACAAACAGGACAAAATAAGTTCTGTTCATAGGTGGACAACGGAACAAAAGGTGCCTGGCAAACCATGAAACACGGACGAAACAGATTTTACATAATCTGTTCATCCCTATTCACCACACACATGCACTCGCCCACAGTATAAAGAAAAACAGGGAAGGTTTAATCAGATTACCTATTACATTTAACTACCAAGTTTACCTAAGGACTTGCTCTTCTCATATCTCAGACTTCTTGTTTGCTTTTGATATCGCAAAGCCTTCCTGCTGACTAAAGACAAAGGTTATGAGGGCCACTTATAATGAATATCAAATTCAATGCATAAAGCCTTCCTTGTCTCAGACAACTGCACCTCCCTATCGTCTCCACCGCACTATAAACCAGAGTACACCTTACAGAAAGGGGTAACAAAACACAACTCAAACAATATATTCTATACAGAGATTTTTAAAAAGAAGCAATGTTAGGTGTATACAACAACAGATGCCTACAATAAAGTGATATGGGCATTAAAGCAACACAATGTGCTAAAATTCTCAACCTGCACTTCTTCCTTAGGCAGAAATCCCACAACGGAATTGTTAAGCCTCTAGCTGGATAAGGGACTGCAGGGGGGTTTTTTAATTCAAGGAGGGAAGCTGTACAGTTGAAATGAAACTTAAAAATGATTGGCCATGATCAGGTTGTGTTTATGTCAATTAAAAATATGGCCAGGTAATCCAAATTCTACATCAAGAAAGGCTAATTTGTATCAAATCAATCAAATTAAGCAAATCTACACATTTTTCTTATTTTGCATAATTTATTCTGGTTCTGGTAGTCATGGAAAGGGGTAATGGCTATGAATAACATGCAAAACAACCCCCCCCCCCAATAACTGGAAATTTGATTCAGCTACACGTCTGATTTTGAAGATGCTTTCTTAATATTCTTTCAAGCATATTCTCTCAACCACGAGGACTAGTAACTTGGATGCCTTTAAGAAGAAGAAAAAAGGAAAGCCAAGAAACTCAACCAAATATTCTGCACTTCCTCCCTGCATTTATACCTGAATCACAGCAAATGCATACCATAGTTCCAAACTACCTATCATGCTGCACAAGGACATAGAGTCCTATTAAGGTGCTTGTTAGAGAGGCTCGGAGTGTGGCAACGAGGGATAGGGCCTTTTCGGTGGTGGCCCCAGACTATGGAATGATCTCCCTGACGAGGCTCGCCTGGCACCAACGCTGCTATCTTTCCGGCGCCAGGTTAAGACTTTCCTCTTTGCCCAGGCATATGGCGGCACATCTTAATCACCCACGTTTAGTTTTTTTAACGGTTTTTAATGCTTTATGTGTGTATGTTCTGTGTTTTAGAGTTTAAAATTTTGTATACTTGTTTTTATCTCAATTTTAAAATTTCTGTAAGCTGCCCAGAGAGCCCTGGCTATGGGAGCGGTATATAGTGTAATCAATCAATCAATCAATCAATAAAATTGTAGCAGTTTAGGTTCCAGGGATACCTAGATCTCCTTATTTCAAGAGAAATTAAATGTATCCTTTGATACATATGTCCTTAAGGGCAGCTCCCACAAAGTCGGCCTTTTCAGAAGGTAAGTGCTGGAAGAAAAGCCAACCGTATATTAAAGGAAGGGGTATAGTCAAGTCAGAGAGCAGCAAGGAAACATGTTAGAATGTTCTTTAAAATGAAGTCTCCTTCTGTAGCAGAGTTTATCCATACATTCTCTCTCACTGGGAGAAACTTTGCTACCGACAATTCTGTGTAACTAAATTTTGTTTCTTTAAAAGCAAAAGATTAATGCAATTGCTTCTCTTCAGTCTTTATAACATTATGCTAATAATATATTAGAGCCTTCCCTTTTACCTCCATTCTTTTCCAAGTCATTTCCTTCTTCCCTTTCTAACTCCCATGGGGCCATATTGGTGTGGGAATGGGGTGGCTAGGTCCTGGGTTCCTGCTGCTCCTCACGTGCTTACTTGAAGAAAATATCTCTTCTATCTTCCTTGCAAAACATGCTATATCATTTACCTGAAGCATTTCAGCATTTCAATTTGCTTGTTATGATTTTAAAAGGTTTTCACAAAATATTCATGAAAATAATCATGATCTAATTGCAATTTGAAGTTGCAGTTTTTAAGATGCAATTGAAAAAGCACAGCATCATTACTGTTAAATTATAGGGCATCACTAGACCAGCATAGGAAAACTCTGGCTTAACCTTTATTTGGAAGGGTTATTTGATCAAAGCTACCCTGCTTATTAGAAAGCGGGAGAGTTGGGCAGTCAAAGTCTGTCTGCAGAACGAATATATGGGACACAAACAAAGTGCCTATTATGACAAGGTATCAAAGTAATTAGAACCATTACAGCCCTAACCAGCTGTGAATGTATAACACACAACATGCACACCATCAGCTCCTATGTTGCAACTTCTGATGGCCAATGTAGAACACGTCTTCCATTAATTTCAAGAGCACCAAGGAGATCAAATTCAGGGAATTACAGCCTGAACAGAGTGCTAAACCTATACAGTCTGAACTAAGTAGTGATCACCTGAAGTGAAAGCCAACATCAAGCAAAGGATAAGAATCCTATGAAGAGCTACAAGAGTACATAAAGCACCAGAGAGTGTGCTTCGGCTTTGGGGTGCAGATTTATGCTGTTGATTATTTATTTATTTTTTTATTACATTTTTTTACCGCCCAATAGCCGAAACTCTCTGGGCGGTTCACAAAAATTAAAACCATAATAAAACAACCAACAGGTTAAAAGCACAAATACAAAATACAGTATGAAAAGCACAACCAGGATAAAAACCACACAGCAATATTGATATAAAATTAAAATACAGAGTTAAAACAGTAAAATTTAAATTTAAGTTAAAATTAAGTGTTAAAATACTGAGAGAATAAAAAGGTCTTCAGCTGGCGACAAAAGGAGTACAGTGTAGGCGCCAGGCGGACCTCTCTAGAGAGCTCATTCCACAGCTGGGTGCCACAGCAGAGAAGGCCCTCCTCCTAGTAGCCACCTGCCTCACTTCCTTTGGCACGGACTCACGGAGAAGGGCCCCTGTAGATGATCTTAAGGTCCGGGCAGGTACATATGGGAGGAGGCGTTCCTTCAAATAACCTGGCCCCAAACCGTTTAGGGCTTTAAATGTCAATACCAGCACTTTGAATCGGGCCCGGACCTGGACTGGCAGTCAATGAAGTTGTAAAAGGACTGGCGTAATGTGATCTTGCCGGCCAGTCCCTGTTATTAAACGGGCTGCCCTGTTTTGTACCAGCTGAAGCTTCCGGACCGTTTTCAAAGGCAGCCCGTTTACTAACAGGGACTGGCCGGCGAGATCACATTACGCCAGTCCTTTTACAACTTCATTGACTGCCAGTCCAGGTCCGGGCCCAATTCAAAGTGCTGGTATTGACATTTAAAGCATTCTTCATAGCATTTAGAATAGCACACCTGCCACTTAGGACCCTTTCCTGAACAGCGCCAGCTTGAGGCAGACTGGAAAATGTAGCATTCGCACCATCCCAAGATAACTCACTTCAATTATGTGTTTATTTAAAGTCTTTTTACCCCGCCCTTCAGCCAAAAGCGCTGCCAGAGTGGCTTACAGAAGATCAATAAAAATGAAGGCAGTTGCTGCCCATAGGCTATCTAAAAGAACATCCTACAATCTAAAAAAACATGACAAAAGAAAAAAGGGATGAGGGAAAAGAGGGAAACGGGATCCATTAGGATGAGACCAATACATTTTTATACAGCCACTCAAAATTAAGCTGGTAAATAAGGCAGTAGCTGCCCTCTGTCTCAAAACAACTGTTGTCAACACCTTGTGAGGTTTTGATCCATTAACACTAGAAGCTTGCATTCAAAGAACTGGCGGGTTAGTTCAAACCAACATGTACCGCTTGGCCATCCAAGTTTATTGGCATAATTATGCTGGCTGTGGCTTCTGCCTTCTATACATCCTTCTCAGAAGCTCCCTCGGGGTCCCTACTTCATAATCCCCAAAGCTTTTGACTCCCTATCTGCCCTTCCATCAGGAACTTTTATTTCACTCCACTACTTGCCCAGATCCTTTCCTTCAGGCACTTTGCCCTTTGCAAATTAGGTTCACTACCTTTTGGGACCGCCTTTTATAGTCCCTCCCTTGACACACACAGCTCCTCCTTCCACAGACCTGTATGAGGCACAGACCTCAGGCAAACTGACAGCTATCTCTTCTCACAGAACTCAAGTTATGAATGTGTGACAGTTTTGTTTCTCAAGTCACTGGAACGTTCCATGCCACCCATACCAGCTCAGCCAATCAATGCCATTTGTCATGCTGACTGGGGATGGTGGGAATTGTATCCAACACAGCTGGAGCACACCAGGTTGGGGAACGCTGATGTTGTCTTTCAACAACCAAAAAATGTAATTAGAAGTGGTTTTAAGAAAAAGTGCTCCAAAAAGAATAATTAAAGCAGCAAGATTACAAATCTTGTTCACAAGACACAACAGCATGTTACAAAATTGTGAGGTTCCAATTATAATGTCAAAGTTATCCTGTTTTATAAAGAAAGTGATTTATAGCATCTTTAAAGCATGTCCCCGTTATGATCACGTGTACAAACTAAACTCACTACAGAAATTCAGTAGTAATTTCAATTCTTAAGGTTTGTATGCCACATTTTATCTTTTCTTTGTACAGTAAATGCACAGAATCCCATAACAGAAAATATAGTTGTGACTGTTAAATATAATACTTTTTAAAAGCCCAAGAATAAGTCTGCTCAAAATGTAAAATTCTGGATGAGTCCTTTTGCTTTCCCAAGTGCTGCTGCTACTACCCATGCCTTTGCACAATCTCCACTGAAATTAACAGAAGACAGCCCAAAACCCTGGTTTGAAGCTGGCTTGTTTGAAACAAACTACAGTTACATATAACCACTGTCTGCCAGAGTTCAGACTTAACAAACTGTGGTTAATTAAAAACAGAAGGGAAACTTTCAATTCTCTCCTAACAACCATTGTAGCTAATTCCTGTCACGATAAACCATGGTTTATTGCATCCTTCCCCAACCTGGCACACTCAAGATGTGCTCACTGGCTGGGGATTATGGGAACTGTATTCAACACATCTGAAGGGTGCCAGGTTGGGGAAGGTTGGGTTATTGTGGCATCCAAACCACATGGGAACACCCAGCGCCCCTTGACCAATTCTGCCATTACAACAAGAGGAGAAAGAAGCAGTTCTTGTTTCTGCCTCACACAGAGTGCTCCACGACTCCCAAAGTCTTGCTGCCCACAAGCACCCCCTCCCCCACTCTGCACATTACAGATGAAACGGAAGCTAACTTGTTTTAGTGTCCAAATCAGTTCTCGTTTAATCCTCACAGGGATTTCTACCCACCACTGTCTTTCTTTCTTTCTTTCTTTTTTTTACACTTTTAGGGGTTGTTCTTTTAATCCCAGTACAACACTGATATTTTAAAATGTTATTTTGTACTGGTCTAAAAATATTATATATATTTATTGCTTTTTAAACTACCCTAAAGCTGTTGAATGCCCATGGCCTGAAGGCTGAGGTACAACTATTTCAAATAAAACAAACATATGGTTCAAATGGTTCACCCTCTCCCACAAGTGTTTGTTGTTCTTTACACATTATAGATGCTTATAGCTGCAAAGTAACAAATTCCATCTCAAGCACAGGTTCAGAACATTTAATATGTGTGTGTGTGTGACTTTGCTTCATTATAGGGCAATGGGATCTTTCTATACAAGAGATTTAAAAATAGGTGCTTAGAAGTCACAGTGTGATTGGAACAGAACACCTTATGGACATCTTAAAATGTGCCACTGCTATTTCTGTCTGTCTGTTGTCTAACAACACAGTTAGCACTACTTGACATTCACCAATCGTACTAAGTAATATCTTTATTTGAATACGAATGCAAATTGCAGGAGCTTTTTTATCCCAACATCTATTCTGTAGCTGCTGAATAGAGTGACCACATGTTCAAGGGTGCAAAAGAGTTCACTGACCTCCCTAATCATCTCTGCCATTGCTAGTGAATGACATACATGGTCAATTCTGTCTTGCCTCTCCACTTTCATTCATAAAAATAAATAAATGACATTGTTCTTCTTGCAGCAGTCCTGAGAAAAAGAAGAGGAGAGAAATTCAGCCTTGATGAGGCCCCAGCATTTTCGGTTTGGAGTCTATTCAGCAACAAGCCCACCATCTGCCTTCTTCCCGCTAGCAGCAGAACACCTCCCTGTAGAGATGTTAGAATTTGTACCACCTCCACTAATAGCTAGTATTCATATTAGCAAACATACACATTCCTCCAGAATGCCTCCTTTCAATGTGTGTTTTATGTAGCTGAGCAGAAGCACAAGGCAGTAGCTGTTACAACCTTCACAGCCCCGTGTGGAGAATTAGATCACTAGGGAAAAATGCCTCCAAGCCCCTTTATGGAAAATAAGGTCTTGGACTGTTAAATGCAAAAGCTGCTGAACAACAACCCTCAGTAATGAACCAAAATCCCATCGTCCATTTGACCAGGAGAAAGTGTTTTCTGGTGACTGTGCAATTTACAGATTTAAAAGTAAACCTTTGTGTTATGCTTGGCACTGGATATCTGTCTTCTTTATACAAGTCATTCAAAAGAACTTTTCTCAAAGATAACTTCAATATCTTTATTTCATTCAAAAATTGGGAATGACCAGTTAAATACCACAAGCCAGCTTTTAAAAGTCTACTTGCCATCCTTCTGTGCCAAAACACATATGCACCAAAATGCTTTAATAGCCTTATTAATGGAGAGAAATCCTGCCTGTGTTGCTAAGTGTTATAAACAACTGAAACAAATGTGAATTCTGTTTAGGAATTTTTCTTCCTTAAGGATTGAATCCATTTGTTGTGATTTATTCTGGTGGGGCTATACCAGCTTATGCACACTCTTATATCCCCAATTTTAGGCAAATTTCTTGGAAAGAAAGTACACTTCTTCCAGCAAACCTCATCCCCAAATGAGAACATTTGGAGTGTAACAGATGTACTCAGATGCAGCCATTTTACATATTGCACTGCAGTAAACTCATTGCCATACTTGGCAATGAACCACAGCCAATTTGTACTGTTTGCTGCATTTGCAAGTGTACACTTAAAAAACACAACATATTGCATGAAGAGCCCCTTTGAATCCATAAAGCTGTGAGATCTTTGGCACTGAGTTCATAGAAGTTGACAGCTGTCTTCTTTAGGAATAAAAAAAAAATGAAAGATATTATTTCCAGCAAAGTCATTATAGATTCTATAGATTTAATTTAAGACAAATTCATTGGCCCTCCTATCTTAACATGCTGAAAAACAGTATAGCATTCAAGCGCGTATTCCTGAACAACAGCAGTCAATGTTTCCAAAAGTAGCAGCAATATGAGAGAGCAGGGTCACTTGTAGTCCTGTCCTAAAGCAAGTCCTACTTTTGTCAAATGGTATACAGAATTGCTGGCTGAATTACAAAAACCTTACTGAATGATACGACTTCATTAAAAAGAGCCCTGATAAACCTGAGCAACTCTGAACAACTATAGCTCACTAGGAGAGAGGAATATGTTATACTACATTAAAACAACAACAACAAATTATATTAGTAAATTCCTGGTATGTTCTACAAAACAAGCTACTAGTTTTACTTTTATATACAAAATTCATCTACATTGATGAAGCTGCTGAGATACTGCTTCATAATTGAACTAATCTGATCATGGAAAAATTAGCCAATTTACAAGGAGAATCTAGCATTTTATTATTTGATTTAAAACACACACACCATTTATCTGGTTGAATTATAGATATAGTCTCCTATGAATCACATTTATCTTCACTGTCATATTTTTGGCAAATATGTTTCAATCTGAAACAATGAAAACTTGACATGGATAGAAGTTTCGTAAAAGAAAGTTCTACCTTCAATTACTGGTCTTCTCTGTTTTTCAAATAAATGGGTAGCATTGCACAATGAATGTAGGTTCACTAAATAGGTTTTCCTGAGTTCAATAGGGCTTGCTCCATGGAAGTGTGCTTTAGGATTCCTCAGATACCAGGTGAGGAATATTAGGATAAAAGCAGTTTTCTATATTGACTTTCCTCTGCCCCACTGCAAATAGCTCTTGTGTGCAAATGGCATACATTAACTTTTCTTCTAATTATTACGGTTTACCGATGAAGGGAAAAAAGAAAGATTTTAATGAACGTTCTAGTATATTCACAATTTAAGCAACTTTCCACAATGAGTTTGTAACTCTAAAAAAAACTAATCTCATAATAAATGGAAACAGTTGAATATTTAAAACATTTAGCAGCAATACCTTAGTTCAATTTCTAGTTCCCCAAGAACACAAATACAATTTTATCTCCCTCTGGCTTTCAATACAGTCTCAGACTGAAAGATACCACACCACAAAACACAGATCAGAAAATGGGCTTGAATTAAGGGAAGGTCTTGTATGCTTCCAAGTCAGGATTTTAAAGTTTCAAAAGTAGACAACATTTTTAATAAGCAGATATTATATTTGTGTTGCCTGAATACCCACGATCTTCAGGAAGACACACAAGTTACATTATTACGCCATTTGTTGACTGCTGAAACAACAGCTAGAAGTGCTCCTATTTATTGGAGGGTTTGCCTTCGGCCAGTGGTAGTTTGGTGTTGAAATACTTCTGATGCATAGTTTGCAAGCATCTCAGGGAAAGCACGGCACAAAGATAGTGCAAGAGAGGAACTATTCTGCCCTTTTGAAAACAAATAGTTGGGACTGTGCATTTTGAGAGAACAAATTCCAGAGAAATAGCTATGTTAGTAACAAAAACAACTAACCGACCTGTGGCACCATAAGGACTACCATTATTGTAGAATGACCTTTCATAGGCAACAGTCTGTTTTTCAAAGGCTGCATCCTCAATTACTTTATACCATACAAAAGAATATAGGAACAGCACAAGGGTAGAGCAGAGGGGAACAGCCACAGTTTTATCTCCACTGAAGAAATAGCAGGGAAAGCGAACACATTCGTAACACTGAACTGCATTGTTGGAGAGGAGAGGCGGCTGCCCTGCCATTTGAAAGGAAAGCGCAAAGGCCTCCGACTAATCTGAACAGCAAAGTTACGAGCTGAAGTCCAAATCTTCTATTTCAGGCAATCGAACACCCAAAGCCTGTTCCCATATTATGTGGTAACACAGCGTTTACCATATACTAACTAAAACCCTATTGACAATATTCATTCGCTGCATGGTATCTCATTATCACCAAATAGTTATACCTATAAGCAATTGCATTAGGGTGTAATCAACCCCAAATGTAACACAAATCCCCCCCCCCCATGGAAACAGGTATAATATGAAGGCAGGATGTGAAGAAAGCGAACAGTAGCAGCAGTTAAAATTGTAGATTAGCCACTAAACAGGGAGCGTTTCCTCAGCTGCCTTTCGCTCTAACAGCATGCTTGCTTGACAGAGCACCAGGCTGCAAAGGCAGGTGGCAGAGGTCGGGGCCCTGGGCATACGCTAAGGTCGCCAGTGAACCATGTTGGCAAGAAAGCGCAGGGCCCACAGCAGGCCTGAACTAGGAGAGATGACAGACGAAGCCCTCCAGTGCCATGACCTTCCTTACCTGCCGGCTCTCTTGGGAACCTGTCTTCAGCGTCTGAGATAGGCAACGTGGCTGCTGGAAGACCGCTGACAGTCGCCACCAGGAACATGCAGGCCAATGCCCCCCACACCGCGTTCATTCCTCTGCTCTCGCTTCGGGAAAGCCAGCCCGGGGGAGCGGCTGCAGCGCCGTCTGGGCCAGCGTCAGCCATCCTCCGGACGCATGCTTCCCCGGGAGCCGGCGTCTCTCGCTTCTGCCTTCTGCCCCACGAAGCGGTGCGCTGTGCGCTGCGCGCTGCAAGGGAGGCAAGCAAACAGACAGGCGCGCACCTGTTGAGGGTGGCCGCACGGCGCCAAGGCGAGCTTAAACCTCTTTATGAACCCAACCCCTGCAACCGTGTTGCGACCCAGCCGGGGAAGTCAGGCGTCCTTCCTAGGTTACGAGGGCGGCGGAGAGGACGAGAATCCGGGCGGCAAGTCCAGGGACACCCAAAGAGCCCGTCCGTTGAGCCCCCTCCCCCGGCCGCCGCGTCCATCACCCTGGACCGCGAAAGTCCTGCGGGCTCCTGCTCCTCCTCCTGGGCAGGACGAAGAGCAGCCACGGTCCCTCGCGGGGGGGTTGAAGCGGCTCCAGCCAAGGGTCCCGAAAGGTCGGGCGGGGGGCGCGGCCCCTGGGCTCGGCGGGGACCCCCTCCCCCGCACCCGCCGCGAGCAGCCGGCCCCGGGCGCTGCACCTACCTGCAACCCCGCCGCTCTCCGGTGCCGCTGCTCAAACCCTTCTGGGCAAAGGCTGTGGCTGCAGCCTCGCTTGCCTGCCGGTCGGCCCCGCCTTACTCAGGGGCGGGGCGGCAGGCGAACGGTCCCCAGCAGCGAAGGGGAGGCCCATCCTCTCGCCCGGCACCCCGCAGCCGAAGCAGGGGCCCCCGCCCCGACCCGGAGAGGGCGGCGGCGGCTCATCCCAGGCGAGCCTACCTTGAGAGCCGCGAAGGGGAAGCCCCGCTGGTCGAGCGCCCCTTCGGGCTTTTCCCTGGGCGCCAGCG
Source organism: Elgaria multicarinata webbii (assembly GCF_023053635.1). Taxonomy (NCBI): domain Eukaryota; kingdom Metazoa; phylum Chordata; class Lepidosauria; order Squamata; family Anguidae; genus Elgaria; species Elgaria multicarinata. The sequence continues at coordinate 3,638,419 of NC_086175.1, forward strand.
CAGCGCAGCGCAGCGGGAGAGCCGCCGCCGCCGCCTTCCGAAGCTTTCCAGACCAGCCCGCGCGCTCTTGGGGATGGACGGCGTCGGGCTGAGCGAGAGATCCCACGCCCAGGCCCGCAGCACGTGGCTCGGCGCCCTGTCGCCAGGATCCCGGCCCGCTGGCTGCCTGCGCCGGGTCAGCTGGCGCCTCCCTCGGGGCTCAGGCGCCTCTGGGCAGGCTCTTCTCCTCCGGGACGCACCCTGGGTTGGACGGTGGGGCTGCTGCCGTCGGGAGCACCCTGCCCGAGCCGGGGCTGGGCTGGGCTGGCGAGAGCGTGGCTTCCTCCGCGCGACACGCTTCTCTGGAAGCACTTCTGAAGCGCCGAGTTCCGAGCCAGCTCCCAACGCACGGCTATGCAAAATGCCCAAACTTCTGGATTAACCAGAACATCGGTACTTCCGGAAATGGATAGCTGCATCTTGGAAACAGGGGGCGTTGTGGGCGAGTTCTCCTTCTAAGAGAAATGTGACGGCTAGCGATGCAAAAAGCCATTTCTCTCAGTAATCATTATTTTACTGGGCTAACCATTTTATTTGGAAATGAAATGGATTTGAAAATAATAATTCAGAGTTATATATACTTCCCATTGCAATGAGAAAAAGCCACAGCAAGTGTTGACTCTGGACATCACAGGTGTTTATTGGTGCTGTTACAATTTTGTTCTTGGGCTGAGACGGGACTCCGTATCTAATAGTATGATAGTGCTGAACTCACGACATGAAATCAGTGGATCACATTTCTGAGTAGAACCTTTGCTGCTGAACGATTCTAGCCTTTTCACCAAGTGCTTTTTAAAATATTATCTGTGAACTAAAATGTTACAAAAATACTTCGATGGCACCAGGCTTGTTACTCACACACACACACACCATTATACTGACATATTTTGAAGCTAGGATGTAATTTTTTCCACAATTAAAATATATAATCTCCTGCTGTGCTATACTCACACAATTCGTCGGGAGTACTATCCTATCCTAAGTAAGTCTCACTGAGTTCTGTAAGATTCCCAACAGATTATCCCAAATTAATAAATGAAGGACAAGAAGAACCAGTTTGACCAGGATTAGGAAAACATTATTTATTAAATTTATGTTGTCACTTCTCACTGCAGAAGGCAGTCTCAAAGTAACTTACACAGGTTGTCACAGAGAAATAAAATTAATATAATGGGGGGAACCCAAATTTAATATAACTATAATCACCACAATAACAGAAATATAAACCATGATATTCCAAATTGATAAGCTACAGTGGTCAATGCATTCCTTTTGGCACCTCATTCCCACACCTGCACAGCTCCAGGTCTGTTCCCTGATTGTTCACTGTCATCTTACAAGGTTATGTTATTATCCTATAAAGCCCTAAACAACTTGGGACCAGGATATCTAGCAAGCTGCCTTCTCTTATATACACCCAGATGACATTAAAGATCTTCAGAGGAGGTCTTGCTGGCCATTCCAAAAGGAATGGAATGTCCCAATGAAGAGCCTCGACAGCGAGGCATTCTTTGTATGGAGAACTCTCCCTTGTGCAGTTTGGGAGGCAGAAAATGTAACATCCTTTAATGTTGTCCATTTCAATCAGTGATTGGTCACTGCCCTGATTTTATCTCTGTCTATTCTCACCTCCCCATACCTTCCTCCTTCCTTCACCACCTTCAAGGAACTGTTGTTTTCTACCAATGTTGCCATACCATCTGTTATGTTCTTATACCTTGTCCTATCTAAAAGATTGCCAGATCCCATCCTTTGTAATTTCATAGGTTCCCGTTTTGCAACATTTCCAGTCCCCATTACATATGCTCACTTACTTCCTTGTCCTAACTTATGCTAACCTAGGCCTTAGCTAGACCTAAAGTTTATCCCAGGATCGTCCCAGGGTCATCCCTGTTCATGTGAATGACACACAGGGGATCTCAGGAGCAGGCAGGGACGACCCTGGGATGATCCCGGGATAAACCTTAGGCCCTAAAGTCTGTAACGATTTGGTCTTAATTTGTGGCCTATGACCTATACCTTGCTTTGATATTCCTATGCTAACTCTATGCTGCCATTCTGAATGCATATAATCTATGCACATATCTTACACTCCAGCACTGTGAATAGATTGATCTGGTGTTTAAAAAATTGGTTCTTAAGAGGCCACCCTCAGATACCAGAAGTGTGCTGCTGCTTGGTTTATGAATTCAAGATGTCAGCAACTTCTTTGAATACAGAAATCTATTTTCTACTTCAGACTCAAAAGAAGGATGGACTCTAGTAATGAACAGCAGCTGAGAAGCCTCCGTGGATTTGCATATGCATACCAAAATGAACACAAATATCTATGGTGCTGCTTGTGGTGGGTTTCAGAAGCAGGTTCTGCAGATAATCTACTCCTTGACTATCTTCGTACACGTTTATTCTTTCACATAAGTTCCATGTCTCCCAAATATAAACATTGTAATATGTGTTCTGGGGCAAGAAAAGGAATGAAATAAACTGGACCATGAGAATGAAACCAAAAACTTAGCAACAAATGCATCTTTAAGAAACAGAAATGGTATTTAGGGATAATATATAATTGAAAGACATACTCTTCAAATTCAAACGTACAGAATTCAAATAAAATCCAAATTACATTGGAAACCCTAAAAGATTAGAAGAGTTCAGAGGTAATTCAACTGAATCCATCTGTTTTAATTCCGGAAACCTTAATTTAAAAGTGCCTTGTCCTACCTATAATTAGGGGTGGCAAAGAACTAAAAATGTTTATTTGATTAATAATCAACCTTTTAACCAAATTTATATAAACATGCTGTTACTAAAGCTACTGAACATGCTGATGGAGGTGTACAATAACTTACAACTTAATAAGCAAACATTGATAGAAGGAATGGTAATCTTTAATATTTTATTTTTCATCCCCTATTATGGTAATACTCCAGAAACAAAGTAGATTCAAAAATAAATGTGACAAAGCAATCCTAACCCCCAAATCTGCTGGTTGGAAATGGTTAGGGAGTTCCCCTCCAGTGGAGAAGAGCAATGTCAGTGGGGGGCATTCCCTTCCCCTAGTGATCCCTCTCTTTGTCTCTGTCCCAATCTCTCTCTCTCTCTCTCTCTCTCTCTCTCTCTCTCTCTCTCTCTCTCTCACACACACACACACACACACACACACACACACCCCTCCCGTGGCCCCTTGGTACCCCCATGGGACGTTCAGCAGGCATAGATCTACTGCCAACAGCACTTCTGCTGCTGGTGGGCCCCAAATGGGGCTCCCCAAGAATGGGGTGGAGGCAGCCTGAGGGGTCAGAGTTCCAGGCTACACACCAAAGCCAACTTGAAATTATTTTCTCTCCTGTTAAAATCAACAGGTAAGAAATTAAAAAAGAAAGAAAGAAAGAAACTGCTGTGATGTGGTGGGTGATCTGCCCCATTTACAATGGTTTTGCTGCCATTAATTTGCAACCCCACCAATTAAAATCCCCCCCCAACAAATTAATTGACTAACAGCCCAGTCCTATCAGCCTGCCATCCCAGCAGCTAGTTCGTGCTGGCATAATGCTTAGCTGGCATCCTAAGCACTTCCAGCAGAAATGTTGGGAAGAAAATGACAGCATACCAAGTAACATAGCCCCTCTGATAGACACTCCTCTAGGATCCACGGCAACCCCACTGACTCACACCAGACTGGCACAGCAAGTAGCAGGCATGCCAATCCATGCATGGCGATTGGGAACCCATCTCCACAATGCTACCCCACCTACTACACAGACATAAGAAGCTGGAGCAGACTTCATGGTGTTGGCAATAATAGCACAGATGCAGAAAGACTCCAGTCAGCTTTGCATGTGGACAGATTTCAATACACACTGCTATGCTATATAAATAAATAATAATAATAATAATATAATAATAATACTTCCCCACTGCACAATACAGTGAAAGAAAAACAACAAAGAAACATTTGGCTCCTTAAAGACAAACAGCTTTATTCAGCATAAACTTTCATGGACAAGCCCACTTCATCGGATGCATCTCTGTGTGTAATCAACAGTGGGGCCAAGTGCTCACGGTGCAAGATGTGAAGCTGTTTATGCTTGAATCAAGACAATAAATTCCTCTCTGTCAGGAGGTGAAGTGGTTCCAAGTAGGCCTTTGGGTTTATGCATGAGGCCAGTGCTGTGGACCTGCTCCTGGTCATTGCTAGGAGCTCAGTCCACATGATAAGCTTGACATAGAATTGTCACAGACAATAGCCTTATCCAGGTGTTCTATAACAAAGGAGACTTGGGCTGTAGCCTTAGGCCTAAGGTTTATCTCTGGATTGTCCAGGGGTCAAATCTGTTCATCTAGGTGACACAGGGGATCCAATGCTCAGGCAGGGGCGAACCCTGGATGATCCCAGGATAAACCTTAGGTCTAGCTGTGGCCGAAGAGTGCTTGTGAAACTCTTGTGAAAACTCCAGAAGATATTTTTAAAAGGTTTAATCGCTGACCAGGTTTAGTATGTAAACTAGTTTGAGAACTTTTTGTTAAAAGGTGGTATATAAGTACTCTACATTTAAAAATTAATAACAACAGCCTGGAAAGTTTACGGCCTCATGGAGAGGGGTCTAACTATGACTGTGGCTCAGCTGCAAGCCCAGTGGAAGGGCTCGCAGTGTGGTTCCACCATCAAATTCAATAATGCATAGATGACGTCATTCCCATGTTGGCCTGCCTTGCCCTCTCTGCTGTTCCACAAACCTGTCACCCACTGAGGTCTGCAGAGGAGTCGCTGCTAGGGACGTATGAAAATCTCGTTTATGCTTGCAAATAATCTGAACTTGGCCTATTCACTACCCTGATCATGAACAGAAGTGCATTTTTTGTTAAAAAAAGTGTGCATATTCCCAAACTTGCAATCACGTTAGAAAAATTCATATATATATATTGAAATGCACATTTTAAACACACACACACACACACACACACTTTCATGCTTTAGTCAATTGGGGAAAGTGTGCAACACAAAAGTGCACACTTCTGTTTGAAATGTGCACTTTTCCTCTTTCAAATGAACCAAAAAACACAACATAATCAACAATGGGAATAAGCTGGACCAAGCTGTAAAGCGAAGTTCTGCGAATTTCAATGAATGCAAATATCCCTGGTTCTCCCGTCCCTGCTTGAGTTTCTATCTTGGCATGGTGTTAATCTGTGGATGGAAATGCAGCAAGGTTTCCTATAAGGGAGTGCTGACATGTGGAACTCCCTACTAAAGAAGGTCTGCCAGACCCCAGGTCCTCAGCAGGAAGCATGGCACTGGTCAAATACATGGGGGAAATGTAGGAAGGCTGTTAACAAAATCCAGAAATCCTGTAAATTCTCTCCTCACCACTCCTCTCCATATGTGCCTTTGCTCCTGCTCCCTCTCTCTCTCTACACACACACACACACACACACACACACACACACACTGTGCTATATAAGCAGGAACTGTTTAAAAAGAAGGGAAGGACGATGTGATAAAGTATATCTTAAATATTGTGTACATTTAACCCAGTGACACACTGTAAGAATGGTTAGAAGGTATGTTAACCTCTTGAGTCTGGATAATTCTACTCTGTAAGCATTACCAACGCTTTGAAAAATCAATGGAATGCTGGGTGGCCCTGGTTACTGAAACATTCAGCATCAAACAGTTTGCAGTTACCTCAGGGAAATTTCAGAGCTGCACCTTCGTCTCTGTACAACTTACAGTGTTTATCTGCAATCAATTTGGACTGGTATGCTTTATCTTTTGAAAACATACAAAGCCTGATTCTCCACTGCCTTGCACCATATTTTTTTAAAATCTTACATGTAAGATGTTACCTCTTTCAGTAAAGAAATCAGATTTAGTTTGTGTGTAAAAACAATACATAATTAGACAAGGTCACAAAGCAAGGGTTTTAAGGACTAAAACACTTCTTTGGTAAAGCAGCCCTTGTATTTCCTTGCTGACATTCAGAGAAAATATTTAGATTTCCATGATTTAGCCCAAATTATTTCTCCTGATTCCAACCCTAGGACCGTTTTTGTTATTTCTGGATTAATTCATGTTGCTATAAAGTTTAGTCATTAGAGCCCTGTTCAGTCATTGATCACTTACACAACTACCATCACATGAGATGGAAAGCAGGGTTGTGTTCATTGGCCCAGACCCCTGAGTTGTACCCCTGCTGGCCCAGCCCCACCTGGGGCAGGGATCCTCTTAATTTCATATGATTTTTGCAGAGCACCCCCCCCCCCCCAAACAACAATCAAATCACAATGCACATCAACCTCCATGGACTCATGGATCTGTCACTCATGGGTGCCACCAGATTGCAAAAAATTAGATTTGAGACAGGAATCTGCAGGGATCCCCATGATCTTTACAGGGAAAATCCCCCAAACCACAGTCCAATCACAGAGCACATGTCAAAGAACATTTGATAGATGATTAACAGTTGGAGATTGGATGGCAGTAATAAGAATTTAAAATGACCCCCCCACACACACACAGTAGGCAAGAGGGTGTAACCAGAGATGACCTGAGGCTATTTACAGGTGTGTTGCATTGGAAGATTTATTTATGTCACAGCAGATAAATGTTGGGAAAGATGCAAGAAAGGGCAGCCGAAATGATGAAGGGCCTGGAGAATTTTTTCTATAAGAAAGGATGCAATATCAGGGACTGTTTGGCTTAGAAAAAATGCAACTAAGGGGAGACAGGAATGTCTAGCAATATGATTGCACAGGTTAAAAAAAAAGTGCTCCTTGGAAGGTGTACTTTACTTACAACAAGGTTACATTGGGACTGTTTAGCTAAGAAAAAAAAGGCAGGTACAGGGAGACATTGTAGAGGAGTACAGATGGTGTAGAGAAACTGGATAACGACACTTTTTTCTCCCTCTATTATAATACTAGAACCTAGTTTAAGTCATCCCATGAAGCTGATCAGCGAGACATTCAGGGCAGATAAAAGGAAGTACTTCTTCACACCATGCATGGACTGTGGAATTTATCATCATATGATTTCATATGACTTTTACACAGCAAATCCCTCAAACCACAATCCAGTCACACAGCTTATCTGCCTCCACAGCCAGTATCAGAAGAATCAGCGATCTGCCATTTGAGGGTGTGGCCACTGCAAAAAACAAAACAAAAACAAAACTGGGGTCTGAGGCAGGGATCCTCATGATTTTTTAAAAATAAAATACTCCAAAATACCAGCAGATCAGATAAGCACATCTGTTTCCACAGACTGATTTCTCTTGTTCAGCCTGTGGAGGCATTTGTGCTCTGTGATTTGGTTGTTATTTGGGGAGTTTGCTCCATAAAAATCATAGGAAATCAAGAAGGTCCCTGCCTTGAATCCACGTTTTTTGCACTGTGGAGGCACCCACAGTGGCGGATCCTGGAGTTTTCTGGTACAAACCATAGAGGCAGATAAACTCACAGTTTTGCACTGTGGAGATGGCGACGAGTAGTGGATACATGAGTCTTCTGGTTCAGTCCATGGAGGCAGTTGTGCTCTGTAATTGGACTGCACTTTGGGGAGTGGCACTGCTCTATAGAAATCATATGAAATCAAGAGGATTTCTGCCTCGGATCCATGTTTTTGCACTGTGGAGGCACCCATGAATGATGGATTCCTGATTTTTCTGGTTCAGCCTGTAGAGGCAGATGCGCTTTTTGATTTCATGGTAGTTTGGGGGTATTATCAATGTAGAAAGCCTGGGGATTCCTACCGCAGATCCATGTTTTTGCACTGTAGCTGCACCACCAATGAGTGGTGGATCCCAGTTTTTTCTGGTTCAGTCCATGGAGGCTGATATGCTCTGTGATTAGATTGTGATTTGGGGTATTTTCTACGTGAAAATCATGACGATCCCTGCCTCGGATCCATGTTTTTGTGCTGTGGCGGCACCCATGAGTGGTGGATCTGTGGTTTTTCTGTTTCAGGCCATGGAGACAAATGTACTCTGTGATTGGATGGTGGTTTTGTGGGTGTTCTCTTTAAAAATCATATGAAATCTCGAGGATCCCTTTTTGATTTCATGGATCCTTGTTTTCCTAGGACCACAATAATATTTATTATTATGTTTTGAAAATACTAAATTTTGATCTTATCATAATTAATTGAAAAAGCTTCATTCTTACCATAGTTAGAAAATTACTTTAGAACACAATCCTCATCCAAAGTCTTTCCAGCAAGAGCCAGGCAGGATAAGTAGAATGACAGAGGCATTAAAAATAACTTTCAACTAGAAAGGCGTCTCAGCTCACCTAGCTGACTTACCCTGTAGTAGTAGATCCACGCCTGTCCTCTTCCCACTATCTCTCGCTGCCCACTGTCACACACCCTTTTCTATGACTTTTCATACTACACAACCTTCTTCCAATGTCACAGTTACTTTGGAAGAGGAGCCACCATGGCAGCTAGGATGGGTGGGTGGGTGGGGGTAACCTGAGGATTGCTGTCCATAAATGAATTTGAGAGAAGAGACCTGCATAAAGTAGTAGAGACACCCTTGTTTCTGCAAATTTTGATATATGAAATTCAAGGGAGTTAAGGCAGAGCACGATCAGTGATTTAGGGCACAATCCTATGCTTCTTTAGACAGGAAAAAGTCCTACAACTCCAAGCCAGCACGCCTGTCTAAACATGCGTAGGATTGTGTCTTTAGAGGTTTTAAAAAAGAGGAGCTAGAATACACCCATGTCTAGCTTCTCTATGTGATGTAATAAAATTGGAAATAAGGCCTCCATATCAATTTTGTATGGAAGTTTCCAAATATGATTGTTGTGTGAGATAAAACAACCTTTTATCAATTGATATAGAGCTCCATCACACAAGTGATTTATCTCACTCTCACCATGCCTGGTATGTGGTTTTGCATCGTGGTACTCACAAGATGTCATCCTTGTCCTGCGCTCATCTCGCCTCTTCCCCTCCCCTTTCCATCTTATTTTGGAGCAGGAAAAGTCCAGTTTTTCCCCTCTGTGCGCAATAAAGCCACTCCTTCACCCTGTGTATTGCTGTCCTTGCACTATATTGGACCATCCCATTTTTTGTTGGGTATGTGTGTGTGTCGAAGGGTGGTCTCACTGACAAAAGAGGAGAGCAGGGCGGTTCTCCACACAACTGCTCAACCGTGAACACCCCATGGAGAAGGAGAGCAAGGCCATCGCCACCTGTGCCCGGACTCTATGGTTCTTACTCCTGAGTAGGCATGTCAAGGTTTCCTGACCAGAACAATGTTGGCTTCCCATTGCCATGCCAACATTGATCACAAACTTCTCCAAAAACGAATTGTAATACTTTCTCTTCACTTATGTTGTTTGATATGATCTTAGGGGAAAGCATAGTGTGTTGTTTTACCGTAATTTCAGTTTCAGGCTACCATACTATTGTATATATTAACTGCAGGAGGAAGGAGAACATGTAGGGGGCGAGGTGGGAGATTTCACCAGCATAGTAGCGATACAGGTGGAAAGCTACATGAGATGAAATAGCCCAACAAAGCACAGACATGAAAGTGCCCCAGCGCTTGACTGGCTAAGGAAAGGGAGGGGGAAACAGAGGACTCAAAGTGGGGAAAAGAAGGAGGTGTGATGGTGCTCATAGTCATTATCTTATGCCATAGCTTCTCTCTAGCCATCAGATTGAAAGCCAGTTTAAGATCTGCAAAGGCTACTGATAGAAATAGAATGTTTTCCCCCCAGAAGTGAAAGAATAAAACAATGATCCATGTTAGAACAGTCCTTTCTAAATCCTGCTTGTTCCTCATGCAAAATGTTTTCTGTCTCAAGCTGATTCTCTTATTTAGTAAAAATAAATTATTTTTCCATTGATAGCAGGTTTATTGGACTATGATTAGAACGGTCAGATTTACACCTTTTTTATAAATTGGAATGATTATCGCCTTGGGCCAAATTTGAGCCATGAGCCTAGTTTTGTTAATGAAAGTAAAGAGAGCAGACAGAAGTGGGGCCACCAACCAACATTGGCCTTAAGTAATGGGGTGGCACTTTTGCATGCCTCCACATGTTCTAAAGTAGTAAGGAAAGGCTATATTATCTTCGTCTCGCTAAAAGAATAAATTACAGTATACTACTGAAACATCATAAGCAAAGGGGTTAGGTAATTGTTTTCCTTTGGAAATATGTATCTGGAAGACAACCAGAGTTTCCCATTAAGGCAAAGTGTATAGATTTACTTGGTGACATAAAGCACTGCTAACACAACAAATGCACATACATTGAACGTGGACATGTGGATTTTCTGAGGTGCCTTTTGTGCATACAGACTGTACACATGTCAACACCTTTTAAGTGGTCAGAGACCCTACTTTTTGAGGGTCCCATACTACATGTCCAGTGGCTAAACATGTACAATTTTTATGAGTGAAGGAACTGTACAGAAAGTTGAGTGAACACACATAGGTCAGGAGTGAGGTGTGTTCACTGTATGAACTAATGTCATGCTGGAAATTTGGTCATTAATGTATTTTGTGCACAATTGTGCAGGACAATCACTTTCTGAAAATTTAGGAATGGTAGTTTCTTGAAATCATTGTGTTGAGTTTCATCTGGATCCTGAAATTCATTGACTTGGACAAAGATGAATTTATTGTCATGTTAAGCAGTCCTGCCTCCTCTGTCAGGCAACAAATCCCTGAGGTCTGCCAAGGAGACTCCATTTTGGCATTGTAGAAAATCTATAGAGAAAAACACAGCAAGATTTCCCCTAAGATTGTTCCTATCATGAACAGCCACGGAACATTTGTGTGAGGTACTAGCTGACTTCCTAGATGAGAAATATCTAAGTTCAGAAGACAGCTAGAAGCACCTCTAGAATCATCTCCCAGGGAATGTGCTGAACTTGCGGGAAAAGAACTCAAAACATTATTGCCCCCATGTGGAAACCTCACCTTGTGGATGTCATGTTGATGGCCGCCATGTCTTCCATGGCATGTTTCAAGTAGGCTGTTGTTGTAAAATATCGTGAGCTGATATCAAATGAACGTGGCCTAAAATGTAACAAACATTTCACATGCAGAACAGATACATTTATAGGCTAATTTATTTTCACTGCATAATTCAGCCAGTCATAGTGACTATTTTAAAGTCCAGGTCAAAAGTTGAAGGCTTGAATAAATGAATCACTCTTTGAGAGAGAGAAAAATCCTGTATTTATCCTTTGGAGACATACAAATATTCCAGACAACATTTTCTAATGAAAGGGGATGTTTAATAATAAGTTATATTGGGAACAAAAGTTTAAAAAGCAAATAATAACTGACTGGAGCGTATTTATGTAAGCAAGTGAGTTTTCAAAGCAAACTGTCAACAGTGGCCTGCATTATGAAGCTATTACCAAGAGCAAAGCTGTAAACAAGTCTTCATATCTCAATATTATTTCCATTGAAATAAGTTTTTCTTTGAAATACAAACCAAGCTGTTGTGCATTTATTGACACATTTGCCTTCAAGAGGCCCACTACGTGGAGTAAAACTGGACTAAATTGCTCACTATGGTTGCCACCTTTTATTTATTTTTGCGTATTTAAGAGCAGTTGGAAACACAGGCCTTTGCTAGACCTACCTGAAAGTCCGGTCGGGAGGAGGGGCGAGCCTGCGCTGCAACTGGTGTGGGCTGTCGCCCCAGTCTATACATCAGATGCGACGGGCTAAAGGAAAGCCCCGTTGCACCCACCATTTTTTTTCATTTTTAAAGGGCCGGGTGTGCAGGAGCGCATGATCGACAAAGGTAACTTAAAAAAAAAAGTTTTCCCGCTCCCCTCTGCCCCATCTCCCCCCCAGCCACAATCTCCCCCTCTGCCCCCATCTCCCCCCTGGCCACGATCTCCCCCCCAGCTGTGATCTCCCACCCCCGGCCGTGATCTCTCCCCCTGGCCGTGATATCTCCCCCTGCGCGGCCTTTCCCAGCTATGCGCGAGTAAGCCACATAGCTGGGAAAAGCCGTGGAATGGGCTAGACCTTCCGCGGTCCCAGGCTCAGCCTGGGACTGCGGAAATACCAGGCTACAAGTGGAGCCCATTACCCTGGGGCAAGGAAGAGTTGACCCCTGCCTAAACCCGGGATCCCCTGTGCATCATCTGGATGCACAGGGGTGATCCCGGGTATCAGCCTGGGCTAACCCCTCATCTAGCAAAGCCCACAGTTATTAAGCAAGTGAAGTTTTCTGCATCATTTCATCAGCATTCCAGGGAAAGCTTCTCCTGTTCAATTTCTGTGTCTCTGTTGGCTGCATTTCTGAAAGCTTTGAAGAGAACCTGTAATAGAAATAAAATTTCCTCTTTGCCGTTTGCTGTTCCCATTAAATCCACGGAGAGGACCTGTTCCCAGCCCCTACTTCCTTCCCCCCCTTTCCCCTGGAAGTGTGGTCTGGACCAAGTAGTGGCATCTAAACTGCCCCTTCCTCTCCCACCCAAAACAGTATTTTAGAGGAAGGGAAGCCAAAGAAATAATTAAGAGTGGATTCTGGGGGAGAATTGTTTTTTGGAGAGGGGAATGTTGTGAGAAATACCCTGCACAGGAAAATTAACTTCTGAAAGGTGTATTCAGTGGCAAGGTGGAATCTGGGAGAGAAATGAATGTGTAAAGAGGAAAAATATTTTCCACGTCTATAGGGCAGGGGAGCAATAATTGGGTTCAGTTGTGGTTCTTAACTGCCAAGAGAGCTTTGGCTATTGGGCAGTATAGAAATGTAATCAATCAATCACATTAAAAAGTCCCTCCTAAGTAGTCAGAACGAGGTCTATCTTGTCCAGCATTCTGTTTCTAACAGAGGCCAGTATAGGCAACAAGGGAGAGGGCCTTTTCAGTGGTGGCCCCCCGACTGTGGAATGATCTCCCTGATGAGGCTCGCCTGGCGCCAACACTGTTATCTTTCAGGCGCCAGGTCAAGACTTTTCTCTTCTCCCAGGCATTTAAGAGCATTTAACAACACTAAGTTTGTTTTTTAATGGACCCCAGAACTGTTTTTTAAAATGGATTCTCTTGTTTTAATACTGTTGTTTTTATGTTTCTGATGGTTTTAAATTTTGTATACTTTTTAATGTTTACTGTTTTTAACTTTTGTGAACTGCCCAGAGAGCTTCGGCTGTGGGGCGGTATATAAATGTAATAAATAAATAAAATAAATAATAAATATTCTGGGCATGAAGCCATGGCCATCCCTGATTGACCTTGACATCTTGTATTAGAGTTATACAGCCGCTGTTCCTTTACCTATCATTGGTAATGGCCTTTGAAAGACTTTTATCCTTCATCTATGAATTTATCTAAAGTAATGTCCATCTTGTGGCAATGATTTCCTCAAGTTAATTGAGCATTGTATGAAGAATAATGCACGCAGCAGCAGCATTGCTTTGTGCACCTTCCAGAATTTGCTTTTTTTTCCTTCAAAGTAGATGGGGTTGGGGGAAAGCAATTCAGTGTACAGCTTACCATGGCATTGCAACAAATATTGGGATGATATAATAGTAAGGAGAAACTATTGAGGTGGGACATGGGTGAGAGTCAAGGCCCACCTCTGCCTGGACAAGTCATTTGTCTGTCAGACTGATTACTTTGGCTTTTGTAGAATGGATACTACAGCAAGGTTTCATGCTTGGGGTTCAGACATCCTCCTCCCTCTGGCTTGAATGCAGTTTGTCCATTTGGGCAAATATCTTGGCTACATCTAGTCCAGCACTCTGCTTTAAATAACAGCAAGCCAAATTCCTCTGAAGAGCTACCAAGCAAGGGCATGAGGGCAACGACTAGTGTGGCCTCTCCCACACTAGAGGCCTTCAAGAAGCAGCTGGACAACCATCTGTCAGGGATGCTTTAGCGTGGATTCCTGCATTGAGCAGGGGGTTGGACTCGATGGCCTTGTAGGCCCCTTCCAACTCTGCTATTCTATCATTCTATGATTCTATGACTTCCAGCCCACAGTATTTGGGATGGAGAGATAGACAGAAATTTCAGCCTTCAGTTCCAGGCCACACTAAGCATATGCACCAACTATCATTGAAAGGGTACCATAGGATATAGTTCTCTAGGGTCAAATTGGGGAGGGAAGAATGTTGTTGGGAAGTTATTTCAGAGAACATGGCTGCCAGAACAGAAGAAGAAAACAAACTTGTCCTGGCTTCATTTTAATTTAATAAATTATGTTCTTCTAAGAGCAGGAATTTAGTCTGAATGAAGGCATTGTGCTGTTACACAGGATCAGTGCAGCCCGCCAGTTTATTTAAGTTACACAACCCTCAAATAACATGGTTTGTTGTGTGGTTATTTGAGGGTTGTTTAACCCTCAAACCACCCCTGCTTCCCAAGAATGGACGACATGATAAACCATGGCAACTCCCCATCAGGGGTTGAATATTCAGAATGACCACTACCATGCAGCACAACCCAGTGAGGTTTAAATAAGGCACCTATGGTGGGGAATGGTAATCATGCAAACCCAATCACAGTGAGAGCCCGAGCTGACCAAAGACATATTTTCAAACTCACACCTCCTGCATAAACATCAAGGGACAGAAATAAATGCAGACTATTGATGGAAATAAGTAATTTTAAGTGTATTAAAGGGAAAGACACTTGAGCAAACAGTTCAGATCGCATCTGAACTTAATTAAGTTTAGAGGTAGGATTGGGGGTGGGGTGGGGAAGGTACGGTTAAGACCCATCTTGGTGTGCCTAACAGCAATGTCTAAAACATGTGCTTTGATAAACATACAGGGGGCTACATTCAATTGTGCTTGGGTGATCCCGCTCTACAGAGGTGACAGCTGAGCCAATCATGGCTCTAATTAGCATGCATGGCAAATGAGAATTCTTTTTTTTCAGGACTGGACAGATGGTCTCAACATTCAAACAGCTCCTCGCTGCCAATCCCCCACCCTCTTATTTGCTCTGGTGGCTGCAGATATTTGTATTTACTCAACAGTAACTGATTAAAACAAACCAGGTTGTCTCCATCCAAGAAAACACTGCAATCTACTGTGCGGTATGAATCTCAGCATGAGGGAACTAGCACATCCATAGGAAAATAACTGTAAAATCCCAGGTGCCCCAAAATTCTTACGTACGTGTGTATTCTGGTTACAAGACATATTTCAAAGTGGAGAAGATATGACTTGATTATCTTCTTATTAGCTCCAGTGGCCAAGGATTTGAATTTTAGCTTAACTTTAAACACTGATTTTCCTACTAATCATGGTGATTTGAGTCTGAGAGGCAGACTATTGTGTACTCTGCGAGAGGTATGGTATGACAATGCTATGCACCACATGAATGTGTAGAACAGCCGGAGCTTTTCCCAGCCCAGTGTCTTCCATGTGTGTTGGACTACAACTCCCATCACCCCCAGGCATGACCCTAGTGCTATGAGATGGTGGGAGTTGTAGTCTGGAGGGTGGTACAAAAGAAGGGGTCCTGCCTTCTATCCCTGATGTGCTACACTTCCAGGGCTCAATGTAGTCCTACTCAGGTGTTAGTCTTACTAATAAGCTCCCAATTATAGTGGGAGTGGGTGTGGTTAGCCCCTGCAGCCCCTCTTTGACAAGGGTATCCACTCCATTGTTAGAGGCTGTCTGTCTTCAGCAAGTGCTGATGTCTTAGCCTGGAAGGCTGTTTTCTAGCAAAGGCTAAACATTTTTTTATGCCTGCTTTGGTCCTCCAGCCCAGAGAGCTTCCAGTCTCTTTGTGCTGGTGGCAACCAACAGAGTCAAGTGAACTGGCAGAGGTTTGCAGGGAGGAGGGAAAGGGCATGCACTGGGCAGGGGGGTAAGACAGCCTCCTTCCTCCCCACCCTTCCATCTGCTGTGATCCCCACTTGGGAGATAAATTCCTTCTAAATCAGGGGTGCACAACATTTTTGCTTTTCAGCCCTGAGGGTCACATGTAGTGTTGTGGGGTGGTGGTGGTGGTGTCCAGGAGTGGCATACACACATGCACATACTTGTGGGCGTACACACACACACACACACTGAGAGAGGTGCACATACAAACACGGTGTTTCAGGGGGAGGTGAAGAGATGCAGTCATGCACACACACACATAGGTTTCCAGATCACTGCTTCTGTGTCACTACTGGCCATGTGAAACCATCAATGCCTAGATGGGGGAGGAGGCTCCCTCCCCACCCCACCACCCTGATGAGCTTTCATGCCACCTGTATTGACCCTATGGGAACTACTGCTTTTGCACCATCACTAGCAGCGTGAAGCAGCAATCTCATCTGCTACAGGGTCCATGGGGGAGGAAGGAGATCATCCCCAGTGATCTCAATTGCTTTACTGCTACCATTAGCAGCAGGAAAACAGCAGTCTGGGCTGCTTTGGTGTCACTGGGGATGGGAGGAGGCTGCAGTCTCCCCCCTACCCCAGCAACCTTGACCTGGGCCTCATCTACACCAAGCAGGATATTGCACTATGAAAGCAGTATATAAAAGGCAGATGTCACACTGCTGCTTTATAGTGGTATTGAAGTGCACTGACGAGGGTGACCATCCGTTCAGTTTCCCCCGGACAAGTCCGGAAACAGGGAGGAAATCCAGCATCTGGGAGGAAATGTAATGATTTATTAAAATGTCCAGTATTTGTGATCTCCTTGGCCACTCTGGGCATTTTCTTGCCCAGCATGATTGCACAGGCCAAGAAAATGCCCAGAGCAGCGCAGGGGAGGGCTTGGAAGATGCATTTCCAGCACCACCAGAAATGCGTTCTCCACCCCTTCCCAGCACCACTCTGGCCCTTTTCTTGGCCAGCGTGATTGCGCAGGCCAAGAAAACGCCCAAATTGGCACAGGGGAGGGGCTTGGAAGATGCGTTTCTAGTGCAGCCAGAAACGCATCCTCCACCCCCTCCCTGCACCACTCTGGCCCTTTTCTTGCTGGATGCGATCATGCAGGCCAAGAAAATGCCCAAATTGGCGTGGATGAGGGGCTTGGAAGACGTGTTTCCGCCATGGCAAGAAATGCGTCCTCCACCCCCTTCCAGTGCTGCTCTGGCCCTTTTCCTGGCCCAGATCAGTCCAGGGGAGGTGATGGGAGGACATGTTTCCTACTGGGTCTCTGCGTGGGATAGGCTGGCGACCCTTGCTTCTGCTTCCCCACATCTCCCATTGCCAGAAAGAAGACTGAGAAGAAGCTTGCCTGGATCTTTGCGCAGGGGACATTTCCCTCTTGCTCCCAGGTTCTCCCATTGCACATCTGAAGGGGTGGAGGAGGACTGGAACACATCCTCCTCCTTGGCACCCAACCTAGAAAGCAAGAAGGCTGCCAGAGAAGAAGGAAGCCCCAAGTTGTCTGTGTGCAGCAGTTCCTTCTCGACTAGCCACCCAGTAAGTTAATTTTTTTAAAAAAATAATATCATCATGCTATTAATTCCTTTGGGATTTTTAAAAGACAGTAAAGTTGAAGGGAAGAAAGTTGTTTTTCAGTGTGATGCATATATCTGTTGACTGAGAATTATCTCTCCAAGTATGTGCAGTGCAATCCTGTGCATATCTACTCAGAAGTCAGAGGCATTGAGTTCAATGGGAGTTACTTCCAGGGAAGGATTATTGGGTTGCAGCCTTTGTTTGCCAGTTTAGCCTCAGACAGAGCCAATGGGAGAGAAACTGTGGCTGGCTCACATGGAAGTGGTGGCTTGCTGCTACAGTACGCTGAGCTGCAATTTGTCAGTGTTTTTTTTCTTTTTTTAAGCATACCTTGTTAAACAGGCAGAGTAATTAGGTGAGGCATTTCTAGCAGAGGGGAAACATTATTACCCTTGCATAGAATATATGCAATCAGGCCACTAGTATTTGGGAAAGAGAACCACATTTAATGTCATTAATCAATATGATTTATAACAGTAGAAAAGCAGTGCTCAAATTAGACAGGGGCCTAACACCCAGCTCCCTCCACTGCTACGGGTTGGATAAAATCAGGGGGAGTCCAGGGACAGAGTTTGTGGATTTCATGAATCCTACCTTTCCCCCTAGAGTTTGAGAATAACATCATTCCACATGATAAGCTTTCTGCTGTTAACATGGAAGCTGGGAGAGTGTGGTGGCAACGGTGGTGATTGTTGAAAAGTGTGCTTGGCAGGATCTACACTCCTGCTTTAAAATGGTTTGTAACAGTAGTGACAACTGTTGTAACTACTGTTACGCAGTTTTCAAACCGTTTTCAAAGTGTTTTATTCTGCTTGGTGTAGATCTGGCCAAGTATCTCCTTGCATTCTCTTTTGTGCTATTGTATGCTGCACTCAGGATGGTATTATGATTTAAGTTAACTTTAAGCAGCTATAAAGCATAGAGTTGCACACCTTTTGGCATCTTGAAGGATCTATAGCATTAATTCATATCCCCCTCATAAAATGACAAGGATAATTCAGCATACTGAAGCAGTGATCCAAATCACAGAACCGCTTTGAAGTTTCCTAAGTTTTCCCAATAAATTCACTGATTTTTTTTTTTGGTTCTGTTAGCTCTTGTGCTGATAGGCTTGGTGGGGATGGGGGTGGAGAAGGGTTTTTTCACTTCTCCTGTAATTGTTAGTTATTTCATATCCACCTGCAGTTTCTGAAGACTGAAAGCCCAAAGTAAAATTGTTAAAAGTTATAAAGACATTTCCATTAAGCTATTTCCATTGCAGTTCTACTGATGAAAATTGTGACCAGCAAAATAGCTCAACCTATGCCAATGTGAGTGAGACTTCCTAAAACCTTTGCTGGGGATCAGGAATTCTTGGGATCAGGAATTTTGAGTCATGAAGGAAATTCTTTCCAAACATAGATATAGATAGTTGTTTTTAGCCTTCCTCTGTGCTTTGTGGTTTGGCTCGCTTGCTTGAGTTATTTGTATCTTTTTGCTTGGTAGTGCAAAGGAAGAAGTGGATCTCTAGCTAGTGCTAGAAGATAGTAATTCATTTTTTTAATAATGCATTTTGACCCATAGACCTTCCTCTCTAATTTGTTTGATATAATTGGGATGACATATAGTTTGTAACAATTGCTGATAATTGTTCATCCTTCTTAAAAAAATCCTTCAAAAAATTAACAGGGTTGCCCCCCTTCTTCTTCTTCTTCTTCTTCTTCTTCTTCTTCTTCTTCTTCTTCTTCTTCTTCTTCTTCTTCTTCTTCTTCTTCATCATCATCATTATCATCATCTGTCTTTTCTTACTTGTGGTGGTTTTTCTCAGTGAACATGATGGGCTTTGCCAACACATTCTGTCTTTTACTGATTCAGAAATTTCCTGACTATTGAACATGTTTTAAGTATGAGTGCTTTCTGGATATTGGTGTGGATATATTTCGGTAGGCCTAATTTTTGAAGGTTTTCTGTAAAAAGTAAAATAAAAAAAATGATGTGATGCTGGTGACTGATGTGACTAACGGAATATTTGTAACTTTCCCCTGTTGCCATAGTTCTTTAACTTCCATAGCCAGTGGTGTATATTCTTCTCTCTTTTCCTCTTCTTTTTCTGCAACATTTTTGTCATTAGTTATTGCTATGTCAATGAGGTAGGTGTGTTTTTCTTGGTTGTTTTTGACTGTTATGTCTCGTTGAAGTTGAAACAAGCTAAGAGGTGCTAGCCTTTAGTCCATTTTGTTCCATGGCTAATGTTTGCAGGGGAATAGTAGTTTATACTCTTCCTGAATGCTTGTTTGCTTGTTTGTTGTACTAGATTTTTCTGTACTTGTCAACTGCTTCATTTGTTCAGTGGTATCAATATGCTGAATCTGTGAGTACAGATATGAGAAAGGTAATGGGGGAAAGAGTGTTAAATGTTAGGAAAGGTGAGACTATGGTCATCCAGTGAAGGATTTGCAATCAAAGATATTTGAGGGAAGGGGAGACCATATCACACAGAGTATAGCAAAAGTTTCAAAGTACAGCAAAAGCAGGAATGAGTGAAGTTAATTCCAGATACATTGAATGTCTCACTTGTTCTTTATTCCAGTGATTTTAACATTAAGATGTTATGTAGAGCAGGTTTGTCTTAATTGTGTGCTGTGAAATCAGACATGTGACCAAGGCCATGTTTGGGTGGGCATGCCCTCTTGGGGGCTGGACATATTGGTGGGCATGCCCCCTTGGGGGCAGGCATATTGTCCTCCTTTTTGGTTTCCAAAATATGGTCACCCTAGCCCTGACAACTGTTGGGGCCCATTGACACATACCCTATACTGCTTTCATACTGCTATGTCCTGTTTGGTGTGGCTCCTGCCTTTTATATACTACTTCCTTTCATACTGCAGTATCCTGCTTGGTGTAGATTAGGCCCTGATCAATTCCTCAGTGCTGCCAGTAGAGGCAACAATTGAGGGCATATTTTTGGGTGGTGGTTTTCATGGCAGTGGCTTGCAGTCTTAGGGGGGCATGATAAAGGGCTTGAAGGCCATCTGTGCACCCCTGAAGTCATAAGCAAAAGCTTCACAACTTAAAAAGTGCCATCAAACATTAATTAACCCCCCTCCCTGCCCCGAGCCTAAAGTTCATCTTCTCAGGGCGGCCAGTTTTCATTCCAAAATCCCTTGCCATGAGAAGGTCCACATAAGGGTTTGGGTTTTTTTGAGGTCGTTCTCTGCACTATTGTTAGAGCGTTGTGAAAGATAATAAAGCAATTCCTCCATTGGCTTCAAAGATGAAACCCCACTGCCAACTAGTCTGACAGGTGGCAATATTTGAAAACCAAAACAAAGCAGAGAGGCTCTTTAGCACTCATTCCAGAAGTCCGTGTTTAAGAACTAGCTGTGCAGTGTGAAGTCCCAGAATACATGTGTCTGAATACATTTTTGTTGAGAGCCCATTTTGGGGTGGGGAAAGGCACCAACATGGAGATCTTGCACTCAGGCCCAGTAAGAGTTGTTTAATTTGTGTGAATCAAACTTGGAAATGTTTCAGGTCACCACAAATGTCCCAGGTGCCAGCAGGTTCCCAGGGCTACAAAAGGTTGAGAGCAGAAGCAAAGGCAGGGGACATTTACATGTAGCAGCCAGTGACAGCTTTATTGCCCAGAATACAATGGTTAAAGAGACTCTCTTGAAGGGTCTAACATAGGCTGCTCCAGCACCCGCCTTGCCCCCCTCGCCCCGTCACCCCCCAGTGCTCAGCTATACAGAACAAATCAGCAGATCTCTCACAAAGGTCCCAGTGGAGCGACACACCTTTGTGATGCACTCCAAAGAAAAGCTGCTACTTAGCAAAACAAAAAGGCATTTCATAATCTACTTATTGTGCCTCATTAGGATTGAAGGCGGGCTCCATAGCCTAATAGGGAGGCGGGCCATGCACTCCAAAGTTTCTATTGGTTATAATAAAGACATTTTGCTGTTCATGTCTAAGCATGACAAGACATACCAGTCTTTTCTCAAGGACAATCTGACATCTTCATTGTCTTTCTTGGAGGTTGATTTATTCTAGGATTAAAACCAGAGTAAAACATTAAAAATATTTACCTTACTGTGAATAAATTTAGTCAGTTTTGAAAGAGCAAAAATTGGAAAAAGAAATTCACATGGTTATCTGTTTGGGTGCTGTTAGTGCATTTTCAAAAGGTGCCAAGGGAGGAATCTTGTGACAAAAAGGTTCTACATTGGTTTAGAAAATATGCTGCTGGCCACAGTTTTCAGATGTTCCATGTTTGTATTGGCACTGATACATCACAGGACTGAGATACATCCTCTGGTACACTTAATTGAGCCCAGCCTTTGATGCCAAACCCATTTGGACTACTGCTATTCTCTATTCCACCAGGCAATTTATGAAAAGAGATTATTTAAGACACGGTGTCTGCTCTTTTGTCCTTGCAGTGAGGGAGTGGGTGGGAAATCTTTATTTAACAATGTGATTATCAACAAGCACCTTTAAAAAGTGATTCATGGTATATATTAAATTATATTAAGGCTGAAATCCTACACCCGCCCACCTGGGAGTAAGCCCCACTGAACTCAGTGGAACTTACTTCTGAGTAGACATATATAGGATTATTACAAATCTTGTAAATAGGCTTAGAATATATTGTTACAAATATTTTGGTTACACTTTAACATTTCAAGTACAAATATAGAGCATTCAGTCATTTTTTGTAGAAATTGTACTTTTAATGTTTTAAATGTTTTTATTACATTGGGAATGTGGAGGGTAAGTGGGGACCTGCAAGGGATTGTAGCGGGGAGGAAAGAAATAAAGAAAGAAAGAAGGAAAGAAGGAAGGAAGGAGTAAACATTCTTTGCTTTCCCTCTCCGTCTGTCCCCCACATTGCTTCACCCTCCCTCTTCACACATACTCCTGTTCTCTCTCTCTCTTTCCTCTGTACTCAGGTTCCTTCCTCCTCCCCCACTTTCTACCCACTTACCTCCCCCACCCCCACCCCAGCATCTTCAGCTTCGGGGTAAAAAACCCTCACCAAACATCTTTTAATGGCTGGTCATAGCGATGGGAAGACGGTGTCACTTTTGCATGGTCACATTTGTTCCTTTTTGTTTTCACATTAATCTCCAAATATTTTTGTTTAAATCCGCATTTCATGATGTACTCAAATATGTATTTTTAGACATATTTTCTCCTTCTGAAAATGGTGTTCTAATTATATTTTCTCACAAAATACACATATCTAAATGTATTTTGATACTTTTTTTGAGCTGAGAACTATATTGGAACATTTGGGAAGTGTGCAACAGCCAGTGGATAACTATTTCTAATCAGTAATTAGACTGGAATTGAGAAATACAAAGGTTCACCTCAAATAAGGGTTAAAAACCTGCTCCTACATCCTTTGGAGCAGTAGGCAAAAGTAGAGGTAATAAGTAACTAGCCCCTCCTTGGCTAACAGAATTATTTTAACGCAGTAGGTAATTTGGGGTTCATTGGCTGAATAACATCTTAAGCACTCATATGCTAGATACATGATCAATACAATTAATATTAGAATGAAACCAGACAATAACTGCTAAATTAGACAAAGCATTAAGAATGTTCATAAGTAATTTTACCAATGTGTGCAATTAGTATGGATGAGGGCAGGATGCACTGCTATAGTAAGTCGCTCCTTTTGCAAGGAAGGAAGAAACAGGGTTGTTGCACTCCTTCATGGGACTTCTGTCAAACTCTTCAGCCTCAGTGTTGGGGCTCCTGATGCAGTTAACAGGAAAGACTAAACCTATTCAGCCATTTTACATATAGGGTTAGAAATTGTTAGAAATATGGCAGGTTCTTGTCCCTGACCTTAGGTATGAAAGACGAGCGTAGAAAACACTGCAGAGGACACCACGTATCAGTATACTGAGGTGCGACTTGAACAGGGTCGGACCCTGATCAGAGCTTGCACACAACTTTTATTCACATGAGGTCAGCTGACAACAAACAGAAAAGGGGGTGGGATACATTTACACAATCTGTGTACGAGAGGAGTGGGATACATTTCTAAACAGGATACCTTTACCTAATCCCATCCCCCTTCCCTGCCATTCCACATCTCTCTGGGATGTGTGAGTCAGCTACTTCCTCTTGCAGGGTCTACAGAAAGCACAAAGGGCATCTTAAAACTCAATTAACCCTTTCATTTCCTACAATCCCCCCTTTGAGACTCACTTCCTCTTTAAAATGATGTGACGTCTCATTTCTTTTACTCTCACGGGGGTATTGCAGTGTATTCTTCTCGTGTATTATTGTCTATAAGTACAGATTTTAAGCTTAGCTCCCAAGATGTTTCGAGGTATATGCCTTTTCCTTGCTGGCTTCTTGTGTGGGACCCCTGTCGGCTTCCGGTACTGCGGCAGGGGGACCTACGTTGGTGTCCTCAGGGATGTATGGTTTTAATCTATTACAATGTGTCCATTCATTTGACCCAATGAGTTTTACACAAGCACGTGTGACCAGTCCAACTATATATGGCCCTTCCCAAGATAACCCCAAAGTTGTTTTATTCCACTTTTTCAGCCACACTTGGTCTCCGGGCTGGAACCGATGCAGTGGGGCGTCTAAGGGAAGCGTCTGCCGGGTCACTGCATATTTTCGAAGCTGTAAAAGACATAACTGAAGGCCAGTTAAATGTTCTCGTAATTGGCTGTCTCTTATCTCCTATGTAACTCCTAATGAATGTGGCCGGGGAATGGGGGGGTGGAAATCCAAAAAGCATCTCAAAGGGAGACACTCCAATTCCTCTTCGTGGCATAACCCGTGCTTTGGTGAGGGCTATAGGTAATGCATCTACCCAAGACATCTGAAGTTCTATTTGTAATTTTTGCAATGTGCTCTTCAGAGTCCTATTCATTCTCTCAACCTGCCCTGAGGCCTGAGGCCTCCAGGGTGCATGCAACTTCCACTCAATTTGCAAAGCTTGTGCAAAAGCCTGTGTTACTTTTGAAGTAAAATGAGACTCTAGGTCACTCTCTAAACATTCAGATACTCTATACCTGGGGACAATCTCTTGTAACAGTTTAACAACCACAATGCGAGCTGTACAGTTTCTACAGGGAAACGCTTCTACCCACCCCGTAAGCTGGCAAACAATAACTAAAAGATATTTATATCCCTTGGAGGGCGGGAGCTCAGCAAAATCAATTTGCACTCGTTGGAAAGGGTAATATGCAAGCGGCCGACCACCTGGTGGCACTTCCTTTGCAGAAGGTCCAGCCTTCTGACATACTTGACAACTCTGGGTGACCCGCTTCGCTGCTATGGTGATCCCTGGGCAAAACATTTGCCTTTTAACATATTCAATCAGGGCTGTCATTCCCGGGTGCCCCAACTGGGCATGAATCATTACAGCAAGGGGGTGTACTAAGGCCTCTGGAATACAAATTCTTCTATCTGGGAGCCCCTTCCATCCTTCTGGGAGGTCCGTCACAGTCAGCTCTTCTTCTAGCGGCCTCCTGCGCCGTCTCATCTGCTAGCTGGTTTCCTTTTCGAAGGTATGGATCAGTGCTCTTCTCGTGTGCCCGCACATGCATTATGGAGACTTTTTCTGGAAGCTTAACAGCCAAAAGCAGTTGTTCTAGCAAACTCTGGGGTTGTACAGGCTGTCCATTTGAAGACACAAACCCCCGAGTGGACCAAAGTCTAGCATGGGCGTGGCAAACCCCAAATGCATACAAACTGTCTGTATAAATGTTCACTTCTTGCCCCTTTCCAAGTTCAAGGGCTCTCATTAATGCCACTAACTCAGCTGCTTGAGCTGAATATTTACTGGGCAATTTCTCCAGGTACTTTTGAGCGGGTTTAATCATGATTACAGCACATCCGGTATATCTCTGTCCATCTTTAACAAAGCTGGATCCATCCACAAACATCTCAAGGACTTCTTCACAATTCACCTGGTCCCTTCTTCTGCCCCTCTCCTTCCTTCTAAAATGCCGCTATCATATTCACAGTTCTCTTCTCTCAAACACCCCCCTTGCTATCTCTAGTAAGGCCAGCAGGGGCAATCTCAGAGCTCCCGGAGTCTTTTGGAGCTTTCTCTGAATATCTGGGGCAGCCTGCCCGATAAATTGCATAGTCATTAAACGCAAATTCTCTGGTAGGCTCTTATCAAGGTCCGTATATTCCTCGAACCCTGTTTTCGGCCTTTCCAAAAAGGCAGCTGGAGTCTCATTCTTCTCCTGCCTGATATCAAGGGCCTTACTGAGATTCGGGGCTTTCCTGGCTGACTTTCGCATTCCTTCTAGTAGCAGAGAAAAATATCTCTGCTGCCTTTCTCTTCCTGCATCACTATTCACGTCCCAACCAGGGTCTTGTGTAGGAAGGGCAGCTGTAATTTCATTTTCAGTGGTCCCAGGCTTCCCGGACAGAAACTGCACTCTTGCTCTTGCCAATATTGTGGACTTAATCTCCGGCAGGGAAGAATTAAGGAGCATTTGGGAGTCATGCCATGTGGGGCAGTGGGTACTAGCGAGAGATTCACTCTCCTGACGCGGATGCCATGGGGGCCGTGGGCATAGTATATGGAGTAGGCACAAGATCATCATCTTCTCCTTGCTGAAACACTTCCTTTTTCACAGAATGTTTCAATGATTCTTCCTGAGGTTTTATTCTACGGATCACCATAACAGGGTTGCAGGCAAACACCCATTTGGGTGGTGGCTTAGAGGTGACCACAGTCTGCCAAGGAATCGATATAAGGAAATTGATCTAGTCTCCCTGCGTCTGTCACTATAACATGAACAGCGCTAACAAGTGCTGGGGAGAAAGAACCCCCTTTTGGCCAAGAAGGACACAATACTGGCCATTCTCTAGTACATAGTTGTTCTAACCTATCCTTTTTTCATCTTAACACCATAATCACCACAAAAAGCCTTAAAATTCTTCAAACAACACTGTAAGGGCGTGGATCCCCCCCTTGATGGGACTGTGAACCACCCATCCTTTTATAGGGGTCCTAGAACTCACACAAACACTCACACAAACACTTTAATCACTTCGTTCTTCACCGGCCTCAATCCGCCTTTCAGCTTGTAATTGAGGAACCGCGGCTCGGAACTCCACCTTCAGGCGGACCGTGGGACTTTCTCCGAAAAGTCCTCCTTTTGTCCTTCATACACACACGACACAAGTGAGTTCCCCCCCTCCTCTAGGTGCTCTGGTGTTTCTAACAAAACACACTCACTGGGCATATTGTTCACTCCATCCGTCTGGGACCGACCCTTAAGGTGCGTCTGCAGTGGCTCGAGCCTAGCCCGTCTCCGACCAGCGGGTTCTACAGAGCTCCGAAGCACGGTCCCACGTTGGAGAGACAGCTGAACTCAGCCGGTCGCGACTTCTCTTCCACCGTGCCTTCGCAGCTTTGGACTACCGCAGCCCGCTCAGGGACGGATCCGAGTCACGGCACCAGAAATTGTTAGAAATATGGCAGGTTCTTGTCCCTGACCTTAGGTATGAAAGACGAGCGTAGAAAACACTGCAGAGGACACCACGTATCAGTATACTGAGGTGCGACTTGAACAGGGTCGGACCCTGATCAGAGCTTGCACACAACTTTTATTCACATGAGGTCAGCTGACAACAAACAGAAAAGGGGGTGGGATAAAGGGGGTGGGATACATTTACACAATCTGTGTACGAGAGGAGTGGGATACATTTCTAAACAGGATACCTTTACCTAATCCCATCCCCCTTCCCTGCCATTCCACATCTCTCTGGGATGTGTGAGTCAGCTACTTCCTCTTGCAGGGCCTACAGAAAGCACAAAGGGCATCTTAAAACTCAATTAACCCTTTCATTTCCTACAGTAAAGATGCGAGGAAAGGGAGTGCATTAGTCCTGCACCACTCGTGTCATTCGAGCTCCATGAACACAGAAGGCGTCTCCTCTTCAGAAAGTCAGCCTTCATGGGCGGACGCCGATGACTAGGAGTCTGGGAGTCGCCGGGCCGGAGCAGCCCACTTCCTGGCATGTTGATTAGTTCCAGGCAAAGAATGCTCGAATAGGGCTGAAGTGTGTTTGTCAATTGTTTATGACTATTTGGGACAGATGTATCCTATTCCCACCCATTACACCTTCAGTGAAACAAATTGTTTCCCATATGCAGGTATTTTATACAGGGCAGAGGTAGAGATGGAGAGGGAAGACAGTTACACCCTAAGAAGAGAGGGAACAGCAACAGGGTGCGGACTGTCCCTAAACTGTCTCCAAATTCAAATAACCTGGATGGTCCTGGCAACAGACCCCTGGGTTGAAATTACTGCTGGTAAATGCCAGGTCGGTGAATGGAAAAAAAACCTGCTCTTCAGGACTAGATCCTAGATGAGCATGCTGACCTTACCTGCATCACAGAGACCTGGCTGGATGAAGCTGGGTGGGTGTGTTATCCTCTCTCAGGTTTGCCCACCAGGGTTCTCTGTCCAGCAACAGGTAAGGCCTGGGGGCTGGGAGGTGGAGTGGCAGTGGTCTATTGGGATTCCATCCCCCTGACCAGGTGCCCTGTCCCACAGTCTGTGGGGTTCGAATGTGGGTGGGTGCCTGGGACAGAATAGGGATTCTGTTGGTGTACCGTCCAGCCCACTGTTCAACAGTCTCCCTTCCTGAGCTAGCCGGGGTAGTCTCGGGGTTGGGGTTGGAGTCCACCCAGCTTGTTGTTCTGGGGGATTTCAATATCTATGCTGAGGCTGCCCTGTCAGGATTTCTGTCTGCCATGACAACCATGAGTCTGTCCCAAATGGTATCTGGCCCCACCCATGCTGTTGGGCACACTCTGGACCTTGTTTTCTGTGTTGGATGGAGTGGAGGAACTTTCTATAGTTCCGTTGTCATAGACAGTTCACTACCTGGTGGGCTTTAGACTTGCTGGCACTCAAAACCTCTGCAGGCATGGAGGACCGAATAAGATGGTCCGCCCCAGGAGGCTGAATGGTTTCCTGATGGCTCTTGGGGATTTTCCTGTTGCCTCGGCAGGCGATTCTGTAGAAGCCCTGGTCAATCTCTGGAATGGGGGAATGACCAGGGTGGTGGATACGATCACTCCTGAGTGTCCTCTCTCACGAAGTGCAGCCGCACCAGCCCCCTGGTTTTCTAGGGAGCTGGTGGCGATGAAATGAGTGAGATGGTGAATAGAGCAACGTTGGTGGAAAACTCAGAGTGAGTCCAACCGAACACAGGTGAGAGCCTATTTGAAAGCCTACTCTGTGGCAACTCGAGCATGAAAAACCTATTTTTTCATGCTACTATTGCATCTGCAAAGAGCCGTCCAGTGGAGCTGTTCCAGGTGGTCAGGGGCCTTTTACACACTGGCCCCCAAGAGGAAAATTCAGACCTGTCGGCAGCCTGCTGTGAACAATTTGCCCAGCACATTGCAGCCAAAATTGCTTGGATCTGCTTTGATTTGGATGCTATAGTTGATACAGACGCAGTGGATGTAACTTTGGCACCTGCTTGTCCAGTGTTATTGGATAATTTTCAATTTGTACACCCTGAGGATGTGGACAGGTTCCTTGGAGAGGTATGAGCCACCACATGTATGCTAGATCCTTGTTCTTCCTGGCTCATAAAAAGAGCCAGAGGGGAACTGGCCAAATGGGTAAGTGGTTAATGCCTTCCTCCACCAATGCAGGGTTCCATCCTGCCTGAAAGCGGTAGTAGTATGACCTATGTTGAAAAAGCCCTCCTTGAACCCCAATGCACTAGACAATTACTTCACAGTCTCTTATATTTCATTTCTGGGCAAGGTATTGGAGTGCGTGGTGGCCTCCCAAATCCAGGGATTCCTGGATGAGATTGATTATCTAGATCCATTTCAATCTGGCTTCAGACTTGGTTATGGGACAGAAACAGCCTTGGCTGCATTGGTGGATGACTTATGCCAGGAACTGGATAGGGGGAGTGTGCCCCTGTTGGTTCTGCTGGACCTCACAGTGGCATTTGATACCATCAACCATGGTATGCTTCTTGACCGCCTTGCTGGGATGGGTCTTGGAGGCACTGTTTTACAGTGGCTCCATTCCTTCCTGGAAGGGCGGACCCAAAAGGCAATGCTGGGGGACTCCTGTTCGACTCCTTGGCCATTGGCATGTGGAGTCCCTCGGGGTTCAGTTTTGTCCCCCATGCCATTTAATATATACATGAAACCATTGGGAGAGGTTGTCCGGAGTTTCGGGGTGCAGTGCCACAAGTACACTGATGATACCAAACTCTACTTCTTCTTTCCACCCAATTCCAAGGAAGCTGTTTCAATGCTAAACCAGTGTCTGTTGGCAGTAATGGACTGGATGAGGGCGAACAATTGAAGCTTATAGAATCATAGAATAATAGAATAGCAGAGTTGGAAGGGGCCTACAAGGCCATCGAGTCTAACCCCCTGCTCAATGCAGGAATCCACCCTAAAGCATCCCTGACAGATGGTTGTCCAGCTGCCTCTTGAATGCCTCTAGTGTGGGAGAGCCCACAACCTCCCTAGGTAACTGATTCCACCGTCACACTGCTCTAACAGTCAGGAAGTTTTTCCTGATGTCCAGCCGGAATCTCGCTTCCTTTAACTTGAGCCCGTTATTCCGTGTCCTGCACTCTGGGAGGATCGAGAAGAGATCCTGGCCCTCCTCTGTGTGACAACCTTTTAAGTATTTGAAGAGTGCTATCATGTCTCCCCTCAATCTTCTCTTCTCCAGGCTAAACATTAATACAGACAAGTCAAAGGTGCTACTGGTCAGTCGTAAGGCAGACAGGGAATAGGGATTCAGCTTGTGCTGGATGGGGTTACACTCCCCCTGAAGACACAGGTTCACAGCTTGGGTGTACTCCTGGATTCAGCCCTGAGCCTGGATGCCCGGGGTTTGGCGGTGGCTGGGAGTGCATTTGCACCATTAAAGCTAGTACAGCAGCAGTGCATGTTTCTAGAGATGTCTGACCTGGCCATGGTGACACATGTCTTACTTACATCCTGATTGGATTACTTTAACACACTCTACATGGGGTTGCCTTTAAAGACTGTTTGAAAACTTGAGCTGGTTCAAAGAGCTGCAGCCAGAGAGTTGACCGGGGCTGGTTACAGGGAACATACAACTGTGTTTCCAGGCACAATTCAAAGTGCTGGTTATGACCAATAAAGCCCTATACTGCTTGGGTCCACATTACCTGAAAAACCGTATTCTCCCTTACATGGAGAATTACATAAGATCTCAGAGGACAGGAGTATGCCTGTCCTCTGAGATCTTATGGGGAGGCCCTTCTCTTGGTCCTACCACCATCACAGGGATGCCTGGTGGGAATGCAGGAGAGGGCCTCCTTGTTGGCTGCTCCGGGGCTCTGGAACTCCCTTCCCAAGGAAGCTACACTGGCTCCCTCCCTGCTGTGTTTCAGGAGGCAGGCTAAAACTTTTTTGTTCCAGCTGGCCTTTGGGGAGTAGTCTGGACCTATGTTAATACACTGTTCATATATTGGATTTTTTTTTTTAAAAAATCGTATTTTAAATATTTTAATATTGTAGCTTGTTTAATTATTGTTTTAATTTTTGTATAACTCTATTTTAACTGTGCATGTTTTAATTTGTAAAGCCACCTTGAGTCCCAGTTTTGGGAAAAAGGCAGGAAATAAATAAATAAATAAATAAATAATAACAACCTAGTATGCAGCTGCAGTAAAAAGGCAAAGTCTGTGTTAGGCATAATTAGAAAAGGAATTGAACTGCCAGTATCACACTGCGAATCAATGGTGTAACCAGACTTGGAATACTTTGAACAGTTCGGGTCACCATACTTAAAAAAAAAAGATAATGTAAGCTGGAAAATTTCGAAGTAGAAGGCTTTCAGTGGCTAATAGTCCTAATGGTTATGTTCTACTTCCAGTAGCAGAGGCAGTAAGCCTATGTACACCAGTTGCTTGGGAACATGGGTTGGAGAGTGCTATTGCACTCTGTGTGAACAGAATACTGGAACAGCTGGACCCTTGGTCTGATCCAGCATGGCTGTTCTTATGTTTTTATGTTCTTATGATTGATTAAATGTTTATTCTGCCCTTTACCCAAAGAGTTAAAGGTCCCCACTTAGTCCACCCCAGAGTAGAGAGGCAGATAAAGAGCTCCTCAGCTGTCACAGGGCTCAGCCCCTGGAGGAGAAGAAGCTGGGCTCATAGAGGAGAAGAAAGGTGGTCATAAACTTCCTTTGATCCAAATCTGGGGCTTCAAGAAAAGAGAGAAAGGAAGGGCGGCACCAGCAGCACCACGATGTCCCAAGCCCTTAGAGTCACACTAAGAATGAAGCTGGCTAAAGTTAAATTTTAATTTGCTGCCGTAAGCCAGGACTGGCCCCCCCACTATTAAGTAAAGTGAGGCAGCTGCTGGTCATTGGGTGTCACGAAAAGGAAAAAAAAAAGTTATTTACTTAATCATAGAATAGCAGAGTTGGAAGGGGCCTCCAAGGCCATTGAGTCCAACCCCCTGCTCAATGCAGGAATCCACCCTACAGCATCCCTGACAGAAGGTTGTCCAGCTGCCTCTGGAAGGCCTCTAGTGTGGGAGAGCCCACAACCTCCCTAGGTAACTGGTTCCATTGTCGCACTGCTCTAACAGTCATATAAAAACTTTGTTGTTTTTATATGTGTGCCAGGGGTGGGATTTTTTCCTTCAACCCAAAATACCTTGGAGAAGGTGGAGTAGGAAGGGTGCCATTTGCTGTTCTGCCTCAGATAGCAAAACGTCTTGGGCTGGCCCTGCCCTGAGCCCATGTTGTGAGCCAAGTTATATAATAAATAAACAAGGAATATGGGGAATTCTAAGGGACATCCTAAATGCCATATTGGTGATGTAATACAGATTGAAAATAAAACTTTAATTGGGATTTCAAAATAGGTTAGGCAATACAAGAAGGCTGCCCATTCCATTATTATTATTTTTATCAGAGTGCAACTTCGCTTTAAACTGTATTTGCCTTTTGAGTCTAAACTTTAAGGCATCATGTAACTGGGTTTTTTCAGACAATCATGTAGGAAGAAGAAGCCATCATGGCTTCTCCCACTGTCCCCGTGTGTAGGACTGCCATTTGCCTAATTCCTCCTGTTGAGTGTGCGGTGGCATGTCACTCAATCCTAGGGTGACCATATTTTGGAAAACAAAAAGGAGGACAACATGGTCGCCCCCAAGGGGGCGTGTTCAGCACCAAGGGGTACATAGCCTTGGTCACATGTCTGATTTTACAGCACACATTTAAGACAAATCTCTTCTTCATAACATCTTAATGTTAAAATCACTGAAATAAAGAACAAGTGAGAGATTCAATGTATCTGAAATTAACTTCACTCACTCCTACTTTTGTAGGTTTTGCTGTACTTTGAAGCTTTTGCTATACTCTGTGTTATTTTATTTATTTATTTATTTATTTATTTATTTATTTATTTATTTTATTACATTTATATACCGCCCCACAGCCGAAGCTCTCTGGGCGGTTTACAACAATTAAAAATAGTAAACATTAAAAGTATACAAAAATTAAAAAAACATAAAAACAGTATAAAAACAACAGTATAAAAAGTGTTACATTCTCCCCTTCCCTCAAATATTTTTTCTGATTGTATCTTCACTCATTGCAAGCTGCTGTTGTTGTTAACAGGGTTTGCTACTGGCCCCAGATCTGTTTCAAATTTGGTATGGCTAAAGCTCTACCTAAAAGCTATCATGGTGCCAACTTTCAGCTCTTTATCTTTAAAAATGACAGTTTAAAAAATAATAATTTTAAAACCTCAATTTTTAAAAAATTCCTAAAAAATCAATGGATGAACGGATCTGTTTCAAATTTGGTGTGGCTAAAGCTCTACCTAAGTCCTTTCATGGTGCAAAGTTTCATCTCTTTATCTTTAAAAATGACGATTTTAAAAATAATAATTTAAAAACCTTAATTTTTAAGAAATTCCTAAAAAATCAGTGGATGAACAGATCTGTTTCAAATTTGGTATGACTAAAGCCCTTCCTAAGAGCTACCATTGTGCCAAGTTTCATGTCTTTATCTTAAAAAATGACAGAGTTATAAGCATTTTTGTTAATTCCCGTTAGAGCTGCTCTTTGTAAAAAATCCGGATTTCCCCTCCCCTCCCGGATTTGCCGGTTTGCAGCAATAATCTGGACAAATCCAGGCAAATCCGGCCATATGGTCACCCTACTTCTGTCTTCAAGGGTATTAGCTATCCCACCCAATTTTGTGTCATCCGCAAATTTGATAAGCGTTCCCTGCGCCTCCTTGTCCAAATCATTAAAAAAAATGTTGAAGAGCACCGGGCCCAGGACTGATCCCTGCAGTACCCCACTAATTA
The DNA here is from genome assembly GCF_023053635.1 of Elgaria multicarinata webbii. Classification (NCBI taxonomy): domain Eukaryota; kingdom Metazoa; phylum Chordata; class Lepidosauria; order Squamata; family Anguidae; genus Elgaria; species Elgaria multicarinata. Next base: position 3,672,194 of record NC_086175.1, read on the forward strand.
CCTCCCCGCAGTTTGAGAAGGTACCATTGATAAGCACTCTTTGAATTCAATTCTGTAGCCAACTGTGAATCCACCTAATAGTTGTTCCATCTAGTCCACTTTTAGTTAGTTTGTTAATCAGAATAACATGGGGCACTTTGTCAAAAGCTTTGCAGAAGTCAAGATATATTACATCCACAGCATTCCTAAAGTCCATAAGGGAGGTTACTTGGTAAAAAAATGAGTTCAGATTAGTCTGACAGGATTCGCTAATCTCAGCTCATTCTCAGTTTTAGCCTTCCTGACGCCATTTCGGCACTTCTGTGCTACCTGTCTGAAGTCTTCTTTTGTAGCCTGGTCTTCCTTCCATTTCCTATATGTATGCTTTTTTGTTTTCAGGTTACCTCTAGCCTTTTTGTGACGCCACATTGGTTCCTTCTGTTGTCTTCTACCTTTTTTTCCTTTTTGGAATTGTTTGTAATTGTGCCTTTAAAATTTCCTTTTTTAAATACTCCCACCCATCTTGCACTCCTTTTCTCATTAGGCTCACTTGCCATGGGACCTTACTTATCATAGTCCTGAGTTTATTAAAATCAGCTTTCCTAAAATCCAGAGTACGTGTACGGCTACACTCAGCTTTTGTTTCCTTTATAATCAAGAATTCAAGTATGACATGGTCACTTTCCTCCAGAGTTCCCATAACTGCCACTTTATCCACTGTCATCTCTATTGGTCACTATCAAGTCAAGGACTGCTGATCCTCTAGTTCCTTCCTCCACTTTCTGTAGGAGAAAGTTATCACCCACACATGTCAGGAATGTCTTGGAAGGGCCGCTTTTGGCAGTATTTGTCTCCCAACAGATATCGGGGTAATTGAAGTCCCCCATCACTACTACATCAGCCTTCCTTGAAACACTGGCAATTTGTTTCTCTAAAGTTTCGCCCTCCTCTTCTCCTTGATTGGGTGGTCGGTAGTAGACTCCGATTATCATGTCCTTTCCCTGACCCAAACCCAATCAGGGCCATTAGTGTTGCGGAGAGAGACTGGTGTGCTTTTCAACCCCCCACTGCTCCAATCAGGAGCATGCGAGTGGGAAAGGCCCCGATTGGAACAGGGAGGGCAGGAAAGTGCAATGTCCCCTCCTTCACTCAAATCAGAAATTGAGCAATTCCCTCCCCTCTCCTGCCACAGTAATAAGAATCCGGCTATATGGTCACCCTACTCAATCCTGGTGTGCAGTGCAACAGGGGTGTGTTTGCACTGACCATATAAGTGACAACATGCGTTAGAGTTTGTAGGGTGGTTATGAAGCCACCCCCGCCGTGCCACATGCCCGGTTCAGACATCATGCCAGCCCATGCTGTAGCGTTCAGAATTATGCAAGTATCAGCCACGTATGCAGCACACACAGGGACAGGGGAGAAGCCAAGATGGCTTCTTCCCCTTGTGTGATTGTCCGACCCCACTCACTGTCTTGTTAGACTTTGAGGCATGGAAAAATATTTTCCTGCTACAAACATAGCATAACTAAAGAAGAGAAAATATCAGGTACCTTCTCAGACACAAAACTTTGGTTTAACCTTTGAGTATTTTTTTTTGTATTTCCCCAAGTGAAACCTTTCACTGAATTATTAAATCCGTTATCCTTAGAGATTTCCACGTGCCTTTTAAAGTTGGAAATAAAAATTAAATCAAGTAGCTGACATTCTCTTTTTCTTTTCAATTAATTTTGTTATACTTAATCAGAAGCTGACACTAAATTGACTTTCTCTCACAGCTGTACCAATCCTGCATGGTACCGAGGTTTTGTGGAAAAGCATGACTGAAGCCCTTAATAAGCTGCACACAGTTTCATGTGATGTGCAAAGGAATTTTGTTCAGCCAAAGACACAATCCTGCACAGAAGGATTGTCTTGTTGGTCAATGGGATTTAAGTAGCCTAATTGTGAGCAGGATTGTAGCTAAGATCAGCCTTATCTGCTTTAGGCCCTTGTGACATCCTTTGAAAGATGATTGGGAATGTCTCAGTGCAGAAATCTGGCCAATTGTGGAGCATTGCTTGATAAGGAATTTTGTCTGCAGACTGACTAGTTGTTGCTTTCTTCCCCACCTCCAAATTAAATGTCTTGTTTCCAAACTTTCAGTAGGATGGTTATATAATTCTGTTATCACTATGCAGTTCTGTTATCACTCTACAAGAATGCTATGTTATTACTCTGCAATGGTGTCATTATCAGTTACTACTGTTGTGAAGTGTCACTGTTCTTTTCTTGTATATATTTGAGCTTTCCATAAAAAAGACATTGGTCTTCTGTATCTGGTGCATATTTCATGGCCTTTTGACTGCCTGCTTTTTGTTTAATCTCAGTACCCATTATGTATATATAGATCACACTTCATGCATTTGATGAAGTGGTCACTAATCTACAAAAGTTTATGCAACAAAACCCCTATTAGTCTTTAAAGTGACACAAGACTCTTTGTTGTTTTGGCTGGAATCGAATAACACAGCTCTAATTGTTCAATTATTAGATTTGTAGCTGAGTGTTGTCAAGTGCAGCTTTTGAAAATCCCTTCAATGCTGTGACACAACAAGCAGCACTGGGGGAGACCCCCCCTTCTATATAACAATGGAAGGAACGGGACCTATTACAGAAAAGCTGCACAGTACATTTAAAAACCAAACCAAACCAAACTACAATCTAAGTTAGTTCTATTCCATCTACTAATCTGAACACCTACATTTTGCTGTGAGATGCTTCCCCCCAATTCCACGTACATCAGCTGACTGGATGGGCAGCTGACTCTTGCTTCAATTTTGGTAGCAGGGCAGCATCCTCCACTGCACCTGAGGGCAGCAAGTCCTCGCAACATCACTGCTGCACTGCCTAGTGCTTGCTTGCTGCATAATCAAACAAATGCTGCAAGGTAGCAGCAGCAGCAGCAGTGTGTGACACACTGAGTAGTAGGGGTGTGCACGGACCCCCCGCTCCGCTTCACTTGCAGATCCGTGATTTTCGGAGCGGGCCGCTTTGCCCCGCCCCCACTCCGCCCACTTCCGCTCTGCTCCGCTCGGAGCTCCGGATCCGGATCGGAGCTCCGTTTCCCCCCCCCCATAGGGTTGCATTGAAAGCTAAAAAATTATACAACTTTTTTTTTGTTCAAGTTAGAAACCTCACGTTTGGCACCATGACACCTCATGGGGTATACACACGCACGCCAAGTTTCAAGGCAATCCCATCATCCCCTGATTTTTGGGGAATTTTTGAAAATCGGGCACCCCATTCAGACCCCTTTCCATAGCTCCGTCAATTTGCACGTTAGAAACCTCAAACTCGCCACCATGACAGCTTATCCAGGGATACATACGCACGCCGAGACTCAAGGCAGTCCCATCATCCCCTGTTTTTTGGCGGGGCTTAAACCTGCAGACCTCTCAATGGGGCCATTTCAAAGGAAATCCCAACATGCCATGAACTGGGGAGTAGAGATCATCAACCTAATATGAATGTTCTTCCACACTTGAAAAATGGATTTGGAACTTGAGCACAGGAAGGACTTCTCCCCTGAGTCAAAGCCAGACACACACAACATCCCTGCAAGGCGGGCAGGGGAGGAGAGAGGGAAGGCAGGCAGGCAGGCAGCAGACATTTCTGGGGGCATAAGGAAGTGAGCCAAGGATAAGCCAGTAATGCATATAAAATGGAATAAATAAATAAATAAATAAACGAAGGAGGGGTGGAATTAAAAGCAGCAGTGTTGCTGAATAAACAACAAGAAGAACTTTTTAAAAAAGGCTATATCTGTCTTTTACTAGTAATAGGGGGACGTGCCCGGGGGAGAGGGAAGCAGCTGCCAGTTCAGCTCAAGAAAGCCATTGCTTCACCAACAGCTCTGAGAAGTAAACGCTCACTTCAACTCATAATAGGCATCGCTCCACCACTAAGAAGTAAATGCTCACTTCGACTCATGATAGGCATTGCTCCACCGTTTTACTCTCTTTGGAAGGCTCTGATGGCCTTCCAGTACAAGAGAGAGTGGGGGCACGTCCACGATGAGATGCCCTAGGGGAGCTCATCCCCTTGCACCACATCTTTTCAGTTGTTTCCCAAAGTTAGGGTGGGTAGCAGTGCTGTGTTTCTCTCTCTTATTATTGGCTTAGTATATATTTCAGGTTGTGTTTGTGCATTTGGTGGGGCTACTGTGTTAAAAAACACTGGGAAAAGTCCGTTCAGATTAAGAAAGAGAAGTTTCCCAGAATCCCAAGTTACCCATTTTGCCTATGCCCTCCTCTAACTTTGGGATCATGTGATCATGACCGGGAGCTGACTCTGCCCCTCAGCCCTTTGAAAAAGGTATTTTTCCCGCCAATTTTTTTAAAAATTCTAGCGCGCGACCCGCACCACGCAGAGAGGTGAGAGTAGTCTCAAAATGACCCCCATCCACGACTGTCTAAGCACAAGAATTTTCAGAACGATAGCTTAAAAATCAACCCAGTTATCCCCGATTCTTTCCCACAATGCAATCCTATGGGCGAAAAGCCGAAAACCGCTGTTTGAGCCGCGCTGTCCCTGTTTGTTGACCCGATTTTAAAAAAAATATAGCACGCGACCCGCACGACGCAGAGAGGTGAGAGTAGTCTCAAAATGACCCCCATCCACGACTCTCTGTGCACAAGAATTTCCAGAATGATAGCTTCAAAAACAACCTAGTTATCCGTGATTATTTCCCGCAATGCAATCCTATGGCGAAATGTTTTCAAGATGGCGACCGGAGCGCTCCGCCTGAACTAGGAGCTCTGAAAAATGGTCGCTTCTCTTCGCCTTGCTTCTAGGGGTCCGCGGTCCGCTTCTACTCTGCCTCTGGGTAAGGCGGAGCAGGCCAATCCGCTACTGCTTCTCCGCTCCTAATCGGAGCGGAGCACATGCCTACTGAGTACAGCAGTGCATACATACATGCTATGCCTGCTGGAGTCTGTGACCTGGGTTGCCTGCCTCTGCCCGCTTGCTTGGTCAGGGCCTTCCCCTAATTGCACAGTCTGTGTTGCTTTCGAAGAAGGCAGCTAGGTGAGACAGCTAGCTAAGCCTGGCCAGCTATATGCAAGCAAGGCTGCCATCAGGGCACTTACTTAGGAGGTAAGGAATGGATCAGGAAGAATGGCCAGGGAGGCTGAAAATGCCACCCTCCAGCGCCATCACTTTGCCCAATAGCAGCACTGGCCCTGGATATTTATCTAAACAAGCTATGGCAAACCCTTTTATTCTGATGTGGTTCAGTTGTATCCCTGGGGTGTCTTTGGGGTTGGCACTATGCCACAATGCCTGAATAGTCTTATCTCACATTCTTGTTCACAAAAACACATCCAAAATCTTAAGCTCTTATACAGCAAAATCAGTCTCTATTAAGGGGCTGTCTTTCATTGAACTCAGATTCCCATAAAAGTTTGCTCATTCTCAAGAGTCTTCCATATAACAGATAATTGGAGGCCTAGATTCTCTCTCAGACCATTCTCTCTGCAGTGAATTCTGTATTAGGTCTACACAAGTAGGTAACATGTAACTAGACAAATGAGATACGTTTTGATTTGATTTTAAATTCTTGGTGTGTGATTGCTGATTCTCTTGTTTCTCCTACTCCACCCCCCTCTTTCCCTCCCCTGGCCCATAAACCTTTTATATTTGAATACTTGGCTGCATTGTTTTAGAAGATACTTTTTTTTCCCACCGCAGGAAGGACTATGTGGTTACAAAGCTACAACTTGTGTTTGAATTAAAATATTTTGATTTTAGCATGCATATCCAATTCTAATTTCATAAACATAAATGGGCTATCCAGTCCTTCCAAATACTTGTGTTTAGGACTACAGTCTAAAACCAGGAAATCAGTAGAAATATGGTAGTTAAAAGCTGCGGCGATGGAGAGGAGATTTAGATCATGTATGTTCAGTACCATTTTTACTGAGTCATCACAGGTGGGTTATGTTACAGTACTTTCCTTAAGATAATACTCTTATCTTGCTATTCTGGTTTTTCAGGTATGTGTCCAACTATTTTACAATCAAGAACATTCCAGTTGCTCTGACAGTTTAATAAAAACAGAGAAATGAGTAAACAGCTAGTAGTGAAACAATAGAAGTCTAACTAGGGAGTGATGCCTATAAGTGGGCTCAAAATATTTCAAGCTTTGTGGCTTCAAGGAATTATTCACACTGCTAAATTCCTCTCCGTAGCTGTGAATGTAGAAACATGATCATATAGAGAAAGGTTGGTCTATACTTGTGATGAACCAGCAATTACCTGGGATTGCAGCTGCTGGGGGGGAAAAGTATAGCCAAGATCACCATAGCAATGTGGCTTTTCCAGAAAAATTTGAATTGCAAATCAGGCTAATTTGCATTATAAAACAATCAAATCCTGATGCCCCAGAGAATGATTGAATTTAGCATGTTTATTTAACTTGCATTTAGAAAACAAGGCTAGCTTAAGTATTTTACTTATGCTGTTTAAATTTACAAAAAATTGTTGAAACACTAATACCATCCCAAACCGTCTGAAAGAGGCGGTAGTGAGACCACTCCTGAAGAAAACTTCCTTGGACCTGAAAAATCTTACTAACTACAGGCCGGTAGCAAATGTTCCATTCCTGGGCAAGGTACTTGAGCAGGTGGTGGCGAGCCAGCTCCAGACACTCTTGGGCCCCTTCCACACGTCGTACTGAAGGCGCATGCATGCGCCCCCAGTACGACCCCAAAACGATGGTGTAGACGGCAGCTGAAGAGACGGAGGAGGCAGCAGCTGGGGAACCGGCCGCGTCCTTGCCGCCGCCGCCTCCCCGCCAGCCTCCTGCTGCCGGGGTAAGAGCGACCCGGGTCTGAGAGCTCGGCTTCCGCTTCTGCCGAGCTCTCCGACCCGGGTGGCTCTTTCGCCGGCAGCAGGAGGCCGGCGGGGAGCTGGGCTCGGCGGCAAGGACTCACCAGCGAAGCCGCTGAGCCCTGGGAACTTTTCGCTGCCGCCGCCTCTTCCTCCATCTCTTCTGAACAGGTGTCTACACTAGGAGTTTCAGGGCGCCCTGAAGCGCCTTCAGGGCACCCCGACGACTGTGTGTAGACAGGCCCTTGGATGAGACTGATTATCTGGATCCATTTCAGTCGGGTTTCAGGCCTGGCTTTGGCACGGAAACAGCCTTGGTCGCCCTGTATGATGACCTGTCAGGAGAAAGAAAGGGGGAGTGTGACTCTGTTGATTCTCCTTGATCTCTCAGCGGCTTTCGATACCATCGACCATGGTATCCTTCTGGAACGTCTGGCTGAGTTGGGAGTGGGGGGCACTGCATTGGAGTGGTTCCGCTCCTACTTGGCAGGTCGGCTCCAGAAGGTGGTGCTTGGGGGACATTGCTCGGCCCCATGGACTCTCCAGTATGGGGTTCCATAGGGGTCGGTCTTGTCCCCCATGCTGTTTAACATGTACATGAAACCGTTGGGTGCAGTCATCCGGATTTTTGGAGTGCGCTGTCATCAGTACGCTGACGACACGCAGCTCTACTGCTCCTTTTCATCCTCATCAGGTGTGGCTGTGGATGTGCTGAACTGGTGCTTGGCTGCGACAATGGACTGGATGAGGGTCAATCCAGACAAGACAGAAATGCTGCTGGTGGGTGGTTCCTCTGATCGGATGGGGGGCGTTCAACCGGTTCTGGATGGGGTTGCACTCCCCCTGAAGGAGCAGGTTCGTAGCTTGGGGGTTCTCCTAGAACCATCTTTGTCACTTGAGGCTCAGGTGGCCTCGGTGGCATGGAGTGCTTTCTACCAACTCTGGTTGGTGGCCCAGCTACGCCCCTATCTGGACAGGGATAATCTAGCTTCAGTTGTCCATACTTTGGTAACTTCCAAATTAGATTACTGCAATACCCTCTACATGGGGCAGCCTTTGAAGACGGTCCGGAAGCTGCAGCTTGTGAAAAATGCGGCGGCCAGATTGATAGCTGGAATAGGGAGGTTTGAGCATATAACACCGATTCTGGCCCGCTTGCATTGGCTGCCTGTATGTTTCCAAGCCCAATTCAAGGTGCTGGTTTTAACCTATAAAGCCCTACATGGCTTGGGACCGCATGGAACTCCTCTCCCAACATGAACCTACCTGTACACTGCGCTCAACATCTAAGGTCCTCCTCCGAGTGCCTACTCTGAGGGAAGCTCGGAGGATGGCAACAAGGGAGAGGGCCTTCTCAATGGTGGCCCCCCAATTATGGAATGATCTCCCAGACGAGGTTCGCCTGGCGCCTACATTGTTATCTTTTCGGCGCCAGGTCAAGACTTTTCTCTTCTCCCAGGCATTTTAACAGCATTTAACAACGTTAAGTTTGTTTTTAATGGCCCCAAGAATTGTTGTTTTTAAATGGATACTGTTGTTTTTATACTGTTTTTTATGTTTTTGATGGTTTTTAAATTTTGTATACTTTTAATGTTTACCATTTTTAATTGTTATAAACCGCCCAGAGAGCTTTGGCTGTGGGGCGGTATATAAATGTAATAAAATAAATAAAAAAATAATACATTTTAGAAATCCAGAGAACGGTGTATTATATGCTGACAACCACTCATCTGTTTCAACATATTCAACTCTCCTCCACTGAGGGGCATCTTCACTGTCACGGCTGATTTGTTTTATTTCACATCAAGACATATATCAGTGTGTATGTATGCATGTATATATTTCAGTGACAGAAATGTATGCTCTCACATATTTGCTACCAAGGAGAATCACTTGAAAAATATTAATTACAATTCTGAAACTGTCACACTTGACCAATATTTTAAAATAGCAGAATTACACATTCAAAGACATGACCCAGCAGTTGTGCCCACCTTGTGGAGTGATACCCCTCCTGAGGTACATCAGGCCTCAATGCTGGAGCACTTCAGGCATTTATTGAAAATGTATGTGTTTGTTTGGCTTTCCCGCAGCCATGAGCTATCTTGCAGCAACTGCCCTCTTTCCAGGGTCTGAGCCTGGCAGTTGCAGGTTCAAGGGTCCAAGAGGTCCAAGACAGTCAGCGCAAGAGGGCCAGGCAAATGACAAGGTCTTCACAGTTCAGGTCATAGGCAAATAGGTACCAGGGCAACACAGCAAACAAGAGCCAGGCAGGAGGAGGATCAGAGTCCAGTCCACATAACAGACAACAGGGTTCCAAGGCAACACAGCAGACAAGCAGCAAGCAGAAAGAGAGTCACTGTTCAGCATAACCAGGGTTCAGTTAAGGAAGCAGACTAGAGTCAAGGGAAATCAATTGAGAAAGGTCTGGTCAACATTGCTTCCAACAACTCTCTTAGCTGTACACTGCTGTTTTTATGCAGAGGCTGTCAGAGCCACACCTCAGCTGTGAGCTGTTATTTATTCATTTATTTTATTACATGTTTGTATATACCGCCCCATAGCCGAAGCTCTCTGGGCGGTTTACAGAAGTTAAAAACAATGAACATTAAAATCAAGTATACAAAATTTTAAACCATCAAGAACATAAAAACAACAATATCCTTTTTAAAACAACTATTCTGTGGTCAAGAAAGGACAAACAAACTCAGCGTTTGTTGTTAACTGCCTGGGAAAAGAGAAAGGTCTTGAGAAAAGAGAAAGCCTGTTAGTAACTTCAGCTGAAAAGGTCCCCCTTTGTGAGCAAGCCACCAGCATATAAGTAGACCTTTTCACACCAGGAGCAGATCCACACATAGGCTTCGGGATGCCCTGAAGGCGCTTTGGGGCGTCCCGAAATCGATGATGTGTACCCTACCTTAAGCGTTCCAAAAAGAGGCGGAGGAGGAGGAGGAGGAGGCGGCCCCTCGCGGGGACGGGATGAAGAGTTGCCGCACCCGGCGCCTTCGCCGGGGAATCAGCTGCCGCCCACCTACCCGCTGGCCTCCTTTTGCCGGCGAAAGAGCCACCCGGGCCCACCCGGGTCGGAGAGCTTGGCGGAAGAAGCCGCCGCCGGCTTCCGCCTGGGTCATAGAGCCCGGGAGGCTTTTTTGCCGGCAAAAGGAGGCCGGCGGGTAGGTGGGCGGCAGCTGATTCCCCGGCGAAGGCACTGGGCGCGGCAACTCTTCATCCCGTCCCCGCGAGGGGCCTCCTCCTCCTCCTCCTCTTCCGCCTCTTTTTGGAACGCTTAAGGTAGGGTATACATCATCGATTTCGGGACGCTCCAAAGCGCCTTCAGGGCATCCCGAAGCCTATGTGTGGATCTGCCCCCGGAGGCCTCTGGTTCAGTCTAGCTCTCCTTCATGGAGTGCCTGTCTTTTCAGGTGGTGGTGGTTTCTCTCCTGAGGGCGTGGGAGTTTCTCTGCCTCTGCCTCCTCCTCCTCCTCCTCCTCGGCTTGGGCTTCTCCTGACAGATCCCGGGCATTGCAAGTGGCTGCTTGTTCCTGGTCCTCTAATTCTTCCTCCGAGAATGAGTCTTCTAGTGGGGTATGACACGAACCTCATGACACTATACTCTCTGTTTGTAGTCTTCAAACCATAGTGCATAAATATTGTTCATAAATATATATTTTTAATTTATTTATTTATTTATTACATTTTTATACGGCCCAATAGCGGAAGCTTTCTGGGTGGTTTACAAATAACATTTATGCTGATTTTTTTAATCATCTAAAAAAAAAAAAAGTAATGATGGAGCCAGCCTGATCTTCACCAGGAAGGTATTGCAGAATTGTGGCACTACAACTGATGCTCACTGACCCACCTTATTGCCTGAGATGAAGACATAGCAAGCAGAGCCTCTGAGATAGATCTTAAAGCCCTGGCAGGTCTATATGGGAGTGAAAGACTGAGGCTGTTGCTAGACAAGGACTTAGCCCGGTGCGAGGCCCGGGGCTCCCTGCTGTGCATGCAGACGACACACAGGGGATCCCGGGGTCAGGCTGGGCTAAATCCTCCCTTGACCCGGGATAACCGGATCCGCTTATGGCCCGGTTTTTCTGCAGCCCCGGGCTGAGCCCGGGGCTGCAGAAGATCTAGCTACTTCCATGGCTTTTCCTGGCTGCTCGCGTACTCACGAGTAGCCGGGAGAAGCCGCGCACTGAGAAGCCATCGGGCCGGGGGAGTGAAATCACGGGGGGGAGATGGGGGCCGGGGGGGGGGAAGAGTGGACCCAGCAGGAGAGATGGGGGGGAGAGCGGAGCCAGGGTGGGGAGAGCATGGAGGGGGCGCGCGGAGGGGGCATCCGACATGGCGGGCGGGTGATTGGGCGGGCATGGCGAGTGGGCTGGTGAGTGGGCGCAGGGGAGGCATCAGACATGGCAGAGGGGGGGAAGAAGAACGGGGCCAGGGCAAGGAGATTGGGGACGGGCGAGCGAGCAGGGGGCAGACATGGCGAGCGGGGGGAGGACGGGTGAGTGAGCAGGCAGGGGGCATCAGACATTGTGTGTGGGGGAACTCGGGGGCAGGGGGAGCAAGGAACCCTTTTTTTTAAAAAAAGACTTACTTTTCCGTTGGTGCGCTCCTGCGCACATGGCCCCTTTAAGATAAAAAAAATGGAGGACGCAACGGGGCTTTCCCTTACCCCGTCACGTGTTGCGTCTAGCTAGGGGCGACGGCCTGCGCTAGCTGCAGCGCGGCCTCGCCCTGACTCCCCACCGGATTATCAGGTAGGTCTAGCAAGGCCTCCAGACTGCTAGAGGTTTAAAGGCCAAATCAGCACTATAAACTGAGCACAGAAATGAACAATGCAGGTGAAGTAAGAGAGACTTATGATCCCATTATTGCCTCATTTTGGACATAATATAATTTTCAAGTCATTACTAAAGCAGTCCCACCAAAAGAAAAAAGCAAGCATTGCAATAACCCAGTTTAAGATGAGATCAGGGGTTCCTTTGGCCCTTCAGTTCATCACTATCACCCCATCTGCTGTTTGTGAGAACAGTGTTTTGGGCCAAACAAAAAGGGCTTTTTCATTGGCCGAGATAAGCCTATAGGAAGTTACTATCAAGTCAGACCATTGGACCATCTAACTCAGTATTGCCTATACCAGGAGATGGCAATTTTTAAGGGCCAGAAACTGTCTTGGGAGCTACCACAATATGGCTGCCATGGGAGGCATGGCTAGTCACAAAGGACAAATAGCCTGCCCAAAAGTCTGGGTACAAGGCCTAGATGTAAACAGAGATGTGAACTTTCTGGAAATGTTGAAGTCATGGGAAAAACACATTTTCCTTCACTTTTTCCCCAGGAAAAAATGGAAATTTGTGATGGCGTGAGGGAATGAAAAAACAAGTGATACTTTTCTTTCTTTCAAGCACACTTTACAGTTCTAAAGTAACGTTGTTGTTTTAGGACTGCTTTCCCCAACCTAGTGTCCTCCAGATGTTTTGGGCTTCAGCTCATGTCAGTCCCAATTAGTATGGCCAATGGTCAGGAATGTTGGGTGTTGCAGCCCTGGACAACACCAGGTTGAGGATGGCTGCTTTAGGAACAGAAATTCTATTATGCATATCTTGGTTTGCTCATAAAATCATCATTAAAATTAAAAACTTTTAAAAGTGAACTCAGTAAGTTTGTAATTATTGTCTGAATTAACTAGACTTCAGGGTCTTGCTATTTACTGTTTTACTCTGTACAGCACCATGTACACTGATGGTGCTATATAAATAAATAATAATAATAATAATAATAATAATAATAATAATAATAATACTTCTATGAGCAAAGCAAGTTAAACATAAAATATTTTAGGTTCCTATTTTATGTCTGACCAGAAGGAATTTCATCAAGTAATCCTTGAAACATCTGAAACTTCCTAGAAGCCAGAAGAAACTGGAAGAATTGGAGACAAATGAAGACTACCGTACATCATCTGTTCCTATTTGTAGGGGAGTTTAGGGTACTTCCTACAGCTGTTTCTGTTCGCAGGATGAAATTTAGGGGAATCTGGCCTGATGGAAATTTTATTTAACTTGGAAAAACTCCACTTAAGAATTGCACTCTCCCTACCCCCCCCCGCCCCCCCCGCTGCTATTTTTAGCCCACCCTCCCGGCTTACCAGATCGAAGGGACCGTACTATCTTTTTTGTTTCCCCCTTTTCTTTTTCTGCAGAGCAAAACATTGACCTACATCACACAGGTCAATGTTTCTAGGAATGTTTCGAAGACTCATATGTGGCCCAGAGGGATTCATAGAAATGACAATGGCAGCTGCTGGAAGCCTTCACTTTGTTTTGAAGTGATCCCAGATGTTGCTAATACAATTACTTAAAAAAATAATAAAAAAGTGGGAGAGGTAGGGGCACCTCAGTGGGTGCAACAGAAGGGCCCCACATTGCCCACCTCCCAGTCTACATAACTGCCAGCAACTCTCCAGGGTTTCAGACAGAGGTCTTCCCCAGCTCTACCTGGAGGTGTTTCTTTCTTCATTACATTTTTCCTCCAAGGATCCCAAGGTAGCATGCATGATCTTACTTTCATCCTCACAACCACCAGATCTCCCGAGTCACGGTCCAACACTTTAACCCCTACACCCCACTGGCTTGATTTCATGTATTGATCTTGGGACGTTTGGCAAAGCATGAGCTTTTCTAGTGACCGCACCCCAAGTTCGGAATGCATAGGCTTAGGGCCAAACTAAACTTTTTGGTAATCATGCATAGCAGAGCTATTTGAATCAGTGCCATGCATGCTTACACATACCTCTGCAATGTGTGATTAGTAGAACGTTTAGTTTGGCCCTTATTTAAGCAAGTTTATTATTTGACAATCACAAAGAACATGAAATTTCAGGGAAACGGATCAAAAGCAAATAATTGCTTCAAAGCTTAATTCATACCCTAGCGATAGCACCATAGGCATGTAATTTATTGTATATTTAGCCACAGGAGATTCATTGCAATAACCAGACATTTCTGAGGTTAGAAATCCTTGTCCCTCTCTGCTTCCTTGGCAAACAATGCAGTGGAGTTCAGTGAACACAGCTTTCACTTACTCCAGGCTGCAGCATTTGACCAGTTATTTTAGAGATTTCATTCAAAACTTACTTCCGAAAGTGCACAGCCACAAAGTCTGAAATAAATAGTAAGGATGAGACCAGTCCACTAGTGAAGAAACACTGAGGTGAGATGCTATTCATGAACTAACTGAAGTGTAGATTCACATATTGGTGCTGAAACTATTCAGTTTGATCCAGTGGTTATAGTGTGACCCAGATGGGCATCCATTGAGAGATTCTTCACATTGGGTCTTCGTTTGTTTTCTTTTTGGGGAGGGTGCAAGTGTCGTCCTTCCATCATGGTATTTTACACGTGCTTCACCCTGCAGCTGCTTTCCCATATCTCACCCCACCCCACCCCATTTCCCATTTTATTTCCAAGTGGGGGAAATGTAGTTTTTTCTGCAGTTGCGCAGTGACACCACAACTTCCTGTCCATGTACTTCTGCCATCGCCATTGCTTAGATTGGCTATGTGTGATGTCATTTCACCAAGTATCTCCCTCCTCCTCCTCCTCCCCCATCTGGCACTTTAGCTGCAGCTGCCTCCTCCTCCTCCTCCTCCTCCTCCATCATTTCTCCTCCTTGTCTGCTCCCAATTCCACCACCGATTCACCCACCAGTGCCCACTGCCTCCTACCCAGATGTTTTCTCTGGGGAGCCCAGCAGTGCTTTATGATGGAATCGAAGCCAGTGCAGTTGCTGCTTTCAGGCAAATTGTCTATAGAGGTGGAAGGTAGGCAGGCGGGAGCAAATGACAGCATGTGAGGAACAGGAGTGAAGTGGAGCCAAGTGGTGCTCAGCTCCATGCCTCAGGGATGCCTAAGCAGATGGGAAGGGGTGGGGTTTGCAGTGGCCCCTACATGCACTAGACATGAACTCATGCAGCCCCTTTCTACTCAATCTCCTCTCCCAGTGGCTTCAACAAGAAAAGTGTTACTGCTGTTTTTTACAAGGACAATACTGACTTGCGCACATGTGGCGGGGAGGGGGAGCAGCCTTATGAAGTTGTGAAAGTATTGTGGATTTGTATATAGACGTTGCTGAGGTTGGAGAGGCAAGGAAGTTGAAAGGGAAAAGTTCATGCTGAGAAGGGGCAGGGGCTACCCCAGAGGGGGTGGACAGTGGGCGTACTATGCTGCTGACATCCAATAACATCCCACCACGGTCCACCCACCCATGTACATGGCAGGTAGCATTATGCAGGAAAAGAAAAACGGTTGTGTAGAGAACTTATTTAAATTCCACAAAGAATCCAGAAGCAGAAGCCCCAGGAAGTTGCTGGATAAAAAGCTTAGTGTCAGTCTCTGTTATGAGGACCCCCAAGTCTATCCCCTTGAAATGCATAGGCCTTCAGTGAACCCATATAACTCAGATATAAGTAATTTGAATAAAGTACACACTACACCCACAAATATGATATATACATTTTTTTCAAAGACAGTCAATGAAAGCCTGCTAGTCAACACATGATTTGGAGGCAAATGATTTGGAATGTGTGTTAAAATGGATGAATTTCAGCTGGAGAGTGGATATTTGGCTTTTTTTTTTTTTTTTACTCTTTCCTATCTTTCTTCCGCCCCATACAAATAAAACAGTATTACCAACCAACATGTAAATATTTAAATTTTACTGGCATGGTGGGAGGGGAGAAGATCTGATAATTAATGAGAATTTAGAAGACCTTGACACATCCTAAAATCCCCCCATGTTTTATTGAATTTAAAAGTAAATAATATGCATATTTTCACACTTGATTTTGGTAATTTGTTCTTTAATGATTTTAGTTAAGTTTTATATGTTTGAATTTTATTCATCATTATCTGACCCTGTCTGGGAAAGTGTAATACAGATCTTTAAAAGATACTTAAACTACTCAACAATATCAACTTCAAATCCCAAACGAATAAAAGTAGTTTCTCCCGCCCACCCGCCTTCCCAACCCTAGATTTATAATATTTGTTCTGCTTCCTGATTACAGGGACAAAATCAAAATATTCCCAGAATGGCTGATAAGGGCATAATCGACAGTCGCCCTCCCCCTAAATTTCATGGCGGTGAAATGTCATTCAGACATGGCTATCAATTTGGGACTGGAGTTCTGATTGCATCAAATGATTTAACAGCCAAAGCCAACCTCTCCTCAAATCATTACCATTCATTTAGCCACAAAAGGCAAACTTGATGAGAGAATGAGAACCAAGCAAAGTCTCAGGCTAAGCATACAACAATGAGATTGCTCTAAACAAGCCTTTCAGCCATAAATTGCATGTGGACAGTAATCCCTCCTCCCCACATTTCTCTTTTCCCCACTGCAGCAGGTCTCAGGACAAAGGATTGCCTCTCTGAAAGATGCCTTTCTGGAGGATTAAGCAGCTTTTGTTGACAAAACACAAATTACAACTCCTTTACTAGGTGTCCCGCCTTCTCAGCTGGGGCCTGGTCCTTTAGGGACAGGCATGATTATCTCTGCCTGGGTGGAGAGTCCAGAATGGGCATATGTAATTGTTAACCCCATTCCATGGGGTGCCCTTCTGAGCTATCGATTAAAAACCTCTGCTGTTTTCCTTGCACTAAATGCTGCCTGCTGATGCTACTTAAACGCTTGACAATGCACTTTTTTATTTGAAGGGATGGGGGCAGTTGGGGGAGATGTCATTTGCTTCTGAAAAATGTTTGAAAAAACATTGCCACCTTCCAGTGCATTCATCATACGTATATGTACGTAAAACATACAGAGGTGGGTTTTTTTTTTTGGTTTTTTTTTAAAAATAGAACATGATATCCATGTATTAAATTCTGGCATACTTTTTATGGAGGGATCTTTGAGTCATACCACCTGAGCTTCTTACTGATTCCCATAGTTCTATGAAATATAGAAGCACAAGTGCTAAACTTCTAGAAATCAGGGCTGTCCATTTCAGAAACTTATACTGACATGTGTTCACCTAATTTGCAAAGGGGAAAAAGTCATAAAATCTTCTCAGTTCTCTGTAGCAATTAAAGCATTTTGAGACAATCACAGTGTTGGCAAGAAATATATTCAATATTCATTTGGTTGGAACTGATTAGGTTGCTGCTTGGAATTTAAGAAGTAGATAATCTGGTTCACCTTCCACTTCCCCCAGCATTGAGAGGTTTGAGGAACAGCATGACTAAGGTTTCATTTTATTTATTTACTTCTTTTTGTTTTTGGATGAGAGCACAGGATTATAATATTTTATTATATGTTACATTTTATTGTAACTCTATTGTTAGCTTTCCTGGGAATAGAAGTTCATGTTTGGAATATTTGCTTTATTCGGAACATACATGGTGCACATAAGTGGAGACAGCAGAAGGCAGCAGATCTCCAGAGAGCGAGTGAGTGAGTGAGCGAGCGAGCGAGAGAAGCAGAGGCTGGGTTTACAGATCACGCTAAACCATGGTTGGTGGCAAACTACAATGGGTTGGTGGTTATGCAAACAACGTACTGCCAGAGAAATCTGGAAACCCCACAAGTCCCTGTCTCTCAAGTTAATGTGCACAAATACCCCAAAGACACACTGACGCCCTGCTACATCTTCCCAGAACAATAAAGTTGAGACAAACTAGAGGAATCACCCTCAGCCCTGTCTTGACCTCTCACCTGCATCCTAATCCCTCCCCCCTCCCCAGCCATTGGCTGCCCTTTCCCTGGAGTACATCTCCAAGGATCCTGCTGAATCTCACATAGACAGGAAGGCACATCCTTCCTTTGTCCAAACACCTCAGGACCCCTGACAGGAAAATTTACAATGTTATCAAGAGCAGACTCTGGTACTTTCCGTTGCCCTTCGGTCGCTTATCAAGAACAAAAAGTAACACTTGTACCAGTTATAGCTGTAATAGAGAAGGCATTGTTTATCGTAGAATAGTTTCAGTTTTGGAATATTTATGGGACTTGTAATCAATCAAGGAAGGGAGGGGGGAGAAAAGATGAGTTCATCAAAGCAGTGTGAACTAATAAAAGTTTGCTGTGCGTGGGTGATGGTCAGAGAATCCATCCTTCAGCTCACCAGAGGCTGCCTTTCTCCTACACGTGTATTATTCTGAATAAAAGCCTTTGTATCGGGACTTGCCTAGAATCTGTTTTCTTCAGTCTCGAGGAATATCCCTGACAGTACTGTGCTCCTGTCAGACGGTTAGGCAAACAAGCTACACAGAGTAGTTTATTTCACACCTTCTTTTGCTGCAGGACTAGAGATTGACTGAGAAGAGCACAGTGGTGGCTACATTTTTGGCTGCTCTTGCTGAGCAGCTCTGTAGGGGATCTCCGTAACCCATGCTGGGGCCACAGAACACGCTAACCCAAAATAGGTAAAATAATCTTTACTGCAGACCATGGGTTCTCAGGGTGGCAGTAAAGATTATTTAACTTACAGTTGTTATTTAACCTATGGTTGTGTGAACCCAGGGTCTGTCTTCATGGTACTGGATTGGTGCTGCCTCCCTCTCAAACCCTGCAGTTTCCCTCTCCCATGGCAGCATTGGGTAGTCCTGATGCCAAGGAGAAGTGCAGGGTTTCTGGGTGGCCATCCAGCTACCAGAGCCGCCCCTGCTCTCTTCCGGTGGAAGGTGACCAAATGCTGGTTGCTTCCACCAGGCACTGTCCCTGGGTAGAGCGTGGATTGGACCTGGAGCAACATCAAATGGTGGAAGCACCATATTGACATCACTCCCCTTGGAAACGTCGGGGTAAATCCCCAACTTTTTCAAATCGCAGCATTGCAGGGAAGCCCCGTGGTGGCTGTGAAGCTGTGCTGGTACCATCTAACCAGTGCAGCACAGGTCCACAGCCACCGTGAATAGACAGCCCCCCAATCAAAAAGAAATGACCCTGAGGTGCTAACTGTTGTTTCTGATAAACACTCTTAAAAGCATTCACCTCAGTCCCTATTCCAATAGGTGAATTGCCATCCAGACTAGCAATAGCTATTAAAAGAACAGTAACATTTGTTTGTCAAATCTCTGAATTCAGATCAGGCATCATTTTTAAGGGAAAGTATGTTTATTTATTTATCTTTATTTATTATTACATTTTTATAATGCTCAATAGCCGAAGCTTTGTGACAGACCCATTCACAACCATCAGTCAGCAAACTCAAGAGCCCTTCAACGTTTTTGCAGGTAAGACTGTTTTACTTATGGTCTGCTATCTGAACCTCCTTGAAAAAGGCAGACACCTATGTATATGAGAGACAGGGCTGGTGCCAGGCTTTTTTGCGCCCTAGGCAAGGTGAGCTGCTTTCACACACACCCCACTGTATCCCCCCCACCCCAGGTAGGCGGAGACAGGTTACCTGTCCCTCGCCTGAAGTCCTCCTGGCTTGGCGGGACGCTGCGGTGGGGTGGGCGGGTAGCTCCAATTCCGTCTGTTCGCCGCCAGAAGTCAGAACGTGGAGCCGTTCCTTCTCTCCCCCCAGCGTCCCGGCTTGGATTTGGCTGGGAGCCCCCAGCCGAAACCAAGCCGGGAAGCTAGGGGAGGGCAGTCAGACGGCTCCATGTTCTGATGTCCGGCGCGTGCCAGAAGTCAGAACGTGGAGCCGTTCCTTCTCTCCCCCCAGCATCCTGGCTTGGGTTTGGCTGGGAGCCCCCAGCCAAAACCAAGCCGGGAAGCTGGGGAAGGGCGGTCAGACAGCTCCATGTGCTGACGTCCGGCGCGCGCCGGATGTCAGAACGTGGAGCCGCCTGCCCCCGCCCCCCAGTGTCCCAGGTTGGCTTCGGCTGCTGGGTGGGCTGAAGCCAAGCCAGGGACGCTGGGGAGCAGGGTGGAAGGCTTCGGAACGGCGCACCCGGAAGCTGCCCTCACTCGGCCAGAGCGGCTCTGGGAGTGGGAGGGCGACTTCCGGGGGCACCGAAGTTGGTGCTCTAGGCGGCCGCCTAACTGGCCTTTATGGAAGCGCCGGCCCTGATGAGAGACTGCCCCAAATCACATTGGAAACAGAACTCTTGTATTAAAATATTGAGTAATTTAGGAGTTAACCTTTTTGGATTGTTCATGGATTTTATTCAAGAAAAAAAATCACAGGAATAAACCTTAGCCAATTTAAAAAATGAAAAAAACCCTTAATCAATTTTTAAAAAGTACTCATGAGATGAGATACAAAATTAAACACAACAGGTTTATTCAAAATCACAACTTATTGTTAAGAAATCATTTAAAATATAAACTTTCATACTGGAGATGTAAGAAGAATTCATTTCAGTTTGTTTTAGACCAGAATTCAGCCAGTCTTTGGGTTGCCATTCTTTGGAGAACTGATGAGGGGCAATAAAATTTGTTGTTTGTATGAATTAAGTTGTGCTTCCACCTTTAAACTCAAATATTGCAAAATGTCATAAACCTCCAGTAACCTGCTCCCAAAGGAAACCAAGCCATGCCCCCAGGCCTTCTCAGTGCTTGCATGAGTAACACTGATAACGGTAACATCCATATTACAGTAATAAGTTTACTAGGCCAAAAATGTGCAAGCTGGTGAGATTTCTTCATCTAGGGTGACAAACTGTCTGGTTTCACGTGGACATGTCCGGCTTTTTGCGCCCTCAGGAGGGTCCAGGGGGATTTTTAATTTGTTTAAAAAGTTCCAGAAAAGCTATGGTGCTGGGAGCAGGGTGCACTTTAGAAAGTGGGCAGATTGGCCACCCATTAGTCCGGCTGGGGTGGGTGCAAAAAGCCTTGATGGGAATGGGGGGAGCAGGGCAAGTGGGCAGATTGGGCACATGCCAGATGTCCTCTCAGCATGCGCCCGATCTGCGTGCTTTCCAGAAGCCCGGAAAACACACGCACTGCTGCCATCCCCCCAGTCCAATTGAGGCTTGACCCTCTTAATACAAGCTTTAAGACGCCATTTCCAGGCCTCAATTGGTGCTGTAAGGGGTAGGAGTCATCTTCCTTCCCTGCCTTTCCCAGAAGTCTCAAATCTCACGAGACTTCTGGGATGAGGAGCCTGATTTGAGACTTGAGACTTCTGGGAGAGGCAGGGAAGGAAGATGACTGCTCCACCAACCCCATGCCAATCAAGGCCTTCACCCAGATATCCCTCCAGCCATGCTCACTGGGCATGGAAGGAGGAGCTGGAGCTGCTGGGCCTCCAAATCAGGGAGGTGGAGGAGGTGCTGGTGGGTCCAGATAGGAAGCAGTGGGATCAGGAAAGAAAGAGGTGAGGAAACTGAAGTGGATGGGGTTGGGCATGTTGGTGGGCACGGCCCCTTGGGGGCAGACATGTTGTCCTCCTTTTTGGTTTCCAAAATATGGTCACCCTAGGATTAGGTAACTGAGGTTTGGGGTGTGTAGAGTGGGGCTCTCATAACTGCAAAAAAAAAAAGCGGAAAAAAATTGGAGAGAGAAGCACCAAAAGTATGTACAAAAAGAGGGAGAGACTAGCTCTGGTGCTGGTGAGAAGATCTTTTATTTTTCTTGTTATTTTTTTTTTAAATCACAACATTTCAGATGGTGACAATCCTTAAGGGCTGTATTTAACACAGAATATATATGTAAATTAGTATTTACTTACGAACTAATCAATATGCATAACTAAATACAGAGGGACAATACATTACATAGGAGTTGTTAGAGCACTGTGACTTTTATCTCTGTAAGTGATTGACATAAAGACCTGTAGGAAACCATCCAATACATTAAAGAAACTTGCATTGAGACAAATCTTGCTTTCAAAAACTTTTTTTTTTTAAAAAAAATCATTTTTTCTCAAAAAACCTCTATTTTTAAATTATAAGGTATTTGTTTAAAAATTTTTAAAATAGAGGGGGGTTTTTTTGAAAAAAATGTTTTTGAAAGCAAGATTTGTCTCAATGCAAGTTTCTTTACTGTATTGGATGGTTTCCTACAGGTCTTTATGTCAATCACTTACAGAGATAAAAAATCACAATGCTCTAACAACTCCTATGTAATGGTATTGTCTTCTGTATTTAGTTATGCTTATTTTTTAAAAAAACCTTTTTAACAAGAAAAATAAAAAATAAAGGATCTTCTCACCAGCACCAGAGCTAGTCTCTCCCTCTTTTTGTACACGCTCTCATAACTGCACCACTCTTAAAAACCCCAATGCCTAAACTTATTCTTGGCCGTTCTCCAAACTGTACTCCGATGCCAGCAGTCAGAGCCAGCTAGAACACCCTCCTCTCGCCTTCCCACAATTTCCACTGCAGGAAGGGAGAACACATGATCAAAAGGAAATGGGAGAAATATTGCAGAAGCATTTTAAAGATCTCTATGAAGGAAAAGAG
This sequence comes from Elgaria multicarinata webbii, assembly GCF_023053635.1. Taxonomy (NCBI): domain Eukaryota; kingdom Metazoa; phylum Chordata; class Lepidosauria; order Squamata; family Anguidae; genus Elgaria; species Elgaria multicarinata. The sequence goes on from NC_086175.1 coordinate 3,694,406, forward strand.
ACAGAAATAAAACAGATTCAAGAATATCAGGACAAAGCTAAAATACCACCACTAAAGGAAGAATAGAAACAATATTCAGAAGCAGAGGTTGAAGAAGATGAGATAAGAGGCTATAAAAGAGTTAAAAAAGTAACAGTTCATCCGGTCAAGATGGGTTAATGTCTGAATTTTATAAACTATTTAACAAAATAGAAGAAGCCCTCCCTCCCAAAAACATGGACACAGACCATAATAACACTGATACCTAAATCAAATAAAGACAAATGTAGCCTGGACTCATACAGACCAATATCTTTACTTAATGTAGATTATAGGATATTCACTAAAATATGGGCCAGACATTTAAAAGAAATTATTAATGGATCCATAGGTTCAAATCAATATTTTTTTTTTAAAAAAAAATATTGCAGACCTGATTAGGAAAATATTTGGTATGATCAACATGTGTAAGTCAAGAAAGATTCCTGCAGTAATAATGTCACTGGATTTATATAAGGCTTTAATCCAAAACTCATTTTTTCTTTTTTTAAACAAAACATTTTCTGTTGTGAATATCAACAAAACAGAACAGAAAATACATCATAAAAATGAGGGGGGAAACCATACATTACATATATAAGATTATTGTCATTTTCCATCATGTGTACCATTCATTTAAAAAAAGGGAAAAAGGGGAGAGTTATACAAAAGTTTCAAAAAAAGTAGACCAGATATCCACGTACAAGTTGTGTCTATATAAAACCTGTTCAAAAGTTGATAATGTTATTAGGTCCTCAATCCATTGCATTATGGGAGGTTGGATTTGTCCTTCCAATGTGATAGTATAAGTCTTTTAGCTGTCATAAGGGCTCTGAAAATCCATCTGTGCTGACCATATGTTAACTTCCAAGAAGCTGGTAGGTAATTTAGGAGGACATGCACATTGTTCATATTATAGATTGTTTCAGTACGAAGTTTATCCTTATTGTTACCTCCTCCCAAAAAGGGGCAACTACAGGGCACTGCCAAAACATCTGAGTTAAAGAAGCATTAGATGCATTCCATCTCCAACAATTGTGCAAGTTAGACAAACCCTTATTGAAAAGTCATTGTGGAGTCCAATAAACCCGATTTTTTTTTCCTGAATAAGACGTAATCTGAGTTAAATAGAAGCTTCAGATAAGATGCTAGGGCAACCATCTATTGGTTAGGCAAGATAGGGCGCTCCAATTCTCTATTCCAATCCAGTTTTAAACTGTGGCTATCGTATTTACTTACTGCTACTAAATACATACAAAGTCGTAGATGTGTCAGTTCAGTATTTCTAATAGTGCTGGAGGCTCCAAAGCTGTAAAAACAGCTGGACCAAACTTAGATTCCAGCAGGTGTTGTGATTGCAAGTGTTGCCATTGAGCCGTAGCAGGTAAATTATATTTAACACACAAGTCTGGAAAGGACAAAAATACATCTGAATTTTATTCATCTGAGCCTATTAATTGATCCAAAGTAAAAGTCAACTTAGCCATCCATGTCCTCCACAGAAATGCTTTCCTTCCAATTCTTAAATCTGGGTTTCCCCATGTAGTCAATTTTGCATGAGAATGGATCTAACTGTAATTGATGTGATATTATATGCTACGTCCCTCTAGCAGCCAAAATTGTAAGAGGTTTTTTTTTTACTTATTCTGATATGACAAGAACCAAGTGCTATCCATTTGGGAAGAGGTTCTAACCATAAGGCTTCCGGAACTGCCCATGGTGGCAGTTCTGAGGGAGCAGAAGAAGAACAAAACTTAGTACAAGCCAATAGGTAAGCCCAATGCTACAAAGCTAGGTCTGGAAAACCAAACCTACTTTCTTTAATTGGAAGCTGCATCCGTTCCAAAGATATTTGAGGTGGTGAAGAACCCCAGAAGATTTTAAGAAACAAAGCATTAACTTGTTGAAAATATTTGCCAGGTATAATCCAAAATTCATATTAATAATGACATTGGATTTATATAAGGCTTTTGATACAGTTAATTCAAAATTCATATTAAATTTCTCAATTATATACAATTTGGGAAGTAAGTTCAAATATAATAAAGGCAATATATGTACAAACAACAGCAAAAATAAGATAGAATGGATTAGAAAAGTGGAAATAAGACTTAATTCAGGAACAAGGCAGGGATGCCCCCTATAACCGCTCTTGATTATAATTGAGTTTCTTGCTGACAGAATCAGGACAAATATGGATATTAAAGGGATACACATGGGTGGAAGAGAATTTAAACTGAATTTATATGCAGAAGATATTTTATTTACTTTAGGAAATTCAAAAAAAGGGAATAAAAGAACTGATTAGAGAGCTAATGGAATTCCAACAGGTGGCAGGACTTAAGGCAAATATAGAGAAATCTGATTTGATGTGTTTGAATATAGGACCCTAAGAACAAATAGAAATTTGGGACGGTGTAAAAGCCGGAACGGAACGGAACAGGCCGGAACAGCCCCATTATATTAAAAAAACCACACCAAAAACAGTGGCATGTGTTAGCAACACTTGAGAACAATATTTTAAGACTAAAACCATACCAATATTATATCACTATTAACCCCAGAACTCCCAAAACGACGTCCGGAACAGAATGGGATGGCCGGAACGGCCACTAGGGAACGAGCGATATCAACCAAACTCACCAGACATGCATAACTAAATGGCAGGGATGCAATAAGCCACAAAAGTTGCCCCGAAACCACGTTCAGATACCCGTTCCGGGCAAAAACGTGTATTGCGCAAAACCGGCCGTAAAAGCAGCTTCCCAATGAGATAAGTGAACCAAACTCACCAGATGCACATGACAAGGTGGGACAAATATAGAAAGCTCCAAAAGTTGCCCCAAAACCATGTTCAGATACCCGTTCCGGGCAAAAACGCGTATTGCGCAAAACGGGCCGTAACGGCAGCTTCCCAATGAGATAAGTGAACCAAACTCACCAGATGCACATAACTAGGTGGGACAAATATAGAAAGCTCCAAAAGTTGCCCCAAAACCACGTTCAGATACCCGTTCCGGGCAAAAACGTGTATTGCGCAAAATGGGGCGTAAAAGCAGCTTCCCAATGAGGAAAGTCAAAAAAACTCACCGGATGCACATAACTAGGTGGGACAAATATAGAAAGCTCCAAAAGTTGCCCCGAAACCACGTTCAGATACCCGTTCCGGGCAAAAACATATATTGCGCAAAACGGGCCGTAACGGCAGCTTCCCAATGAGATAAGTGAACCAAACTCACCAGATGCACATGACAAGGTGGGACAAATATAGAAAGCTCCAAAAGTTGCCCCGAAACCACGTTCTGATATCCGTTCCGGGCAAAAGTCCGAATTGCTCAAAACGGGTCGTAAGGACAGCTTCCCAATGAGGTAAGTCAACCAAACTCACCAGACACACATTACTAGGTGTGACAGATGTAAAAAACTCCAAATGTTGCCCCGAAACCACGTTCCGATACCCGTTCTGGGCAAAAGTCCATATTGCTCAAAACGGACCGTAACGACAGCTTCCCAATAAGTCAACCAAACTCACCAGACGCACATTACTAGATGGGACACATATAATAACCTCTGAAATTTCCATGAAAGTCAGGTTCTGTTACCCATTCCGGGCCATAGTTCATATTCCCAAAATTAGCTGGAAAAGAAAATTATGGGTGAGGAAAATGAGGCACTATCTATTGTCGGGAAATTGCCTCGAAAGGCAACTTCTATGTGTGTGAATGCAATCAAATAAACGACTTTCATTGTACTAACTGGGACATTTAATAAACTTTCTCAGAATCCAGAGTGAAGTTCTGCAAAGATGGTTTCCTACAGAAGCCCATAGTTGTCATGTGGTTTGGTAGTGTGCTTAAAATATCAGTCTATGATGGCATTGTTGGGGTTGGGCTGTCTCATTCCATCATGAAGCTTACAATGACCTGTGGCTATTCACATCTTTCAACCTAACTTATCCCACAGGGTTATTACAAAATTGGGAAAGGCCATTGTACTTCACCATGCGTTTCTGGGTGGCGGGTGGGATATAAATGTTCTGTCAAAAAAGCCCAGGTCTTTTGAGGATTGCCATGGGAGTACTGGAGGCTCCTTTTGGTGATTTTCTAGAAACAGGACTATTTAATTGTTTAATTTCTCTCTGATTTATTTGCTTCTTTATTCTCTGCTGCTGTCTCTGCATTAAACTTAGCTGTGGAAGAAATGATTTGGGCTTGAGAAGTTCATTTGCAATCCACTGCCGTACAGGCAACATGTCTGCTGGGAAAGGGACAGGTGAGCCACTGCATAGCACATGTGCAAAGAGACATACAAAAAGTTTGGTTGACTTACCTCATTGGGAAGCTGCCGTTACGGCCCGTTTTGCGCAATACGCGTTTTTGCCCGGAACGGGTATCTGAACGTGGTTTCAGGGCAACTTTTGGAGCTTTCTATATTTGTCCCACCTTGTCAAGTGTATCTGGTGAGTCTGGTTCACTTACCTCATTGGGAAGCTGCCGTTATGGCCCGTTTTGCACAATATGCGTTTTTGCCCGGAACGGGTATCTGAACGTGGTTTCGGGGCAACTTTGGGGGATTATTGCATCCCTGCCATTTAGTTATGCATGACTAGTGAGTTTGGTTGATATCGCTCGTTCCCTAGTGGCCGTTCCGGCCATCCCATTCTGTTCCGGATGTCGTTTTGGGAGTTTTGGGGTTAATAGTGATATAATATTGGTATGGTTTTAGTCTTAAAATATTGTTCTCAAGTGTTGCTAACACATGCCACTGTTTTTGGTATGGTTTTTTAATATAATGGGGCTGTTCCAGCCTGTTCCGTTCCGTTCCGGCTTTTACACCGTCCCTAGAAATTTCAAAAATGACAGATATTCCTTTAGTAACAAAAGCATTTAGGTATTTAGGAATTCAGATCCCTAAAAGAATATAATATAATATTGGTATGGTTTTAGTCTTAAAATATTGTTCTCAAGTGTTGCTAACACATGCCACTGTTTTTGGTATGGTTTTTTAATATAATGGGGCTGTTCCAGCCTGTTCCGTTCCGTTCCGGCTTTTACACCGTCCCTAGAAATTTCAAAAATGACAGATATTCCTTTAGTAACAAAAGCATTTAGGTATTTAGGAATTCAGATCCCTAAAAGAATATACTGAAACTAAATTATGGAAAACTGTGGAAAGAACTAAAGAATGATATAGCTAGATGGGAAAGGATAAAGCTATCACTCTCAGACCAAATTATGACTATAAAATGATGCTATTACCAAAATTTACTTATCTATAACGTACTATCGCAATACATTTCAATTAAAAGGTTTAAAACAGGATAGAAAAAAACTATTTTTAGGAGTAAAAGACCACGAACAGAGAAGGTTTTTTTGATATAGATCTGTGCAAGAAGGAAGATGGGGTATACCACACTTAAAAACATATTATGATCGTTATCAACTAAGACATTTATTAACAACTAGCTGATATGCCTGGCATTGCTCGGGTCCATGAACAGTGTTTACAACATAAAACAATTTTCAATATCTCCTGCTGAAGAAATTTTATTTATGGAATGTCCTGAAGGAATAATAGCAATATGTACTGGTCATGACCATGACTCATAGTTTGGTGGCAAGAGAAGACTCTTGGGACTTCCACCCAAGGCATGCTGGGAGTTGTAGGCATAAGCCTCAATATTTTTTATTAAATTCTTTAAAAATACTTAAAATCCAAAATTTTATGTTTTTAGATTTTTCTGGTACATTGTACAGCCAGACCTATCAGCGTGCCAAATTTCAAGTTTCTACTTGGGGCCCCTAAGGTATATGTCTGCGATGTAATCATCTTCAAGTTGCAGGCCTGTGAGTTAACCTTTAAATAAATTAAATTCATTTCTTTTTTTCCTCTCTTACCCTCATGACAACACTTCAGGGTAGGCCAGACCTAGGCCTGTGAGGTAACTTTAAAACAAATTACATTATTCCCCCCCCCCCCCGTGCTCCTCTCTGAGGAAGCTGGCTGGCTGACTCACAGGTAGCTTGGTCATTGCCATTGGTGATGGGCCCAGAGCTGCAACCATCTTCCCTTCAGGCCCAGGATGGTGAGCTGTTTCCAGACGATGTCCTGAGAAGTCTTCCCTCCCTCCCAAGGCATGCTGGGAGTTGTAGGCACAAGCCTAGCTCCCTGATTAACATGTTAATCTTTTAACACATCCAAGGTGTGGTGGGAGAGCGGGCCTTTGTAGTTGTAGCACCTTACTTTTGGATTTCTTTTTCCCAGGCAGGCTTGCCTAGTGACTGCATTAATGGCTTTTAAATGCCAAGTGATATTTTTTAAAAATAAATAAATTTCCAAGGCCTTTAACTTGATAAGATTTTTTATGCTGTGGTTCCCCCCACCCCCTGTTATAACTACACCTAGGGTGACCATATGTAAAGGAGGAAAGGGCTCCTGTATCTTTAACAGTTGCATAGAAAAAGGAATTTCAGCAGGTGTCATTTGTATATATGGAGAACCTGGTGAAATTCCCTCTTCATCACAACCGTTAAAGCTGCAGGAGCTATACTAGAGTGACCAGATGTAAAAGAGGGTAAGGCTCCTGCAGCTTTAACGGTTGTGATGAAGAGAGAATTTCACCAGGTTCCCCATATATACAAATGACACCTGCTGAAATACCCTTTTCAGTACAACTGTTAAAGATGTAGGAGCCCTGTCCTCCTTTTCATATGGTCACCCTACTAAACCACAACATTCCAAGACAGATGCATTGCTGAATAAAGTTTTTGATTTTTATGGAAAAGCCTGACTTTACTATTGAAACAGAAGAATGAATGGAAGAATGAGGCTAGAATGGAATGGTGGATGGGGTTAGTGGCAGTTGGGGAAAGTCAGGAAGAAGGAGAACAAAGACAGCAAGACGTCAGGAGAGTGGGGGCTGAGTTAGGACTGAGAGATAGCAACATGCCAGTACTACTACACCTCCCAGCATGGCTTTGGCAGCCCTCAGGTGCCCATGTCCTCAGCTCTTAGTGGATGCCCACAACTCTGGCCAAGTCCTGCTGGGACTGCCTCAGCCTGGCACTTCCCATACTTGAAGTGCTCCTTCAGGAGCCTGTACTGAAGGGTCAGGACTGGGCCAGGCACTTGCTCCCCTTCGTCAAGCTTATTTCTGGGCATGCACAGAGTGCTTCCCTTTCCTCCTGTAAGAGCCAGAGTAACGTCATTAGCTCTAAGTGAGAGAGACACGTAGCAAAAGCAAGAGATACATGCATAGAATAGAGCTATTGTTCACCAGAAGCAGCATAGACTAGAAGGAATGCAGAAATAGGAACATAAAGGAGGCACATGCGTAGTATAGACAACTGTTGACCACCAGAGTGTTGTTTACTCAGAGGTATAAAAAGTGACCGCACCCTACACCTTTTGTCCGGTCTGTTATATGCTTCCGTACCGTTTTGCAAAGCAGATAATCAATACATCGATTTGTATTGGCTTCCACTTTTGCATGCTGGCTGATTTCTTGGGGCTTCAATTGGCTTCACCCACAGGAGAAAGAACATGTTTTCTAACAATTTGGTGCCGTGACTCGGATCCTCTCCTGTGCAGGGACTTTGCTGATCTAACTCGTCAAGAGAATCTTAGATGGGAAGTGGCCACAGACTGAGTTCAGTCTTTCCTTCTAATTGATTGGCGACGAGCGACAGCTTTGAAGGTAGTGGACGCAAAAAGGGGCAATAAGCAGCTGGACGCGGCTGAGAAAGGGAAAAGATCCTGATTTGGGTAAGTGTTAAAGTGCACTTTGTAGGGGAACTCTGCGGGACAGTGGTTGAGTGCTGTGGATGTGTGAGACGCTATTTTATAGCGAAGCGAGTGGGAGTCCCGATTTGCGTTTCTACTGTCTCCGCGAGGGGCCTAGTCAGAGACGGACAAAGTGAAGTGAACTGTCGAAAGACACCACTGCTGTCATGGGCGGGTCCCAATCCCAAAGAAAAAGGATCTAAGACTCCCTTAGGATGTGTGTTGCGCAACTTTGAGAAATACAAAAGAGATTGTGTCAAAAAGAGTGGCCAGTTCTTTGCCCCAGATGGCCAAAGGAGGGTTCCTTTGATACAGGAGTGGTTTCAGAGGTCCATGTAATTATAGTCCAGAGTAAAGAAAACATGAGCCCTTTCGAGCACGGGAGCGTCATATGCTCCCTACTTGGGAGACATGGTCCCAGTATTAGTTGTATGTTGAGAAATTTTTCTAAGCCTCTGTGGTATAGTGTTAAAAGTGTTTGTAGCGTTGTCTGTTATGTTAAAATGCCTAAAGATGAATTGATGTAAGGTTTGTGATTGTGAAAGACCAATTTTTATTTTTGATGATGTCACAGCCTGCCCCCTCTTGGCTTTTAAAATGCAAAATGCAAAGGTGATTTTTTTTTATGTTAACACAGAAACAGTTTAAAGAGTTAAAGTCCTGTGTTTTACCCAAGAGTAAAACCTTTGCACACACACCCTTGTTCAACCCTTGCTGCGACCTTTTGCAAAAAGTTCAAGCCGCTGGCGGCAGAGAGAAGATGAACCTTTTGATTCTATGAGAAAGCGGCCACCAGAAGGCAGGCGCGCTTCATTGCAGCAGGGTTTGATGAAAAGGAAAAGACTCAACTAGCCTGGTGTTTATTGCCTCAAGGGTTCAAATCTTGGAGCCCTGAGGTTTTTTTTTTTTAAGGTTAAACCCCTTTATGAAAGCCTCCAGAAGGAGAGAATAAAGGAATGAATAAAGCTTTTCTGACTCTTAAAAGCTGCTCTTGTAAGTCCACCTGCTTTGGCTTTATCAGATCCATGTAAGCCCTTCCGACTCTATGTTCATGAGCGGAAAGGAGTGGCATCAGGAGTGTTGTGCCAGGGAGGTGGCCCCTCCTGGAGACCAATAGAATATTATTCTAAAGTTTTGGATCCAGCAGCCAAGGGTGGCCTGCCTGCTTGCGGGCAGTGGCAGCCACAGCCCTCTTAAAAGAAGCTGAGAAAATGACTTTAGGAGCACCCACAGTGGGTCCCTCATGGAGTCCCCCAGATCCTGGGATCTGGAGGAGGTACGAAATTCTTAAATCCAGCCCGACATTCTAGATATGAGATTGCTCTTCTCCTGAATGAAAATTTGACTTTTAGGCCATGTCTCTCATTTAATTTGGCGGTCTTCCTGTCTGTTGATGAACAAGCCAAAGAGAGAATTGAGCATGATTGCCTAGAAGTACTTAATCTGGACACTAAATTTAGACAAGATCTTGAAGATGAGCCCTTGAGTGATGCAGAAAATGTGTATGTTGGTGGCTCTAGCTATGTAAGAGAAAGAAACAGATAGACTACTGTTAAAAGTTGTTTGTGTATCCAGGCCTTCCAGTAGAAGCCCAGCTGCATCTTGCGAGACATGTCAGTAAGTGAATGCTCCCCGTAGACACCCCCCCCATAGGAAGAAGACCATGGGCTTATTTTCCCTTCCAGGTGCAAATCGACTTTGCAGGCATGCAACCTTGCAAAGGATATAAATACCTCCTTGTTTTTGTATGTCAAGATACTGCATGGGTAGAAGCATTTCCGTGTTGAACATGTCAAGCTAAAGTTGTGGTGTGTAAAATAATGCAAGAGATAGTGCCAAGGTATTCTATATCAAAGGTCATCAAATTAGATATAGGGCCTCATTTTGTTGCTAGTGTGACCCAAAATCTCTGTAAAATATTAGGCATCACTTGGTACATGCCCCCTGGCTCCCACAGGCCTCTGGGCAGGTTGAGTGAATGAATCGAACTTTGAAGGAAACAATGACAAAAATCAGTATAGAAACTAGTCTAAAATGGGTAGATGCCTTGCCTAATAGCACTATCCAAAGTTAGAAGGATGCCTCGGAAAAATTTGAAAGTGTCTCCCTTTGAATTGATGTTTGGGTTTCCCCCAAGGATTATATACCCCAGAATAGAAGAAGAAAATGGAAATAGGAGATTAAATGTTGAAGGAGCAATTAACTGCCCTACAGTTTATTCTTTTGCAGCTCCTTGTGTATACTGTGCCCCAGCAGCAAGTTCCAAGTTCATCCATCCCTTTCAGCCCGGAGACGAGGTGTTCCTGAGAAGATGGAATAAAAAGACATTGAAAGCTAGTAGAGAGAGCGACCATATATTGTGGGACTGGTGAGCCATTCTTGTGTGAAATTGGTGGGTTCATCCAAATGGATACATTGCAGTAGATTTAAAAGGTACAGAAGACCTCTGCTTCCTCCTGTAACCCAGGCACAGGGGGACACAGGTTTGAAGACACCCTCCCTCCTTGGCGCACCGGAAGCCGCCTTGGATACAGGGGAAGAATCCAGGAAGGAGCCACAATCGCATGTATGTTATAAATCACAATACTTAGGCAAGGCCCGAATAAAAATTAGCTAGATACACATAGCTAATGTCTGAACAGGACCAGCAAGAAGTGGTAGCTGTTCTGTTGTTAATTGGAATTGGGATAGCAGCATTTATACTGTGGTGGTATCAACTATTTGAGTGAAAGATGAAACATTTGTGGGTATTTAGAATGTTAACAGTAGGATGGGCCATATTTATTTTGGGCTCATCTGGGTGGGGGGAAACAAAGAACCAGTGGGCAGAGTTGGCTGAAGACGTAGCTGAAGCTTGGAATAAAACCAAGTGCTTTGTGTGTACATTGCCTCCCTTTGATGCCACTGAAGGAATGCCATTCTTGTCAATACCCCTAAATGCCACCGGGGCTTGGACTGACGTAGGCTTTACCAAGGCTGAATTAACAGCCTGGCCCCCCTTGTATCATGGATCTCAAGGTATCCGGGTGGTGCCTATTCAAGGGCATCTATGTATAAAACAAACCCTATCAGCAGAGACCGGTTACAATATATCACATGTGGGAAAAGCAACGTGTGAAGAAACATGGGAGATTAAAGTTGTGAATTTATATGGGAAATGGAAATGTGGAAATGAAAGTGAAGTCAGCTTTGGAAAATGTTTGTGTTCAAAAGGGCTGTCCAATCCCTGGAAGAAAATTTGGACTGTTTCTAGCAGCACAGGATGGAATGGTACTCACTGTGACTATAACAAAAACTTGATAGGGCTCCTTAAGAAATATAGTTTGACTGTTCGAGTGCTTGAAAACCGCAGATATATAGATTATGGGCCTAATTTTCTTTGGTGGATATGTGGATGGTATGTGTATAAACACCTACCCTGGGGATGGAGTGGAAGTTGTTATCTAGGAACCTTGATACCCCCCATGTGGATAGCTGAAGAGCCCAAAATAGAGCATAAGAAAAGAGAAATTGAGAAAATTGCATGGGGATCAGTTCAGTCACGGAATAGCACTAATGACTGGCCCACTGAAAGGATCATCAAGCACTATGGCCCCGCTTCATGGAATAAACATGAAGTAGTAGCTGGGGCTCGAGGACCTATCTATAATTTAAATCGCATAATTCGGTTGCAAGCTGTTGTAGAAATTGTAACAAACAGAACTGCACAAGCCTTGAGACAGATAGCCCAACAATTAGATGAAAGCCGAAATGCCATCCTTCAATTAAAACTAGGGCTTGATTATGTACTGGCAAAAGAAGATGGCTTGTGTAGGGCCATGAATTAGACTGGCCCAGGACAATGTTGTTTTAACATCTCTGATAATGGAGATGCTATAAGAGTGTTTGCTGATGAAATAGAAAAAGTTGCCCATGTTCCTGTGCAAACATGGGAGGGATGAGACACAGGTTGGTTAACATCTTGGCTGCCAAATGTTAGATGGTTAAGAGGAATTGTTATAGTAATCACTGTAATGCTAATAGCTTGTTTAGTAGTACCATGTTGTTTACCTTGTTTAATGATGCTTATAAAACATATGCAAGAAAGCTTTGCACATAGACAAATGCTTTCCCTATATATGGAATTGCAACAGCAAGAAACAGGGCTATATACACAGCTTTGAAGAAGTAAGAAAAGCTAAAGAGGGAATTGTAAGAGCCAGAGTAACACCATTAGCTCTAAGCGAGAGAGACACGTAGCAAAAGCAAGAGATACATTCATAGAATAGGGCTATTGTTCGCCAGAGGGAGGAAGAGTTAGCAGCATAGACTAGAAGAAAGGAATGCAGAAACAGAAACATATTGAGCTAGATAAAACAGGGGCATGCGTAGTATAGACAAATCCTGACCACCAGAGTGTTGTTTACTTCAAGGTATAAAAAGTGACCGCACCCTACACCTTTTGTCCGGTCTGCTATATGCTTCCGTACCCTGTTTTGCAAAGCAGATAATCAATACATCGATTTGTATTGGCTTCCACTTTTGCATGCTGGCTGATTTCTTGGGGCTTCAATTGGCTTCGCCCACAGGAGAAAAACATGTTTTCTATGAAGGCTGCACATGTGCTTTCCTCAGTTTCTGAGAAAACCAATATCAGGACGGGGTGCCTTTGAGCATGTCCAGAGTTCAGCCTCTCAAAGACACACAGTTGTATCTAGTTATGATTTTAAAACCACACATGGCAGGTGGGAGGAGGCACTGCAAATGGATGCAACCTATTTATGAGGGTTGTTTCCTTTAATGTGGAATTAGGTTGACTGACTTTAGGAATCACAATGGCCACCAAAGGCCAGTAAATCTGGCCTTCAGCCCAAGGCATGCTGGGAGTTGTTGGCCTAAGTTTTTATTAAATTGTTTAAAAATACTTCAAACCCTAAAATTCATGCTTTTAGATTTTTTCTGATCCATTTACTTGAAGTCCTGTCTGGGTGAACAACATTAAGGCAGCACCATATGTGGAAGTGGGTAAACATTTTGGGACATACATGATACACTTATACTTTCCACTTTATAGGTAGAGATAATAAAAGAAGGAATGAGTACACAGTGGGTAGAAATAGAAAGGGAACTGATGGAAATAAAGGAAGAAGAAATACTTAATATGTTCTATAATAGAAAATATATAAAATGTCAAATAAAAAATAAAGGAAGCACAATAAAAGGGATTGCCCCATTAACACCCATTTGGGCACATCTGAACTTTGATATAAAAGTGAAAGCAGTAAGTAAAAATAAGTTGAAAGAAATAGGACTGACCCAAATGAGAAATTTTTATGAACAGCAACACCCCATAACACAAGAAACAGATTAACCTTACACAAAATATGGGAATATCATCATCATCATCACTTTATTACGATCCATCATGGTTAGTATAGATGCAAATTAGTAAATTAGTAAATTTATAAGAATCGGAAAGATAAGAAGGCAAAGTACAAGAGACTTAACAGAATGGGAAAAATTCATAGATAATTGTAAATTAGGAGTTAAGGGTATGATAAACACAAATATACAGAATTTTAATTAAGCAGGAGATCAGGGGAAATGTAACAATAAAACAGATGGGAAAGATATTGAAGACGAGATAGAGGATGGAGAATGGGGAAAAATCTTTGAGATATTCCCCTTTCAAACAATCTCCACAAGAATAAAAAGGGACACTACAATTAGTTCAGAAGTGGTATATGACACTTGTGAAGTTGGCAAAAATCAACAAGAATTTATCACCTTTGTGTTGGAGAGGATGTGAAATTAATGTAACCCAAATCCATATGTGGTGGGAAAGTAGGAAGGTTAGGAAGTTTTGGGATAAGATTTCCCAACAAGTAGGAAAAATTACCGATCAAGAGATTTGTAAAACACCAGAGTTAGCTTTATTGAATGCCGTATGTATGTTAAAGAAAATAGAGAGATAACTGAAAAAGTATTAATTAGATTTTTGTTTACAGCTGCAAGGCAATTAATAACAAGTAACTGGAAGACAGATCAGATGTTGACACTATGGGGGGATCTACACTATTGCTTTAAAGCGCTTTATAACAGTTTTAAAGCGCTTTAAAGCAGTAGTGTAGATCCAGCCTATGTGAAAAAAGAAAATTTGGGATATAGTAATAAATGAAAAGCTGACACAGGCCCTTTCTACACCTATCCTCATCAGACAAGATGTTACAAAAATCGTGTGGGGGGGGGGCGGGCGGAGGGAATAGGAAGGGGGGAAGCTGACTAGATGTTGTATTCAGGATGTCTGCATGGTAAGAGTCTTACAGGATGATGATGATTATAATAATAATAATTTATTTCTTACCCACCTCTCCACTTGGATCAAGGCGGGGAACAACAGTCACATTAAAAACTGATTAAAAACATAGCATACATGATTAAAACATCCTTAAAACATCCTAGAAACATTCTAAAATGATGATATGGAGGAGAAGGGGTTGTAGACATTTAAATTGGAATCTGTCAGGTGATGTCATGGTCTGAGATTTCAGTGTCCTTACGATAAATGTCTCCTACTTGAGGTGAAAGAACCATTAGGAAAACAACAGAACCAGGAGGACAATGATTTGGTGATGATATCATGTGGATGCCACATTAAAAATGAGTGAAGAAAAAGGCAATTTCAGAATGAATACCGAGTGTGGAAGCATCTGTCACTCTTCAGCAAAGATTGTGGAGGGCCCCAGAAATGACAGTAAAAGTCTGCTTTTTGATTTTGTTCCTAATTCAATCCTGGTTTTCCAGATTTAATGAGAGATGAGAGCTAAAACTTGTATTTCATTTTGTTTTGAGTTTGTTCTCTCCTGATCTTCTTACTCTGCTCATACACATAAAACACAACTAAAGTGCAAGATTCAAAATGATTTTATTTGTCTTTAAAAAACCGTTCTATGACAAACAGTGATAAAGCTGTAGCCAATGTTGTATATGGCATGTTCCCTTTAATTTATCATTTATGTTTCACTGGATTTAAAATATTCTGAGGTTTTTCAGTGTGCTCTCCAGCTGGGCTTTACAAACCTTGGATATTTTCATTTGCAGAGTTTAGTTTTTGTTCAGAGATGTATATAATATTTCATAGTTGCATCCATGTGTTACGGTGCCTCAATCTCATCACTTTATACGGTACAGACTATGCTATACAGAGCCTCTTGCTGGGTGGCCAAAGTTAAGCAATGTCATGGAGCACTCATTCCGTTAATGTCATTATGTTTAGTTCTTATTTCAACAAACCAACCTGAATTCTGAGCAGGAAGAATAAAACGCTAAACATGAGAGGCCTGTGTTACAGATCTGTCTGAAGAATGAGCTACAAAACTGCATACTTCAACAGTGAAAACACTGTTAAGATCAGCCACAAAGCACAACCCTAACATGCCCATTACTAAGATAGCCTTTTCCCATATAAGGTGTTTATTTTTCTGGTGTAATTGGGGGAATATGCATTGTGTTGGAAAGCTGATATAATGAACTTGTGAAAATTATAGGCTTCTCCACCATAACAAATCGTTTATGCTGCTTCAGATGATTGTGCCATATATGTGGAGCAGACTCCATCTCTGCCATCAATGTATAGGATATCACCAGACCAATCATCAGGGCTGGCATAAGAGGAAGGCTTAGCTGAGGCCCTGCACAGAAAAGAGCTCCCAGGAACTGCTGCTCCTCACCATTGCAACCTGCTTGTTCTCCCGTCTCTCACTCTGACAATGATGCTGATAAGATGCCGCTGTCTTTTTGCTTACTGGCTTTCAAGCAAGTGATGAGAACAAGGCTAAGGAGCAATAGTACACGGTGGCAATGGTGTTAAGAAGGCAGGACTCGCTGAGGGGAGGGGGCATTGGAAGTGTCTTGTCCAAGGGCCATCAAAAACCTGGAGCTGGCCCTGCCTATAATGAGCAAACCACACACTCAGTTGAATGACCCAGCCTGAAGCTATGACCATGGGCTGCAGTTCTGTAACAGGTGTCAAGGAGACGAACTGCAACAGCCCAGTAACCCTAACCCTAAGCTGTCTTGGCACTTGAAACTACCTATGCAAAATGGAGCTTTGGTAGCAGGCCTCTCCCACTGATGAACTCTTTATGAGCTGGGACTGGAAGGGCAGCTCTGCCTCCGTATCAAGAAGTACCAGGAAAAGCCCAGTAGGAGGGAAAGTGTTTTGAAAGCTCAGGACTCAAGCTTCCAAATTCCCCACCCTCAATTCCAAAAATGGATTTCAGGGCAGTGTGCTCAAAAGTTAGAAATAAATACAATATTAAAACATCACAAAACATCAAACAACAATACAATAAAACTGAGAGTGGTAAAACTATTTAACCATGAACCTTACCTGTGGCCTGTTGCTCATTCCCCCTTCCAAGAAAAATTGGAGCCCTGCTGGATCAGACCGAGGGTCCATCTAGTCCAGCACTCTGTTCACACAGTGGTCAACCAGCTGTTGACTAGGGACCAACAAAGCAGGACATGGTGCAACACACCCTCCCACCCATGTTCCCCAGCAAGTGGTGCACACAGGCTTGCGGTCTTGGATACTGGAGGTAGCACATAGCCATCAGGACTCGTAGCCATTGATAGCCTTCTCCTCTAGGAATTTATCCAACCCCCTTTTAAAGTCATCCAAATTGGTGGCCATCACTACATCTTGTGATAGTGAATTACATAGTTAAACTATGCACTGTGTGAAGAAGTACTTCCTTTTATTTGTCTTAAATCTCCCACCAATCAGCTTCATGGAATGACCTTGGGTTCTAGTATTTTGAGAGAGGGAGAAAAATGTCTCCCTACCCACTTCCACCTTCTTTACAGCTGCTGTCCCCATAGAGCTTCGGCTATGGGGCGGTATATAAATGTAACAAATAAATAAATAAACCCAAGCTGTCCACCACAACCCGAAGATCTCTTTCTTGTTCAGTCACCGCTCAGATCCCATCAGGTTATACTTGAAGTTGAGGTTTTTTGCTCCAACATGCATCACCTTACACTTGCTTACATTGAACCGCATCTGCCATTTCGACAACCACTCTCCCAGCCTGGAGAGATCCCTTTGGAGCTCTTCACAATCCCTTTGTGTGTTAACAACTTTAAATAATTTGGTGTTATCAGCAAACTTGGGCACTTCACTGCTCACTCCTAATGCAGATCATTTATGAATAATTGGGACTTGGTCCCAATACTGACCCTGTGGGACCCCACTATTTACTTCCCTCCATCAGGAGAACTGACCGTTTATTCCTGCTCTCTGCTTTCTGTTCTTTAACCAGTTACTGATCCATAAGAGGATATCTCCTCTTATTCCATGACTGCTAAGTTTGCTCAGGAGTCTTTGGTGAGGGACTTTATCAAAAGCCTTTTGGTAGTCCAAATGTCCACCATTTATTTATTTACTTATTTATTTATTTATTTATTACATTTCTATACCGCCCAATAGCCGAAGCTCTCTGGGCAGTTCACAAAAATTAAAACCATAATAAAACCAACATGTTAAAAGCACAAATACAAATCATTGTGTACCATGATTCTCTGCTAAAGGTTCCATCACATGTTCCTTGAGTGTACATGTGTAGCTGTGCCAACATGTAGACACAGGACATGTGGGAAGAGGTTCTTGTTCTTGTGGCTTCATGTATATTCTTGGGTTCAATGCACTGGTGGTTTTGTTTTCCACCGCAGTCACTGAGCTGACCCATTTTGCTGAAGAAGGTTCAGCCTTCTCAATTATGCTTAGCTGCTCCATGCACTGAAGTTCCATTGATTGAACTGTTAGTGGTAATTACCATGACACATACACATTGTATTTGCAGCTAGCTTGTTCTTGATAGAGCCAAATTACATGCTATGCTAATTGTGTAGTATGAAGCTGAGGCTTCTTCTTATTTTTAAAAACACATTCATGCAAGCTTGGACCCCTGATTTGGATTGGGACCATCACTCTCCAGGAGGGTAGGGTTGAACAACTCCCCACTATTTTTCTACTGGGGGAGTGGAGGGAGGTAAAAAGAGAAAAAAAGTCTCCACTGTCAATGGAGACTTTTAACTTTTTTAACTCCCCTCCCCAACATGATATTTTGGGCAAAAGCAACATAGGGGTTGTTTTAACTAGGGGTGTGATCCGCTCCGATTAGGAGCGTAGAAGCAGTAGCGGATTGGCCTGCTCCGCCTTACCCAGAGGCGGAGTAGGAGCGGACCGCGGACCCCTAGAAGCAAGGCGAAGAGAAGCGGCCATTTTTCGGAGCTCCTAGTTCAGGCGGAGCGCTCCGGTCGCCATCTTGAAAACATTTCACCATAGGATTGCATTGCGGCAAATAATCGCGGATAACTACGTTCTTTTTGAAGCTATCGTTCTGGAAATTCTTGTGCTCAGAGAGTCGTGGATGGGGGTCATTTTGAGACCACTCTCACCTCTCTGCGTCGTGCGGGTCGCGTGCTATTTTTTTTGAAAATCGGGTCAACCGCGCGGCTCAAACGGCATTTTCGGCTTTTCGCCCATAGGATTGCATTGCGGAAAAGAATCGGGGATAACTGGGGGGGGTTTAAGCTATCGTTCTGAAAATTCTTGTGCACAGAGAGTCGTGGATGGGGGTCATTTTGAGACTACTCTCAACTTTCTGCGTCCTGTGGTTCACGTGCAATATTTTTTAAAAAATCGGGGTTTGGGTTTTTTTTTTTTTTGGAAGCGATGACAGGCACATTCAACTCCCAATCCTGATGAGAATTGATCTCCTCAGAAAGCATCATCCTGGGGGGGCGGAGCTGGCCGCCTGAGCAATGGCGGGGTTCTTCTGAGGCTCTAAGCGGCGTTTGCCGGAAAAAGCAATTATCTCTCTTCTAATGGGCATAAATCTTTGAGCAAACGACAGAAAATGATTATAAAAGTCACAGGAGCTGGAAAAGTGGAGAGATTTGAAGAAGGGAGGTGAGATGATTGATGTTTAATACAATGTCTGTGTAAACGGCAACACTATCGAAACCGAAAGTAAAGAGCAAACACTGACGCAGTTTAAAAAGAAGGAATTTATGCTTGCTGGGCATTGATTTGTGTTATAACCTTTCATTCTTATCTCACATGGGAACGATTGAAATGCTGGCTTTGTAAGGTGGAAGTTGTTGATTGGATTTATTGGCGTGGCGAGAAGGGGGGGAGAGAAGGTGGAAGAAGCTGCATTCGGCATTCGGTGAGGGAGATGTGGGAAGCTGAGAGGCTGTGAATGATTAAACTGATCCCCTCTAGTGAATGCTGTTGTGAACTGGATATTCCCCCCCCCTCATGAAGAAGGAAAAAGTGTTTGATATATAACAGAGAAGCCAGCATAAGTTGCTAAGGAAGTGAGTTACACTCTAAGATTTATGCCCTACCCAGAAGAGTCCCATGCCTAACGTTAAAAGAAAGATCAAAAGTTGGGCAAAGCTTAATATACAAAAAAAGAAGAAGAAAAGAAAAAAAAAGAAAAAAAAATAAGAAACCTTCAAATCATAAAAAAAGGAACTTTCAAATCATAATTTGGCATACCTCTCCCTCCTGGAAAGGACAGCCCCTGGAGTTGAGCAAGAGGAGGAAGATAAAGACCCAGTCCCTTTGGATACAATACCAAATAAAGAAAAAAATATGACTGAAGGAGGAGAAAGTGGTAGCAACCCTCCCTCGTTGATGGAGATCAGGGCCATTATAGCTGAAAATAACATTGTTATATTTTAAAAAAATGGATCAGCATATGAGTGAATTTAGACATCAATTGTGTATTTAGCGGATAAAACGGCGGAAAATTCGGATAAGATCAAAAAGATAGAGGCTAAAGCGGATTTGGACCAGAAGAAATAAGAGGCTTTTGAGAAATCAACTAATATACAATTTAAAGAATGGGTACTGTGATCGATTGCCTTGGAAGATTAATCTAGTAGATCTACTTTTTGAATAAAGCAGCTAAAGGAGTCGCAGGGAGAAGATCTTAGAGAAATCATCGTGAACTGGTTCAAGGAGCTGATGCCTGATATATCAATAGACGGATTGGATCCGGATCGAGTCCATCGTGTGGGGGGGGCAAAACCACTAAGGGGCTAGAGACATTTTGGTGAAATTTGGTAATTATTATAAAAAAGAGCAAATTATGAAAGAATTGAGATTTAAGAATCAGATATAATATAAAGACAAAACAGTGCAAATTTTTAATGATTTTTCTCAACACACATTAAATTGGAGACGAAGTCTTAAACTAATAATGGAAATATTAGTGAAGAATAAAATTCCTTATGTATGGGGTTACTCGGTTTCCCTTTTTTTTTTTTTTTAAGATCTACATATGGGAGGAGGGAATACAGAGTAACCTCATTGGGTCAAGGTAAAGAATTGCTGAAGAGGCTGGGTCTGGATGGAGAAACAAATGGGGCTGGAGTGGGTGGGGGAGGGAACGAAGCTGGGACATCTGGAGAGTAAGAGAATTGTTAATTATGTTTGGAGATAATTGCAAATAGAAATGCCAATAAAGAGACCTGCCGGCCAGGCGCAGCACTGCCTCCCCCCCCCTTTAAAGTAGATGGCTGGAGTATTAGACTCACGGGGATATGGGGGGGATTAGAGTGGGGGGGTGGGGAGGGGGGGAAGGTAGGAGAGGAGGGATTGGGGTAGGAGGGTGGGGGGTTTATGTATGGGGTTTGTGTTTTTATGTAAGCAAGTTTGAATTGCTGAGCACAAGGGATCGGAAGAGGATTCAAAAGGGTGATTATGGATAAAAAGATAAAGGTATCAACACTCAATGTTAAAGGTTTGGGGGCAGTCGTGAAAAGGAAGAGAATAGAACAAATGTTTAATAAAGAGGGATCAGATATTATAATGGTTCAAGAGACACACCAAGGCTCCGAGAATTCGAATATGATAAAATTAAAGTGGTTAGCCTATTATGAAAAGTCATTAGGGACATCGAAAAAAAAATGGAGTGGCCACTTTGATTTCAAAAAAAAGTGGGTTTATATTAGAAGAAGTAAAAAAGGATGATAAGGGTAGATATCTCATGTTAAAAGGTAAAATTGAGGGAAAGGTATATACTTTGATTAATGTTTATGCCCCAAATGAGAGGCATAGAGAGTTTTTTATAAAGTTATTTAAAGAAATAGAAGAATTTAAGGAGGGGTATGCTATATTAGCTGGGGATTTTAATATGGTTATGGATAATAAATGGGACAGGTCAAATCCCACTAATGCTGAAAAGAGGAATAATATGACTATATTGAATAAATTAGTAAAAGAAAATAATTACTTAGATTCGTGGCGTTTACTTAACGGGAATAGGCCTGGATTTTCATATTTTTCCCCAGTACATCATACATACTCCAGGATAGATTATATATTTATTTCAAAAGATTTTGCAACGAGGATTTGTAAAATGGAAATGGGGGTAATAAAAGTAACTGATCATGCCTTGTTAAGTTTAGAATTTACAGTTAAGAAGGATTATAAAGAGGCATATAGATGGAAACTGAACACAAGGATATTGAAATATAATAAAGTAGTAGAGAAAATTCGGAACGAATTGTCGGAGTCATGGGAAATTAATGAAAAAGGAGGAACAGCTGGATCAGTCATTTGGGACACCATGAAGGCTGTAGTAAGAGGAATCTGTATTAGAGAAACATGTAGTTTAAAAAGACAACAACGTGTAGAGCAGGAAAAGTTAGAGATAGAAATTAAAAACTTGGAGGAAAGTTATTGGCGAGTTAAAGATAAATATAAATTAGTGGAAATACAAGCTAAGAAGAAACAATTAGAAAATTTAAATATAGAGGAGGTTCAAAAGAATTTAATGTATATGAAAAGGGAATACTTTGAAAACAGTAATAAGAACTCGAGGTTGCTTGCCAAGCTCACACAAAAAGAAAAAGGGAGGAATGGGATAGAAACGTTGAAAGATAGCCGAGGGAATTATTGTTATGCAATGAAAACTAAATTAAAAAATTTTCAGGAATTTTATCAGGAATTGTATAAGGTTAAAGACATTCAACAAGAAAAGGTGGAGGAGTATATTGGAAGGTTTATAAAGAAGGGAATAAAATTAGAATATAAGGAGTTAATGGAGTCAGTAATAAGTCAAAGAGAAGTTGAAGAGGTTATTGATAAGTTAAAAGTTGGTAAATCACCGGGAGCAGATGGTTTGGGTCCGGAATATTATAAGGTCTTCAAAGATTATTTAGCTCCAAAATTAATGGAACTTTATAATAGGATATTATCAGGAGAGAAGATACCTGAATCATGGGAACATTCAGTGATAATTCTGATCCCAAAACCAGATAAAGATTTGACTAATCCCGACTCTTATAGACCTATTTCGTTAATAAATCAGGATGCAAAAATTTTCACATCTATTATGGCCAAACGGCTAAATAAATTTTTATCAGAATACATAGGAGTAGATCAATGTGGGTTTGTGGTAGGAAGGCATATGCATAATTTAGTGGGAAGAGTTTTAAATGTAATAAATGTAATAAAAAAAGAAAATATTAAGGCAGGTATTATGGCATTGGATATTTTTAAAGCTTTTGATTGTGTGAGCTGGCAGGCACTAAAGAGTATTATAGATAAATTGGGATTTGGAAATAAATTTAAAAATGTAATAGAACAGCTATATTCCCAAAATACGGCGGTAGTGGTGGTAAATGACGGATTTACTGGAAAGATACGACTAGCCAGAGGAACAAGACAAGGATGTCCGCTCTCGCCGGTCCTGTTTGTAATGGTTATGGAAGTTTTGGCGAAGGCACTAAGGGAGGATGAAGAGTTAGA
Source organism: Elgaria multicarinata webbii (assembly GCF_023053635.1). Classification (NCBI taxonomy): domain Eukaryota; kingdom Metazoa; phylum Chordata; class Lepidosauria; order Squamata; family Anguidae; genus Elgaria; species Elgaria multicarinata. Next base: position 3,717,015 of record NC_086175.1, read on the forward strand.
AGGAATTGGAGAGGTAAGGGAAATAAAGTTAAACATGTTTGCGGATGATACTTTATTGACCATTAAGAATCCATTAAGAAAATTAGAAAGAATTAAATATCATCTGAGGGAATTTGAGGAAATTACAGGGTTAAAAATAAATTGGTCTAAATCAGAGATGATGTTGTTTAACTATACCAAGAAGGAAGAAAAGGATTGGGAATTTAAGGGAATGGAATTGAAAGTTAAGAATGAGATTAAATATTTGGGAATTAAAATTACAAAAAATTTAGAGAATCTAAAAAGGGAAAATTTAACGAGGTTAAAGAAGGAGGTACTAGAGAAACTGGAGAAATATAAAAGATTAAACTTATCTTGGTTTGGGAGAATAGCTTTGATAAAAATGAAGATATTAGCTAAAATTAATTTTGTATTTAGGATGTTACCTATAAAAATATCAGAAACCGAGATAAAAAGTTGGCAAAATATAATTAATAAATATTGTAATGGAGGAAAGAAAGCAAGAGTGAATAAAAATAACTGGTACCTAAGCCAAAAAAAGGGGGGAATGGGTCTCCCAAACATAAAATTATATTACGTAGCAAATAGATTAAGACATGTTGTAGAAGCAATTATGGGAGTAGGAGATTTACATTGGATGGAAGAAAAAACCATAAGTAAGGTAGAGATGAATTTGGAGAATGTTTTTTTTAAAGACGGAGGAAGAAAGTGGGTTGGAAGTATAGATAATCCACTTCTGAGGATGCAATGGGAAATTTGGAGTAAATTTAAAGGGAAGCTGCTTCCGAGCAACTCTCCCCTAGCACCGATAATAATGTTAAAGAATTTCCCAGAGGATCTAAAGGGTAGATTATGTAAAATATTAAAAGAGAAAAATAAAATAAAATTAAAGGATTGGGTAAGAGATATTAAAACAAGAGAGGATATGGAAAATTTGTTAAAGGAGAAGAAGCTATCGTGGCTAGAGTATGGTCAATTAGATCAATGGAATAAAAAGTGGATTAAAGATAATAGAATGTGCAGAAAGATGACGAGGTTTGAAGAATTAGTAGGAAGTAAGGAGGAAGGAAAAGGAGGTAGTATAGTTTTAAAAGGATTAATGAGTGAAATATATAAAATATTGTTAGAGACGGAGTTTAGAGAGAATACAGAGAAAATGGTTTGGGAATCAGATTTGAAGATACAAATAGGGCGACAGAGCTGGGAGGGACTATGGAAACAAAGAGTGTTGAGAAGTTTATCAGTAAGAATAAAGGAGAATTATTTTAAAATTTTATGGAGGTGGTACCTAACCCCGGTTAGATTGAATAAGATAAGTGATCAACATTCAGCGAATTGTTGGAGAGGTTGTGGGGAAAAAGGAACGTATTTACATATGTGGTGGCAATGCAAATATGTACAAAGATTATGGAAGATGGTGTTCTCAGAAATTGAAGAAATAGTGGGAATGAAAATAGAACAAACACCAAAAATAGCATTGCTGTCACTATTTGAAGATATAAAGTGTGGAAAAGGAACTATAGAGCTGGTATCGAGTTTGTTGGTTGCAGCACGACTGATGGTAGCTAGGAACTGGAAGATTCAAGGGGAATATTCTATTGAGGAATGGTATAAAGAAGTATGGGACATAGCCATTAATGATAAACTGACATGTAATATTAAGTGGAGAAAAGGCGTAACTAAAATAAATGAGTTCGAAGGAATCTGGAAACAGTTCCTAGTGTTTGTGTTTACTAAGGGAAGTGGGAAACCACCAGCAGAAGAAACGATTAGATTTTGGACTCAAGAATGATCCCGAGGTGGGGGGTGCACTTTTATGTTAAGAACGAAGATGTTGTAGTGTGATAAGGTATATGTAATAGTTTTTGATATTTGTACTCAACAATTATTCAATATGTATGTAGCAGATGTTTGAAGTTTTTTTTTTTTCCTATTGTGTTGTTTTAGTTATATTTTGGAATGTTTTTTTTTTATGTTTATATAGTGTAGAAAATGAATAAAAAATTTTAAAAAAAAAAGAAAAAGAAAGCATCATCCTCCAATCCCAGCGTTGGAGGGGGGACTAAGGCAGACCCACCCTGAGAACTTTCTGTTTTGTGTCTCTTTGTGGGTTGGCGTTCGTGGAGGGAACACTTAGTTAGTTAGTGCTCCTGCTTTGGACTTTGGAGATAGATTAGGATAGATTTAGTTTGGCGTGTGTGTGTGTGTTTGTTTGCTTCTTTCTGATTTATAGCTTAGTTTGCCCTGTGTTTTTCCCTTACTTTGATTTAATATAAACTTTATTTTTAAATTTTGGAGTGTGTGTTTGGTGGGTTGGGTTGGTTGCCCCCCCCTGACTGTTCTGCTTTTGTGAAAGCTTTCTTTTGAAAGCATACACACACTTCTTGTCCCATTTCCCTACATTTATTAGTAATATTCTTAAACATATTTTATTATATTCTTTTACATAGTCTTAGTAGGATTCTCATACATATTATTAGTAGTATTAATATTTTATTCTTCTTATACATATTAGTAGTAGTGTTTGGTTGGTTCTTTTCCCCCCTCCCCTCTCTTAAATCCTGATTGTGTTTCCTTCTATCTTCTATATACCAAAAAATACCAAAAAATACCAAAAAAAAATTATTCTCTTTTTCTTCTCTGTGTAACTTGGACTAAGTGTGCTGCTTTTGTGAAGTGCAACAGGCAGCCACAGATTGAGCATTTTGGGGAAAGCATTCACACACTTCTTGTCCCATTTCCCTACATTTACTAGTAATATTCTTAAACATATTATTATATTCTTTTAGATATTCTTAGTAGTATATATATTAGTATATTCTCATACATATTATTAGTAGTATAATATTTTATTCTTCTTATACAGCATACACACTTCTTGTCCCATTTCCCTACATTTAAACATATTATATTCTTCTTATACATATTCTTAGTAGTACCTTATACATATTATTAGTAGTATTAATATTTTATTAGTCATCATGAAAAGAGGGAGCAGGCGTGCTGAAAGCAGCAAGGCTCAGGCTGGCACCAGTAAGCAGGCTGCCTCTCCTCCTGTGAAAATCAAACGGGCAACTCCTTGGCTGACTGCTCCAAAACAGAAGCAGGACAAGCAGCAGGCAGAGCCACTCTCTTCTGCAACTTGTGCCCGGCGTTCTCTTTTTGAGGGTGGGAATGGGAAAAGTGCCCCTTTACAAGAGGCAGGTGGCATTAGAGGAGGAGGAGTATCCCCAACACCTTCATTATCCTTTCAGCCCACGAGCCCGCTGATGGACCTAGACGAGGTCCTCAGCACAGTGGAGGGGGAGGAGGAGGAGGCGGTGGGCCTCCAGGATGTGGGGGCTGAGGAGGAGGAGCAGCAGCAGCAGGCCGAGGCTCTCTCCCCAGTCTCATCCCACACCCCTGTTTCTGTGGCAACACCAGAGAGCTCAGGCGGGCAATTGGTGGTGTCACCACGGAAACGAAAGACAAGCATCGTGTGGGACCACTTTGAGTTGGGAGCGGATCCCCACTTTGCTGTCTGTCGCCACTGCAAACTCAGCCTAAGCAGGGGTTCATCGACAGGGCATTATGGAACCAGCAGCATGAAGATGCATCTTCAGAGGCAGCACCAGGCGATCTTGCTGGGGAAAGAGGTGGGCAAGGCGACTGCTTCCAGGGGAAAGCCAAAGGATGCTGCTGCTGCTGGCACTGCCACTCTAAGCTCTCCATCTCCCATCCCCACAAGGGTAAGGCAGGCAACCCTGCAGGACATGGGGTGGGGGAAGTATTGACCCACAAGATGGCGTTTTCCAATGCCCACCCAGGGTGCTACTGTGGTGGGGCATCTGCCGGGACTGACTCCTCCCCAATACTAGATCTATGACATGTCACTCTGCCTGCCCCTCTGCTAGCCTGTCCTCCTCGGTGACCGACTCGCTGGGATGGTTTGCGTTTGCAATGCGTGACTAACTGCAATGCTGGCTTAGAAACCAGCCATCACTTCCTTGTGCCCCCAGAAATGCCCGCAGCCTGCCTGCCTGCCTGCCCGCCTGCCCGCTTGCCCGCCTCCCCCGGGGTGCTGCTGTGGTGGGGCATCTGCCAGGACTGACTCCTCGCCTGCTCTGCCTTCCTCTCTGCCCGCCTGGTGCCTGGGAGATGAGCTTTGCGGTTTGTGCCCAGCACCCTCCGGCACGCTTGCTCCCAGTCGTCCTCCTCTGTGCCCCTCAAGGCGTAACTGTTGGCTTAGAAAGAAACAACCAGCCATCTTTGCCTCACTTTGCGCCCGCTTATGGGTTGGTTTGCTATGCGTTAGTGCTCAAGCCATCCTTGCAGCACTACAATGCATGCTGCCTGCCTGCTTTCCCTCCCTTCTCCCCTTCCCGCCTTGCAGGGATGGTGTATGTGTCTTGCTTTGACTCAGGGGAGAAGTCCTTCCTGCGCTCACTTAGACTTTATCAAGTTCAATAATCCCTTTTTCAAATGTGCAAGAAGATTTAGGGTTATCTCGTGGCATGTTGGGATTTCCTTGGAATTGGCCCCATTGAGCTGTCTGCAATTGCAACTTTAAATCCCTGACATACTGGAGTGCCCGATTTTCAAAAATTCCCCAAAAATCAGGGGATGATGGGATTGCCTTGAAACTTGGTGTCCATGGGGACACATGGGTAAGCTGTCATGGGACCAAAGGATAGGTTTCTAACGTGCAAATTGACGTAGTTGTAGAATAGGACTTGATTTGGGGTGAGTTAAAAAGTTTAAGCCGCGCCAAAAATCAGGGGATGATGGGATTGCCTTGAGTGTGGGCGTCCCTGTGGACACATGGATAAGCTGTCCTGGTGCCGAGTTTGAGGTTTCTAACATGCAAATTGACGTAGTTGTAGAATGGGACAATTTGGGGTGAGTTAAGCCGCGCCAAAAATCAGGGGATGATGGGACTGCCTTGAGTCTGGGCATCCATGTGGACACATGGATAAGCTGCCCTGGTGCCGAGTTTGAGGTTTCTAACATGCAAATTCACGGAGCTATCCCAAGGGGTCTGAATGGGGTGCCCAATTTTCAAAAATTACCCAAAAATCAGGGGATGATGGGATTGCCTTGAAACTTGGCGTCCATGCGGACACATGGATAAGCTATCATGGTGCTGAGTTTGAGGTTTCTAACATGCAAATTGACGGAGCTATCAAAAGGGGTGTGATGGGTGGTGCGTTAGAGGTTAGAGCCGCGCCAAAAATCAGGGGATGATGGGACTGCCTTGAGTCTGGGCGTCCATGTGGACACATGGATAAGCTGCCCTGGTGCCGAGTTTGAGGTTTCTAACATGCAAATTGACGGAGCTATCCCAAGGGGTCTGAATGGGGTGCCCGATTTTCAAAAATTCCCCAAAAATCAGGGGATGATGGGATTGCCTTGAAACTTGGAGTGCGTGTGTATACGCCCATGAGGTGTCATGGTGCCAAACGTGAGGTTTCTAACTTGAACCAAAAAAAAGTTGTATACTTTTTTAGCTTTCAATGCAACCCTATGGGGGAAAAAACGGAGCTCCGATCCGGATCCGGAGCTCCAAGCGGAGCGGAGCGGAAGTGGGCGGAGCGGGGGCGGGGCGGAGCGGCCCGCTCCGAAAAATGGTGGATCTGCAAGTGAAGCGGAGCGGGGGGTCCGTGCACACCCCTAGTTTTAACCCTACCCTCCCAAAGCATGGTGGTCCTGGTCTGAATTGGGCGCCCAAGAACTTATATGAGAAAGAAAAAGAAAATACAAGCCTCAGTTATATGCTGCTACACAATTAGCATAATGTGTAGTTTTGCTCTTTGCTAATGGCTTGGTCAGTTGATTGCATTATCAAGAAGATGCTGTGATTTGTTTAGTGACTAAGGACTTCAGCTCCAATACTGGCACATCACCATATTATACAACAGAGATCCATTCCTAGAGACATCTGACCTGGCAATAGTAATGCATGCCTTAATTACTACTATAACACACTCTATGTGGGACTCCCTTTGAAAATTGTTCAGAAACTTCCATTAGCCCAGAATGCTGTGGCCAGACTGTAGACCGGAAGTGGTTATACTCCCTCGTTAAAGCAGCTTCATTGGTTAATAGTGTATTTCTGGGCAGAATTCAAAGTGCTGGTTATGACTTGCAGTATAAAGCCCTACATGGCTTGCAATAAGGCTACATGAAAGACCACCTTCTACCATAAGAATCTGCCCAGTCCTTAAGATCTTCCAGAGAGGCCCTTCTTCTGAGGCCACCACCATCAGAGGTGCATTTGGTGGTGACTCAAGAGAGGACCTTTTCAGTGACTTCCCCTAGGCCATAGAACTCCCTTTCAAGGGAAGCTAGGTTCACTCCCTCTCTGCTGTCCTTCCAACAGCAGGCCAAAGACTAATTTATTCAAGCCTTTGGCTTGTAAGTAGGTTTGCGGTTTGGATGCTGTTTTTATTCTGTGTTATGTTTTTAATGTATTTTAATGTGTTTTATTGTTTTAATCTGTTTTAAATAGTTTTTGTAAGCCACCAAGGAGTAAATAAATAAATAAATGTGCCCTTTGCAAAACTCCAATACTAGTTCAGTTGTTGTGATAACATTTGTTTGCTAGATAATAAAAAGCAATACGCATGTTGAAGGAGTCTGTGAACCACTAATTCTCTTCCCTGCCTAGCTGAATTCTTAGCCCTTGGTCTGCTCTTCTGCCTTCTGTAGGGTGACTATATGAAAAGGAAGGACAGGGCTTCTGTAACAATTGTAGAGGAAAGGGAATTTCAGCAGGTGTCATTTGTATGCATGGAACACCTGGTAGAATTTCCTTGTTATCAAACAGTTAAACCTGCAGGAGCCCTGCCCTCTTTTGTATCTGATCACTCTAGTATAGCTCCTGCATCTCTAACTATTAGGATAAAAAGGGAAATTCCCTTTTTTCTAAAACTGTTGAAGATACAGGAGCCCTGACCTCCTTTCCATATGGTCACCCTACCTTCTGCTATGACACCATCTTTCATCATCATATCCACTTTGAATATTCTCCTTGAGCCCACCTCACAAACCCCAGGTTACCATGGGAACAGCAATAAACAGTTTTACATCATTGCAATTGTGTGGCCTATTCCTTTCCAGACATTTGGACGGTAAGGACTGCTGCTGCTTGACTCTACAGCATTTGGGAAGATTTCCAGAGTTGTGGCCTTTTCTAGCATCATGGCAGGTAAGAATTTTTTTCTTAGATGTGGAGGATAGAATGAGGAATAATGTAATAAAGAATTTCTGTCTGTTAGTTTTATAAACGTTTTTAGACATAAGTGATCAGAATAGCGGTAAACCCACATATCCAAAAAGCTAATCTCATTTCTATCTTGATGAGAGGAAAATTTGATGTTGCTATAGTATTGATCCAAGTTACAAATTCAATGAAACTATGTAGATTTGCAAAAATTTAAAAAAAATCATCTATGTATCGTTTATAGAAAAGTATTTCCTTATAGAACGGGTTTTGAGCTGAATGATAGATAAAATTCTCTCTAACAAGAATCATAGCAAAATATAAAAGGCGAAGGAAATTTGGCTGGTGCCCAGGACTGCGCCGAGATTATCCATTCACATTTGGGCAAAGACTTTGGTCAAAGCAAACACTTATATCTCAAACTTCCTGTGTGGTTTGACTTACTCTTTCGCTCCCCTAACAGCCTCCCTCCGCCCCCTCTCAGCACCTTCCATTCAGGCCAAGCGTAGGCTGCCCATACCCTCCGGAAAATTCCGGAAACCTCCTGGGAGAGCTGGGGGTCCAGACGAACCAGACTTAGGGCCCAAAATACCGGGGTTGTGGTTACTGGGCCTGCAGCAACCACAACCCCAACTTACCATGCCTAAATTTCCCCAGCGAGTGGCGGTGGCATCTTGAATCTCGCCCAAACTCACGCGAGATCTCGGCAGCTGGCTGGGAACTCTGGGAAAGCCAGCCAACAGCTGAGATCTCATGTGAGTTTGGGTGAGATTCAAGATGGCCGCCATGAGGGGTGGGCGGTGAGAGCGAGGTGAGTGGTTGGGGGCTGTGTGCAGGAATTTCCAGCAACGCAGCCTCCAGCATCCCACTCCCCAGTGCAGCAGCAGCAGCAGCAGCAGCAGAAGCAGCAGCAGCAGCAAGAAGAAGCAAAAAGAAACAAACAGGAGGAGGAGAAGATAGAGTAGGAGGCAAGACTGAGGTTTGTGTGAGAGAGAGAATGTGTGGGTGCATGGGGTGCATGGGGTCTTTGAGTGAATGCACGTGTGCATGTATGTGTGCATGTGTGTTTTTGGAGTGAGTGATGCTGGGTGTGTGTCTGGGTGTGTGTGTGCATGCGTGTGTGAGTGCAGTGTGAGTGTATTGATGTCTGAATGGGATGCCTGGTTGTTTGACTGAATGAATGCATGTGCATGTTTGTAGTGGGGGTGGCTGTAGTTTTCTGTGAGTTGGGGGGATGATTTGGAGGTGATGTTCCTATTAAATAATGCATTTTAGACCCATAGACCTTCCTTTCCAATTTGTTTACTATAATTGGCATGACGTATATTTTGTAACAGTGGCTGACAATTGTTCATCCTTCTTAAAGAAACTTTTTTAAAATTAAGAGGGTTGCTATTATCATCATTATCATCATCATCATCATCTATCTCTCTTTTCTTGCTTGTGGTGGTTTTTCTAGATGAACATGATGGGCTTTGCCAAGTCATGTTGTCTTTTACTGATTCAGAAATGTCCTGACTATTGAACATGTTTTAAGTATGACTGCTTTCTGGATGTTGGCGTGCATGTATTTTGGTAGGCCTAATTTTTGAAGGTTTTCTGTAAAAACAACCATGATGTCATGCTGGTGACTGATGTGACTAACAAATAATTGTAAGTTTTTCCTGTTGCCATAGTTCTTTAACTTCCATATCCAGTGGTGTATATTTTTCTTTTCTGCAACATTTTTGTCCTTAGGTATTGCAATTTCAATGTAGGTGTGTTTTTCTCCGTTGTTTTTTACTGTTACGTCTGGCTGAAGTTGAAACAAGCAAAGACAAGCTTTAATCCATTTTGTTCCATGGCTAATGTTTGCAGGCTAATAGTAGTTTATACTCTTTCTGAATGCTGGTTGTTTGGTTGTTGTATACCTGTCAACTGCTTCATTTGTTCAGTGGTAGCAGTATGCAGTAAGGTGATGGGGAAACAGTGTTAAATGTTAGGAAAGGTTAGACTATGGTCATCCAGTGAAGGATTTGCAGTCAGAAAAGGTATATGAGGGAAGGGAAGACTGTATCACACACAGGGCTCATCTACACCAAGCAGGATATTCCACTTTGAAAGAGGTATAGAAAAGCCAGGAGCCACACTACTGCTTTATAGCAGTATTGAAGTGCACTGACAACTGTTGGGGCCCATGACACATACCATATACCACTTTCATAACACTTTCATAGTGTTATATCCTGCTTGGTGTAGATGTGTCACGGGCCCCAACAGTTGTCAGTGCACTTCAGTACCACTATAAAGCAGTAGTGTAGCTCCTGCAGTGCAGTTGAATACCTCTATAAAGTAATAGTGTGGCTCCTGCTTTTTATATACCGCTTTCATAGTGGAATATCCTGCTTGGTGAAGCTGAGCACACAGTATAGCAAAAGCTTCAAAGTACAGCAAAAGCTACAGAAGTAGGAATGAGTGAAGTTAATTTCAGATACATTGAATGTCTCACTTATACTTTATTCCAGTGATTTTAACATTAAGATGTTATGTAGAACAGGTTTGTCTTAATTGTGTGCTGTGAAATCAGACCTGTGACCAAGGCCATGTTTGGGTGACAAGCTGGTGAGCACGCCCCCTTGGGGGCTGGACATGTTGGTGGGCACACCCCCATGGGGCAGCCATGTTGTCCTCCTTTTTGGTTTCCAAAATATGGTCACCCTAGCCAAGCAGCCATCCCTTCTTTGGACTCCCGTTTGCATCGTGAGAGTCTCTGGCCTGGTAGAACTTTGGGATCCCAGTGGGAACGGCAGTAAGCAAGTGCAGAGGAGGCCCGTTCCATGGGTTCCTCTTTACTTGAGGGCGACACCTCTTTGTGCCAATTAAGATGTTATTGAAACTGGCAGGCTGCAAAGCGAAGGGCTGCCCTCCAGCTCCATCTTGATGCGGGTTGAAAGGAGTGTTTTTCTGTTTGGGTGCTCAGACTCCATGTCCGCCTTGTATTTGGTTCTTGCGCAAGTGACCTTTCGTTGTGTCTTATTTTGTAAGTGTGCCCAAAACACCCTTTCAAAATGCCAAATGTGCCCACCAACCCAAAAAGGTTGGGCACCCGTGCCCTGGCAGCTCCTGTTGAAGCAGCAGCATGGGGAAAGGACTTTGCCTTGGGGGACCTGGGAGAATGGCTGCCAATCAGCAAAGACAGGGAGGCCTAGTTGTTTGGCCCAGTATTAGGGGATTTCCAATACACCCACCTGCGGCAGCAAGTGGGCTATCACCTTTCTTGCAGGGGGAGAGGTAATAATGAAGAGAAGATGGAGCAGAGACAACCATCTCAATAATATTTATTGATTTATTAGGATTTATGGATGTTTTACATCCGCAGATTTCAAAGTAGCGAACACGAACCATAAAAACATAAACATGTAAAAACAATATGTAGAATAGATTGTATGTATAGTGTAGGATGAATTACACACAGAACGCTTGCATAAACTGATGTGTCTTCTTCCCAGCAGAATCCAGAGAGGATTCACAACTGCCCCGGATCCCTCAGGAGAGAGGACCATGCAGCACAGTGGGAAGACCTCTGCCTAGGCCACGTTCCGATCCATGGTCACTCCCCAAAACTCAACTGGCTCCTGTGAAGCCACTGCCAACTCCTCAGCCGAAGAAAGTGCCGACCAGACTGCCAAAGGTGGTGGAGGCCTCCTTGCCAAGGCCCCTGGATCAAAGCAAGACCACTTGGCCCAAGCCAATACAGGCCCTTTGGCGAATGCCAGCGCCAACTGTACAGAAGCCAGTGCCGCCTCCAACAACTGTACAGAAGCCGATACCGCCTCGTGTGCGGACCCCAGATATCACCTTGCGGGTAAACCCACTTTACATGTCTACTCCAAAGCCAGTGACACTCCCAATGCAGAGCCTAGGAACAACTTTGCTGAAGAAGCCACTCCTGGCATCTCTCCCAAAGTTGATGGCGACCTGCATTGAAAAGGCTGCTGCACCAAAACCAGGAGAAAAACCTTGGAGAAGGTCGGTGGCGACTGATGGACCCAAGCCAGGGCCATCCAACTGGTCCAGGCCAACGCGGCTTCATCATCCAAAGCCACCGCACATGTCAGTGATGAGACTACGATGTTTGTAATAGGGCTGTGTTCCGCTTCTCCTTGGACCAGAGAAGCAGAAGCGGATTGGGGTGCTTCGCCTCCCCTTAAGGCGGAAGCGAAGAGGATCGGGGGAGCAGCGGAGCGTCTTGGAGCGAATCGAGGTGAAGGCGGATCCTTTGCCTCGATCCGGAGCTCCGCAAAAAAGGTAAGGGGGGCCTTACCTGGTGCTGCTGCCGCGACGGCGGCAGAGCCAGGTAAGTGGCCAGGGGGCCTTACCTGGTTCGTCGCGGCCCGTCGCTGGCTTCACTAGAGCCCGCGGCTCAACCTGGAAGTATAGGCCACAAGCGGGGCCTACAGTTCCTGGTTGAGCCACGGGCTCTACTGCAACTGTGTCCTGGCTTTCCTGTTTGAGTCCTCGGGCTCAGTTGAAGCAGCCGCGGGATCGCAGATGGATACAGGTAAAAGGGAGGAGGGAGGGGGTTTACCTGGCCCTGCCTCCGCCGCCGCCTGTGCGGTGACGGCGGCAGAGCCAGGTAAGGGGGCAAGGGGAAGGGGGTCTTACCTGCATTCGTCTGCAGTCCCGCAGCTGCTTCAACTGAGCCCAAGGACTCAAACAGGAGGGCCGCAACTGCAGGTAAGGGGAAGGGGGGTTTACCTGGCCCTGCCGCCACCACTGCCGCCACCTGTGCTGCGACGCCGGAAGAGCCAGGTAAGGGGGCAAGGGGGAGGGAGGTCTTACTGAGTCCATCACGGCCCGTCGCCGGCTTCACTAGAGTCAGCAGCTCAAGCCGGAAGTGTAGGCCGCAAGTGGGGCCTACAGTTCTTGGTTGAGCCACGGGCTCTAGTGAAGCTGGCGATGGGCCGGGACGGACGCAGGTAAGGGGGAGGAAGGAGCATTACAAAATTGCCATGCCTAAGGATATATTTAGCATTACAAAATTGCCATGCCTAAGGATATATTTAGCATTACAAAATTGCCATGCCTAAGGATATATTTAGAAGCTATCAGGTTGCCAAGTTACGTGTGTTTACCTTTTAAAATGACAGTGATAAATGCATTTTTTTAAATGGGGGGATGGTTTGAGAGTAAAATCTTAAAAATAATTCTAAAAATCAGTGGATGAACGTATGTGCTTCAAAATTGCCATGCATCAAGCCCTGCTTAGGTTCTATCACAATGCAAAGTTACATGTGTGTTTCTTGAAAAATGAGGAAGTTATAGCACTTTGAAATGACTGGAACTCACATTTTTAAAAATTAATTGCAAGAAAACCGATGGACATATCTGTCTAAAATTGGAACTGCCTAAGCATCTCCAAGGTATCTGTAAGCTCACCAAATTTCATTTTTATATCATTAAATATAAAAAAGTTATAGGCATTTCTTTAGGCCAATGTAATCCTATGGCAAACCTCCCTTGACAGGAGGGGGTTGCACTTGCTAGAGAAAGGTGAGCAGATGTGAAGAAAAGCATAGGGAGCGCTTCGTCTTCTTTTGTGTTCACTAAACTCCATAGAACTTCCTGCTGAGTAGGATTATGCTACACTGTCTAGTCAGTCATACAAAGTTAACCAGAATTAACCTGAACTTCACACTGACTATCCATTTATTATTGCTAGTATATTAAATGTCTGACTTGTGGATTGTGGTGTAGTGGCTAGAGTGTTGGACTGATCTGGGTTCTAGTCTGCACTCAGCCATGGAAGCTCACTGGGTGTTTTTGGTCCAGTCACAGACTCTCAGCCCATCCTACCTTGCAGGCTTGTTGTTGTGAGGATAAAATGAAGAAGAAGATTATGTACACTGCTTTGGGTTCCTTAGAGGGAAAATGGTGAGATGTAAATGGAATAAATAAATAAATACATAAATAAATAAATAAACAAATAAAACCTAACTCTTGTAACTTGTAGTCAGATGTTTTGATAGTGGTAGTAACAGAGTTTGGTAGAAACTCAACACTGAGGCCTCATGGTGGGTGCTTCTCACCAGTTCTCCCACTATTTGTACAGATAAAAATCTGCAAAAGGCTATGCCTGGAGCAAGACCTTTAATAGAAATTGTGAAAATCTAGTTTATATTACATCTCAAGTGTTACAATATTTTAAAGAGAGACGCTCTTTCTTGCTCAATATTAAATCACATTGAATGGCTCTGAGAAAAGATTGCTACAGTGACCCAATCATTCTTCCGCTCTTCTTTCTCCACCCTTGACTAGGAATAAGTCCTATTAATCTCAGTGAGGCTTGCTTTAGGTTAGGGCACAATCCTATGCATGCTGTCTGTGCAGTGCTGGGAGTTGTAGGACATTTCTTTCTTTACTGTCAGTTTCCCATTTTCTGTTTAGTCTAGCAGTTGTGTACGAGGTCCTAACCACAGTGTTCTTTGGCCTTTCCCCCCCAATCCAGGACCTGTTTTCTTTAGAAAAATGGAAAATAATAGATTTTCTTTTGCATTGATGTGGTATGAGGACAGCAAAAAGAACCTCCACAAAGAAATTTGTACAGCAGCTAAAAATACATGTTCATTTCAGAAACATTGAATGGCTCACTTTATTTCAGTGGTTTTAACATTAACATATTTTGTAGAACACGTTTGTCTTAATTGTGAGCTGTAGAATCAGACATGTGATGAAGGCCACGCCCCCTTGGGGCCGGTCATATCAGGATGGGCCCGCCTTGGGGGCTGAGCATGTTGGGTTGGGCACGCCTCCTTGAGCCACGTTGTCCTCCTTTTTGGTTTCCAAAATATGGTCACGCTAATGTTGATGTTCATTAAGGAATTTCATTGTGTGAACTTGGAAAATATTGTGGGCTTGCTGTCTGATTATTGTGGGCAGAAATGGAGAAGGGGTGATTAACACTTCCCTTATTTATTTATTTATTTATTTATTTCATTTCTATACCGCTTAATAGCTGGAGCTCTCTGGGTAGTTCACAAAAATTAAAAACATTCAAAGTATAAAACAACAGTATAAAACCATAATATAAAATACAATATAAAAGCACAACCAGATAAAAACAGCAGCAATGCAAAATTACAAATTTAAAACACCAGTTAAAATTTATTTATAGACTGTTAAAATGCTAGAATAAAAAGGTCTTCACCTGCGTCTAAAGTAGGGATGTGCTCCGCTCCGATTAGGAGCGTAGAAGCAGTAGCGGATTGGCCTGCTCCGCCTTACCCAGAGGCGGAGTAGGAGCGGACCGCGGACCCCCTAGAAGCAAGGCGAAGAGAAGCGACCATTTTTCGGAGCTCCGAGTTCAGTCGGAGCGCTCCGGTCGCCATCTTGAAAACATTTCGCCATAGGATTGCATTGCGGCAAATAATCGCGCATAACTACGTTGTTTTTGAAGCTATCGTTCTGGAAATTCTTGTGCACAGAGAGTCGTGGATGGGGGTCATTTTGAGACCACTCTCACCTCTCTGCGTGCTGTGGTTCACGTGCAATATTTTTTTAAAAATCGGGTCAACCGCGGGGCTCAAACTGCGTTTCGGCTTTTCGCCCATAGGATTGCATTGAGGGAAAGAATCGGGGATAACTGGGGGGGGGTTTAAGCTATCGTTCTGAAAATTCTTGTGCACAGAGAGTCGTGGATGGGGGTCATTTTGAGACCACTCTCAACTTTCTGCGTGCTGTGGTTCACGTGCAATATTTTTTTAAAAATCGGGTCAACCGCAGGGCTCAAACGGCGTTTCGGCTTTTCGCCCATAGGATTGCATTGAGGGAAAGAATCGGGGATAACTGGGGGGGGGGTTAAGCTATCGTTCTGAAAATTCTTGTGCACAGAGAGTCGTGGATGGGGGTCATTTTGAGACCACTCTCAACTTTCTGCGTGCTGTGGTTCACGTGCAATATTTTTTTAAAAATCGGGGTTTGGGTTTTTTTTTTTTATTATTATTATTATTTTGGAAGCGATGACAGGCACATTCAACTCCCAATCCTGATGAGAATTCATCTCCTCAGAAAGCATCCTCCTCCAATCCCAGCGTTGGAGGGGGGACTAAGGCAGACCCACCCTGAGAACTTTCTGTTTTGTGTCTCTTTGTGGGTTGGCGTTCGTGGAGGGAACACTTACTTAGCTAGTGCTCCTGCTTTGGAGATAGATTAATTTAATATAGGTTTAGTTTGGCGCGTGTGTGTGTTTGTTTGCTTCTTTCTGACTTGTAGCTTAGTTTGCCCTGTGTTTTCCCCTTACTTTGATTTAATATAAACTTTATTTTTGAATTTTGGAGTGTGTGGTTGGGTTGGTTGCCCCCCCCTTCCCTGTATTAAAGCCTGACTGTTCTGCTTTTGTGAAAGCTTTCTTTTGAAAGCATACACACACTTTTTGTCCCATTTCCCTACATTTATATTCTTAAACATATTTTATTATATTCTTTCACATAGTCCATTAGTATATATTCTCATACATATTATATTAGTATTCATATTTTGTTCTTCTTATAGTAGTGGTTGGTTCTTTTTCCCCCTCCCCTCTCTTAAATCCTGATTGTGTTTCCTTCTATCTTCTATATACCAAATATACCAAAAAAATTGGATTCTCTTTTTCTTCTCTGTGTAACTTCGACGGAGTGGGCTGCTTTTGTCAAGTTCAACAGGCAGCCACAGATTGAGCATTTTGGGGAAAGCATACGCACACCATTTCCCTATTCTTAAACATATTATTATTATATTCTTTGACATAGTCTTAGTAGTCTATTAGTATACATTCTCATACATATTAGTAGTAGTATTCATATTTTGTTCTTCTTATAGTAGTGGTTGTCCCATTTCTTGTCCCATTTCCCTACATTTATTAGTAATATTCTAAAACATATTATTATATTCTTGTAGATATTCTTAGTAGTATATTCTCATACATATTAGTAGTAGTATATTTTATTGTTCTTGTCCCATTTCCCTACATTTAAACATATTATATTCTTCTTATACATATTCTTAGTAGTACCTTATACATAGTATTAGTAGTATTAATATTTTGTTAGTCATCATGAAAAGAGAAAGCAGGCGTGCTGAAAGCAGCAAGGCTCAGTCTGCCAGCAGGGCTTCCTCTCCTCCTGTGAAACTCAAACGGGCAACTCCTTGGCTGACTGCTCCAAAACAGAAGCAGGACAAGCAGCAGGCAGAGCCACTCTCTTCTGCAACTTGTGCCCGGCGTTCTCTTTTTGAGGGTGGGAATGGGAAAAGTGCCCGTTTGCAAGAGGCACGTGGCAGCAGTGCCATTAGAGGAGGAGGAGTATCCCCAACTCCTTCATTCTCCTTTCAGCCCACGAGCCCGCTGATGGACCTAGACGAGGTCCTCAGCACAGTGGAGGGGGGGGAGGAGGAGGAGGCGGTGGGCCTCCAGGATGTGGGGGCTGAGGAGGAGCAGCAGCAGGCCGAGGCTCTCTCCCCAGTCTCATCCCACACCCCTGTTTCTGTGGCAACACCAGAGAGCTCAGGCGGGCAATTGGTGGTGTCACCACAGAAACGAAAGACAAGCATCGTGTGGGACCACTTTGAGTTGGGAGCGGATCCCCGCTTTGCTGTCTGTCGCCACTGCAAACTCAGCCTAAGCAGGGGTTCATCGACAGGGCATTATGGAACCAGCAGCATGAAGATGCATCTTCATAGGCAGCACCAGGCGATCTTGCTGGGGAAAGAGGCGGGCAAGGCGACTGGTTCCAGGGGAAAGCCGAAGGCTGCTGCTGGCACTGCCACTCTAAGCTCTCCATCTCCCATCCCCACAAGGGTTAGGCAGGCAACCCTGCAGGACATGGGGTGGGGGAAGTATTGACCCACAAGATGGCGTTTTCCAATGCCCACCCAGGGTGCTACTGTGTTGGGGCATCTGCCGGGACTGACTCCTCCCCAATACTAGATCTATGACATGTCACTCTGCCTGCCCCTCTGCTAGCCTGTCCTCCTCGGTGACCGACTCGCTGGGATGGTTTGCGTTTGCAATGCGTGACTAACTGCAATGCTGGCTTAGAAACCAGCCATCACTTCCTTGTGCCCCCAGAAATGCCCGCAGCCTGCCTGCCTGCCTGCCCGCCTCCCCCGGGGTGCTGCTGTGGTGGGGCATCTGCCAGGACTGACTCCTCGCCTACTCTGCCTGCCTCTCTGCCCGCCTGGTGCCTGGTTTGCTCCCAATCGTCCTCCTCTGTGCCCCTCAAGGCGTAACTGCTGGCTTAGAAAGAAACAACCAGCCATCTTTGCCTCACTTTGCGCCCACTTATGGGTTGGTTTGCTATGCGTTAGTGCTCAAGCCATCCTTGCGGCACTACAATGCATGCTGCCTGCCTGCTTTCCATTGATGGTGCTATATAAATAAATAATAATAATAATAATAATTCTCCCCTTCCCGCCTTGCAGCGATGGTGTATGTGTCTTGCTTTGACTAAGGGGAGAAGTCCTTCCTGCGCTCACTTAGACTTTATCAAATTCAATAATCCCTTTTTCAAATGTGCCAGAAGATTTAGGGTTATCTCGTGGCATGTTGGGATTGCCTTGGAACTGGCCCCATTGAGCTGTCTGCAATTGCAACTTTAAATCCCTGACATACTGGAGTGTTCAAATTTCAAAAGTTCCCCTAACATCAGGGGATGATGGGATTGCCTTGAAACTTGGTGTCCATGGGGACACATGGGTAAGCTGTCATGGGACCAAAGGATAGGTTTCTAACGTGCAAATTGACGTAGTTGTAGAATGGGACTTGATTTGGGGTGAGTTAAAAAGTTTAAGCCGCGCCAAAAATCAGGGGATGATGGGATTTGCTTGCAACTTGGCGTGCATGTGGACACATGGATAAGCTCTCCTGGTGCCGAGTTTGAGGTTTCTAACATGCAAATTGACGGAGCTATCCCAAGGGGTGTGAATGGGGTGCCCGATTTTCATAAATTCCCCAAAAATCAGGGGATGATGGGATTGCCTTGAAACTTGGCGTGCATGTGGACACGTGGATAAGCTATCATGGTGCTGAGTTTGAGGTTTCTAACGTGCAAATTGACGTAGTTGTAGAATGGGACAATTTGGGGTGAGTTAAGCCATGCCAAAAATCAGGGGATGATGGGATTTGCTTGCAACTTGGCGTGCATGTGGACACATGGATAAGCTCTCCTGGTGCCGAGTTTGAGGTTTCTAACATGCAAATTGACGGAGCTATCCCAAGGGGTGTGAATGGGGTGCCCGATTTTCATAAATTCCCCAAAAATCAGGGGATGATGGGATTGCCTTGAAACTTGGCGTGCATGTGGACACGTGGATAAGCTATCATGGTGCTGAGTTTGAGGTTTCTAACGTGCAAATTGACGGAGCTATCTAAAGGGGTGTGAATTAGGGTTATGGGAGGTGCGTTAGAGGGTAGAGCCGCGCCAAAAATCAGGGGATGATGGGATTTGCTTGCAACTTGGCGTGCATGTGGACACATGGATAAGCTGCCCTGGTGCCGAGTTTGAGGTTTGTAACATGCAAATTGACGGAGCTATCCCAAGGGGTGTGAATGGGGTGCCCGATTTTCAAAAATTCGCCAAAAATCAGGGGATGATGGGATTGCCTTGAAACTTGGCGTGTGTGTGTATACGCCCATGAGGTGTCATGGTGCCAAACGTGAGGTTTCTAACTTCAACGGAAAAAAAGTTGTTTACTTTTTTAGCTTTCAATGCAAGCCTATGGGGGGGCAAAAACGGAGCTCCGGATCCGATCCGGAGCTCCGAGCGGAGCGGAGCGGAAGTGGGCGGAGCGGGGGCGGGGCGGAGCGACCCGCTCCGAAAAATGGCGGATCTGCAAGTGAAGCGGAGCGGGGGGTCCGTGCACACCCCTAGTCTAAAGACATAGAATAGCAGAGTTGGAAGGGGCCTACAAGGCCATCGAGTCCAACCCCCTGCTCAATGCATATAATGTAGGTGCCAAGCAAACCTCCTTAGGGTTGTTGTTTTTTTAAATTAACACACACACACACCTGGTCTACTCACAAGTGTCTCCTTATTCCCTGCCCCATATGGGCGGAGAAGCAATTAATTACCTTTCCCCCTTGTACCGCTGCTGTAATCAACTTTACTGCTTCCTAGACTCCATTTCTGTAAAAATACCAGAACTCCAGGAACAGTTTAGCAACACTGTATTGCACTGCAGGGTGGCCCAGCCAGTTATGGTTTTATTGTTATCAGTAGAATGATTATCTTATTGTTATAGTTTAGTATTGATGTTGTTATTGTGTTCACCACTTTGATAATTTTGTTGGGAAGCGATATATAAATTTGTGAAAATAAATAAGGTAATAATATACCTAATACAGCCCCACCTCTAGCAAATGGGCTTGTTTCTCACAATAAGACAATTCCCACAACTGGGTGAAAATATTGCCTGCACATTTCCACATTCTATACAAACTGGCTAATTGCTCTTTTTTATACATGAAAACTGGGAATCTGGGATAAGGGAAATGGCTTCAGTAATGAAGGTAGAGTGCTGCAACGAAGGGAACAAGTATTTTTTTTTTGTAACCAGGGGAGCTAGTAGTCCATGAATTTACTGTGTTTCACAGAAACAAATGAGAAAGCTGTGGTTAATGAGTGACAATCAGTGGCAGGCTATGGGATGAGCTTCAGACTGCACCAGCTCCTTGCACTATTTTCAGAGTAATGAGTGCATGAAAATGAGATAGTGAAGATTTGTTCTTCCTTCGTCTTCCAGGCTAAGTGTGGGGCAACAGCTGGTGTAGCTCAAAGATCAGTGACTTCATGAGTCAAAGTCAAGAGTTAATGAAAAAATGATTTTTGAACATACCAAACTATGACAAATGGATTTAAGAAAGAACATGTCTTGACAGTGGCTTTCAGCACAAACCCTGCATGCTCACCTGACTCACTAGTCCATTTAATCTCCGAACTTGACTTTCAGTCATAACATCACTGGGGGCGGGGAGGAGGGGGCGGGAGGCTCTCCTTTTTTGTTGAAGGAATGTGTGCACTTTTAGTTAGAGAGCTGAAATGCCGGACATCTGTCAGAGTGGTAGGAGGGATGGCTCTGAAGGTAATTTGCACATGAACAATGCAAAATGGCAAACTCAAACAAGTAGCTTCTTAGCATTACAAAACTACAGGTAGAGAACTCTGAGCGGAACAGGGCATGCAGTTTGCCAGGTGAAACACTCTCACACATAACATGCTAAAGGGAATACATGAGGATCTACCTTTCACATTTTAAAAAACAAACAAGTATCTGAAAGCAATTGGCTTACAACATATTGTTACATGCTCCCCACTTTCCAGAGCTGTCAAAATCCCCATTTATTGATCGATTGCACATTTAAACCACCCAATTACCCAAGTTCTTTGGGTGGTGTACAATCCAATGGAAGAGCTTTGGATGACAGTGCATTGGATACTCACAGAGGAGGTTAGGATGGCACGCAACGAGCTGCTGCACCCACGCTCGCTGGGTCCCGGTGATGGGACAAATCCTGAGCAGAAGTTGCACTCTCAAAGCTGCTGCCACACATGCTGCAGCCTTGCCACGGGTGAAATGTGTTTAATACATTTGTTTGTTTGTTTTAAACCTGAATGTCAGATCTTCATTGATGCTCCTTATCACTTTGGGTTATGCGAACAGCCCCACTGTGTCTTTTGAATGTCTAGTTCATTTACAAATATACAAAGTGAGCAGAGTGAAAGCAATAGGACTTCCAAATCTTGCAGCCCTACCACCCATCTTGCTTCTGATTCCTCAAGCGACAGTGTGATCCCCAAGTAGTCCCTCCCTCACTTCCAGCTCAGTCACTTTCAGCAAAACGAAAGCAAGTCCACCTGAGCCCTCTTGGCTTGAGCTCAAGTTGCCAAATATAAGCTCCTCCATCTCGAATGGATGTCAGATTCTGGAAACAGGGAAGAGATTTCCAGGTCTGCTAGGAATATTAAGGTACTTCTGTTAGGTCCCTAACTACCTGGTCGTTTGGCAGGCAGAACTGTAGTGATAGGGCCCTTTTGCAGTAATCAGGACAACCCAAATGGAACATGCACACACAAATTGCAAACAAATATTCTGTGACAATTGCAGGTTAATATTACGCTTATGCCATGTAGTATTTTAACGACATTCTGCTCCTTTTTAGATACTTGGGAATTTTTAAAGGAGTCTTTAATATCTGCCAAATGAGCTGCTTGGTAATATTTAATAATAATGTGCAATTTTACTCTATTGTGAGGATGTCTTAGTCGGAGTAGAAAATGCTGTCCTATTCCATGTATATATTATAGCTACTCTTTGCCATGCTTGCAAAACTAATTTTCAAACTGAAATTAAATATTGATCCATAGAAGTAGGATATTGGGAACTATGATATATATATATATATATATATATATCTTATATATATATCAAACTTGATCAGGAGGGCTTTAAACTGAATCTTACGGGGGCGGGAGACTTAAACCTCGAGGCAACAATGGATGAAGGCCAAGGCACCACAGTACAGAGAACAGCTCCAATAGTGCCCCAAAATAGTGTCCACAACAATGTAGGAACAAAGCCAGACTATAAAACACATGGTTTTCGATGTCTATATACTAATGCCCAGAGCATGGGAAACAAACAGAACGAACTTGAACTCTTATTACATGAAGGCAAATACGACTTGATAGGTATAACTGAAACTTGGTGGGATGACTCCCATGACTGGAATATAGCAATTGAAGGATATTGAAGGAAACAAATTGCCAGTGTTTCAAGGAAGTGTGATGTAGTAGTGATGGGGGACTTCAATTACCCTGATATCTGTTGGGAGACCAATACTGCCAAAAGCGGCCCTTCCAAGAAATTCCTGACATGTGTGGGTGATAATTTTCTCCTACAGAAAGTAGAGGAAGGAACTAGAGGATCGGCAATCCTTGACTTGATATTGACCAATAGGGATGACTTAGTGGATAAAGTGGCAGTTACGGGAACTCTGGGGGAAAGTGACCACATCATACTTGAATTCTTGATTATGAAGGAGACAAAAGTTGAGTGTAGCCATATACGTACTCTGGATTTTAGGAAAGCTGATTTTATTAAACTCAGAACTATGATAAGTAAGGTCCCATGGCAAATTCTTTCACCCCGGTGGCTGGAACCAACAAGGAACGGTGGAAGACAGGGTGGATCCGCAAAGTCCAAGGAAGCTGAAGCCGGAAGGCGACAGGGTTGACCTGAGCCGTGATCAGGTAAGGCCCCAGAAAGCGGGTGTCCAGCTTTCGACACGCCCAACGGAGGGGCAGATTCCGAGTAGACAACCAGACCCGATCCCTCACCTTCAAGGGAGGCCCTTCCTGCTGCTTCCGGTCCGCCCCAGCCTTGTACGCCTCCTTGGCCACTTCCAGTTGTTCCTGCAGCAAGGAGCGAGCGGCCTGCAACTCCCGCAGCCACTGGTCAGCTGCAGGAACCGCAGAGGAGGGGACGACTGCCGGGAACCAATGAGGATGATACCCCCCCAGTAGCAAAAAAGGGGGTCTGCTGGGTCGAGGCGTGGACCGAGTTGTTATACGTGAACTCCGCCAAGGGGAGCAACTCGGCCCAATCATCCTGCTGGTAGTTGGTATAGCACCGCAGGTACTGCTCCAATGTACCATTGGTGCACTCCGTCTGGCCATCCGTCTGCGGGTGATATGCGGACGACATGTGGGCGGTGATGTCCAAGAGCTGGAGCAGGCTTTTCCAGAACCGCGCCATGAACTGGGAGCCCCGATCAGAAATGATGCCCTCCGGGAGGCCGTGACTCCTGAACATATGGTGCACAAAGAGCCGGGCTGTCTCCTTCGCAGTAGGGAGCCCCGAACATGGTACAAAATGGGCCATTTTTGAGAACAAGTTGACCACCACGAAAATGGTGGTGTGGCCAGCCAAGAGAGGGAGGTCTGTAATAAAATCCATAAAAATGACCCTCCAGGGCCCCGAAGGGGTAGCTAAGGGGTGCAGCAACCCCGCCGGCCGCCCACGGAGGTCCTTGGCTCTGCAACACACCGAGCAGCTCTGGACATAGCGAGCGACGTCGGCCCGAACCCAAGGCCACCAGAACTCCCGGGTGAGGAGATGCAGGGTCTTGCAGAATCCAAAGTGCCCCGCGGGTTTCAAGTCATGGCACAGACGCAAGATTGTATCCTGACAAGGCCCGCCCGGCACGTAGAGCCGGCCCCTATGGTACAAGAGACCCTCCCGCATGGAAAACGGGGCCGGGGGCTCCTCCCCTGAATGTTCTGCAACAAAAGAGTCCCGAGCCTGAAAATCACGAACCTGGTCGACCAGGGCAGGGGTCCCTGGTGCAGCCACAAAATGCTCCAGACGGAGGATAGTGGAGCGTTGATCGTCCTCCAGCTCCGTTGCATATTCCGGCTTGCGAGACAGGGCGTCTGCCTGACGGTTTTGAGTGCGGGAGATATACCGCACCTTGAAGTTGAAGCGGACGAAAAACAGGGCCCACCGCTTTTGACATTGTGTCAGCTTACGTGCTGTCTGAAGGTATTCTAGGTTGCGGTGGTCAGTCCGCACTTCTATGGGATGCACTGCCCCCTCCAGCAGATGCCGCCAAGTCTCGAACGCCGCCTTGATGGCCAGGAGCTCCTTCTCCCAGATGGTATAATTGCGCTCTGGAGGCGTGAGCTGCCTGGAGTAGAATGCACAAGGCAGCAACCGGGATCCATCAGTGGTGGGCTGGAGCAGTACTGCGCCAACCGCAACATCAGAGGCATCGGTCTCCACTATGAAGGGCGTATGGGGATCAGGATGCTGGAGGATCAGGGAGGATGTGAACTGGGTTTTTAATGCCTCGAACGCCTGGTGGGCCGCCGGTGACCACTGGAACCGAGCCTTTCCCCGCAGCAACTGGGTGATGGGTTCCGCCAAAGACGCAAAGTCCGCTATGAACCGCCTGTAGAAGTTGGCGAAGCCCAGGAACCTCTGCACCTCCTTCCGGGTCCTTGGAGGCTGCCAGGAAAGCACTGCTTCCACCTTGGACCGATCCATCTCTATCCCCCTAGCCGAGATCCGATAGCCCAGGAAGTCCACCTCTGCCAAGTCAAAGGCGCACTTCTCCAACTTGGCATAGAGCTGATGCTCCCTGAGCCTCTGAAGTACTGCCCGCACATGAACATCATGGGCAGTCTGGTTAGGGGAGTAGATCAGAAAATCGTCTATATAGATTATGACGAACCGATCCAGATAGTCCCGGAAGACGTCATTGACAAAGTGCTGAAAAACCCTGGGCACATTGCAGAGATCAAAGGACATGACCGTGTATTCATACTGGCCATACCTGGTCATGAAGGCTGTCTTCCACTCGTCCCCCGGTCGAATGAGCACCAGATTGTACGCACCCCGCAAATCCAGCTTTGTGAACACCCAAGCATAGCGAAGATGTTCAGGTAATTCCGGGATCAAAGGCAGTGGGTAGCAGTTGCGGATTGCGATTTGATTCAGGCCACGGTAATCATTACACATCCTCAGCTCCCCATCTTCTTCTTGACAAACAAGACAGGGCCCCTGGCAGGAGAGGTGGAAGGCCGGATGAAGCCCTTCCACAAGTTGGACTCCAAAAAGTCCCGTAAGGCAGCCAGTTCAGGTTCTGACAAGGGGTACAGGCGCCCCGCCGGTATAGGGGCCCCAGGAACCAAGTCAATGGCGCAGTCATAGGGCCGGTGTGGGGGCAGCCGCTCAGCCTCCTTCTTATCAAAGACTTCAGCAAAGTCCTTGTATTTGACCGGCAGACTGACGGAAGAGTCCAGGGTGGGCGCCTCGGGAGCAGCAGGGATCCGCTCCGGCCAACAGTGCTCCTGGCAATATGGTGACGCAAACAACACCTCCCGCTGTGTCCAAGAAATACAGGGATCATGCAAAGCCAGCCATGACATTCCAAGAACCAGTGGGAAGTGTGGGACTGCCGCTACATAGAACTGGACACGTTCCACATGGCCCTGGATCTCGAGGCTCAGCGATGCCATCTGGTGGGTCACAGGTCCGGACTTGAGGAGCCGTCCATCGATGGTCTCCACAGCCCGAGGCTCCTCCAGCAGCTGCAGTGGGATCTGGTGTTGGATTGCAAATTCCAGATCCATAAAACTGCTGGAAGCCCCAGAGTCTATTATTTCCCTAACGGTTAGCCCCTGGCCCTCCTTTCCCCCAATGGTAGCCATCACCAGCAGCGGGTCCTTTCTGGGTTCTACATGAGGTGGGATGGCCTGGGACCCCGTTCTCCCAGACTTCCGAACACAACTAAGTCTGGGAGGGCCCGTTTCCCGACAAGGGGCCCCTTTGCCGCTTGACTGGGCAGTTACGGGCAAAATGACTCCCTTGCCCACAATAAAGACAGAGCCCCGCTGCTCTCCTCTGCTCTTTTTCGGCCACTGAGAGGCGGGGGCGGGCTCCTCCTAGCTGCATGGGCTCCTCTGGTGGGCTAGAAGGGGGTGCCATGAACGTGGTTGCAGGAGCCTCCGGAGTAGCTGCAGGACCCATCGGAGCCAACCCGTAGGACCTGGGCATGGTCTGTTGTCGAGCTAGCCTGCGGGCTGTCAGCCTGCCATCAATCCTGGTGGCTTGTTCCATGAGCAGGGAGAGAGAGGCAGGCGGAGCAGCTCAGGCCAGTTCATTCAAAATGGGGTCGGCTAGCCCATACCTGTACTGAGCCTGGAGGGCACTGCCATTCCAGGTTAAGTCCTGGGCAATGAGGCGGAACTCCATGGTATAATCCGCCACTGAGCCCTTCCCTTGGTGCAGATGATGAATGCGCCGCTCTGCTGTCTCCATCTTGACCGGGTCTCCCCAAGTTGTCAACATTTCCTTAAGAAAATTGTCCAGCTGGTTCAGGAGGGGGCTGTCCTGGAGCAAATACGGGGTAGCCCATCTTTGTGTGGGTCCGGAGAGCAGACTAATGATGAAGGCTACCTTGTGAGTGTCTGTAGGGAAATCCTCTGGCCTTATCTGGAAATGCAGCTTACATTGAGCCAGGAAGCTCTCCAAAAGCTGTTTGTCGCCAGTGAACTTTTCTGGGAGAGCAGTGAAACATTTACTGCGCCGTGGGGGAGGCGGGGGGGCGCTTGAGCTTGGAGCGCCGCGACTGCAGCTTGTAACTGAGCCACTTGATTTTCCAACTGTTGATTCCTTTGTAATAAATTCTTCATGTTTATCTTGCCAGCAAGGTCAGAGATTAATCTGTCCGGGAAAGCAGCCAAAAGCTGACAATGATAAACGCTGGAGCCTCAAAGCAATAGAATGGTGTGTTTATTCAAAGAACACAGGCAAGTAAGGAGGGGAAACACAGGAGGCTGGAAGGCAACTGAGAGGGAAAAACAAGACAGGAGTCCAGCCTTACAGCAGGGAGAGTAGTTGATGTCCAGTCCGAGGTCCAGGGCTTTGACAGGAGCCGTAGTCGAGGGTTCAGTCCAGGGTCAGCACAACCAGCAATCAGCCAAGTCCAAACAGCAGTCCAAGGGTCCAATAGGGCCAGAGCAGGCAACGGTGTCACAATCCAGTCCAAGTCAAAGCAGGAGTCAGGAACAGAGAGAGAGGTCGTCACGAAGCGGTCCGGAGTCACAACAGGAAGTACGAAGCTGGAATCAAGATGCACGGAGCCAAGGTCAAGAGATTCACGAACAGAAGCTTTCACCAGGAAGCTCAGTTAATCTCTGACAAAGCTACCTCGGCTGACGGCTGCGTATTTAAGCTGAGTCAGGGTGCTGAGTCACGGTCCTTCAGCTGTTCATTAATTGCTTGGCGTTTTAGATAAAGGTGGCGTGACCGCCGCCTAGTCTCCTTTTCTGCCCGCAGCTGACTAAAGACAGGTATGTCCATTTCTTCCCCTGACCCATCCAGATTAGCAGAGGTCTCTGCGGGCACTGAGCCCTCTGAGCTGGCAGAGGTCCCAGCTGGCACACCTGTGCACGGCTTTTCCCTCTGTGGCTCCACAGGAGTCTCTGCCAGTCCCGACTCCACACATCCTGGGCTGGTGCTGGGTCTTGATTCCTCCAGCTCCTCATCTTCTGACTCTATGTCCACGCAGGGCATGACAAAGCCTAATGAGAAAAGGAGTGCAGGATGGGTGGGAGTATTTAAAAAAGGAAATTTTAAAGGCACAGTTATAAACAATTCCAACTAGGAGAAAAGATAGAAGACAACAGAGGAAACCAATGTGGCTCCACAAAAAGCTTAGAGATGACCTGAAAACAAAAAGGGATACATATAGGAAGTGGAAGGAAGGCCAGGCTACAAAAGAAGAGTACAGACAAGTGGCGCAGAAGTGCCGAAATGGCATCAGGAAGGCTAAAGCTCAGAATGAGCTGAGATTAGCGAGGGATGCTAAAAGCAATAAAAAGGCTTTCTTCAGATACGTAAGTAAAAGACAGAGGAACGAAATGGTGGTTCAACTGCTTAATGAGGATGGCAAATTGATAACAGATAACAAAGAAAAGGCTGAAGTGCTCAATTCCTACTTTGCCTCAGTCTTCTCCCAAAAGCGGGTCTATGACCCCCCTGGAAAAAGTGAAGCAGAAGTTGAGGGGGCAGGATTACAGTTTGAGATTGATAAACAAATGGTCCAAGAACACCTAATTTCCTTGAATGAGTTCAAATCTCCAGGGCCCGATGAACTGCATCCTAGAGTAATGAAGGAGCTAGCGGAAGAACTCTCAGAACCTTTGTCTATTATCTTTGCAAAATCATGGAAGGCGGGTGAGGTGCCGGACGACTGGAGGAGGGCTAACGTTGTCCCTATCTTCAAAAAGGGCAAAAAGGAGGAACCTGAGAACTACAGACCAGTCAGTCTGACATCCATCCCTGGGAAAATTCTGGAGCAGATTATAAAGAAGTCTATCTGTAAACACCTTGAAATCAATGCGGTGATCACTAGAAGCCAACATGGATTTGTCAAGAACAAGTCCTGTCAGACAAATTTGATCTCATTTTTTGATAAGGTAACCTCCCTTGTGGACCGTGGGAACGCTGTGGACGTCATATATCTTGACTTCAGCATAGCTTTTGACAAAGTACCACATGACATTCTGATTAACAAACTAGCTAAAAGTGGGCTAGATGGAACAACTATTAGGTGGATTCACAGTTGGCTACAGAATCGGACTCAAAGAGTACTTATCAATGGAACCTTCTCAAACTGGGGAGAGGCAACGAGTGGGGTGCCGCAGGGCTCAGTCCTGGGCCCAGTGCTCTTCAACATTTTTATTAATGATTTGGATGAGGAGGTGCAGGGAACGCTGATCAAATTTGCAGATGACACAAAATTGGGTGGGATAGCTAATACCCTGGAAGACAGAAACAAACTTCTAAGTGATCTTGATAGGCTGGAGTGCTGGGCTGAAAACAACAGGATGAAATTTAATAGGGATAAATGCCAAGTTCTACATTTAGGAAATAGAAACCAAAGGCACAGTTACAAGATGTGGGATACTTGGCTCAGCAATACTACAAACGAGAAGGATCTTGGAATTGTTGTAGATTGCAAGCTGAATATGAGCCAACAGTGCGATATGGCTGCAAGAAAGGCAAATGCTATTTTGGGCTGCATTAATAGAAGTATAGCTTCCAAATCACGTGAGGTACTGGTTCCTCTCTATTCGGCCCCGGTTAGGCCTCATCTAGAGTATTGCGTCCAGTTCTGGGCTCCACAATTCAGGAAGGATGCAGACAAGCTGGAGCGTGTTCAGAGGAGGGCAACCAGGATGCTCAGGGGTCTGGAAACAAAGCCCTATGAAGAGAGACTGAAAGAACTGGGCATGTTTAGCCTGGAGAAGAGATTGAGGGGAGACATGATAGCACTCTTCAAATACTTAAAAGGTAGTCACACAGAGGAGGGCCAGGATCTCTTCTCGATCCTCCCAGAGTGCATGACACGGAATAATGGACTCAAGTTAAATGAAGCCAGATTCCAGCTTGACATCAGGAAAAACTTCCTGACTGTTAGACCAGTGCGACAATGGAATCAGTTACCTAGGGAGGTTGTGGGCTCTCCCACACTAGAGGCCTTCAGCTGGACAAGCATCTGTCGAGGATGCTTTAGGGTGGATTTCTGCATTGAGCAGGGGATTGGACTCGATGGCCTTGTAGGCCCCTTCCAACTCTGCTATTCTATGATTCTATGATCCTAACCAGTAGAGGCTGGTGGCTCCAATAACAGTGAGGTGCTGAATCTGCTCCAGGTTTCAGCCAGAACTCTCAAGGAAGCTTCCACACCTTGGAGACCTCCTTCAGAGCTCTGACTGAAACTTGGAGTGGATTCACTGCTCAACTGACATCGGAGCCACCAGCCTCCACTGACTATAAGATGTTTATAGCACTCTAATGATCTGAATAACCTTGACTATTGTCATTGCATTGTTCCATCAAGTTCGTGATCCATATCCCTAAGTATATTACTTCCAAGCGTTTCCCATGGAAGCTTGAGAAAGCTTGTTTTTTAAGCTACGTTCCATTTTTATCTCCAGTATGCAATTTCACTTTTAAGATGGTTTTGTTCTCAGAAGAGTAGGAATAAACTGGTGTAATCAATTGCAATTTCTTGTAATGGGGACCAACTGATATAAGTCATTGCCAACATATATTGTTATACCATCATTTCCTACACTTCTTTTCAGTAGAAGTGCTCATAGATCATATGAAAGTTTTATTATTTGTGGCTGTATTTGTTAAAGTCTGACTTGTATCAATAGGTAGAACTAAGTGAAACACACAGGAAGTTAGATGGAAGAGTAAGTCAGGGACACAGACTTTGATTGAAGGAATACTCGCCCAATCAGGAGGTGACACAGCAGTCAGTGACTCAGCACTCTCAGGAGTCAGTCAGGGCTGGAGAGAAGTTAGTTAGAAGCTATGTTTGTTTGAGGCAATAAAAGTTTTATTTTTATATAATACTGCATTCCTCATTTGCAACAAACCTATCTTTGAAACATGGTGTCAGAAGTCTAACAGGACCCATTTACAACAACAACAAAAAACATCTTGAGATTTTGGATTATGGAGCGAGGTTTGAAAGCCATCACTGGATTTCACTGGGCCTAATCTGGCTCAAGCTTGGCAGAATTGGAAAGAGGAGTTTGAATTGTACCTGGATCTTGCCTTCACAAAAGAGGAAGAAAAGCAAAAGGTAAAGTTATTATATTATCTGATTGGAGAAAAGGGGCGAGAGATATGCAAAACTGGATGGTTGGCCAGAGACCAAACATCAGCTACCAGTGGAAGCTACACCCTATTTCTCAATGAGAGAGGAGCTCAGTGTGCAAGATGGAATTCTCTTTAGGGCAAACAGAGCTATCATCCCAGAGGCAATGCGCTTGGACATAATGAAAAGGATACTCACATATGGGAATTGAGAGCTGTCTGAGGAGAGCGAGAGAATGCGTATATTGGCCTGGCATGAATGATCAGCTGAAAACTTACATGGCACAATGTGAGATCTGCAATTCTCTAGGTGACAGACAGCAAAAAGAAACACTCCACCCACATGAGATTCCAAGGAGGCCTTGGGAAAAGGTAGGAGTAGACCTATTCAAGTTGCAAGACAAAGACTACCTCATAACGGTGGACTACTATTCCAATTTCTGGGAGAGAGACTCCTTGCTAGATACCCGATCTTGAACAATTATCAGAAAGCTTAAAGGACACTTTGCCCGTTATGGAATACCCGATGTTTTATTTTCAGACAATGGCCCTCAGTTTGTGTCTGAAGAATTTAGGGCCTTCAGAGCACAGTGGGAATTTGATCATCAGACATTGTCACCGGCCTATCCCCAGAGCAATGGGAAAGCTGAGTCAGCTGTCAAGACAGCAAAGCATATTTTGGTCAAAGCCAAGAAAGCTGGGACAGATCCATATCTAGCTGTCTTAGACCACAGGAACACCCCATCACAAGGCTTGGATGCGAGTCCAGCTCAGAGTCTCATGGGTCGAAGAACTAAGACCTTACTTCCAATGCGAGGAAATTTGCTGCAGCCAGAAATCCATAACAGACGAGCTGACTCTATAGCAGAACAAAAATCTAGACAGGCCCATTATTATAATAAGTCGGCCAAAGATCTACCTGATCTACACAGTGGTGAGCAAGTCTGGATTCAGCCAGCAGGGCAAGAGAACAAGGAATGGCGAAAGGCAGAAGTACAAAGGCAAGTGAACACACGGTCATTTGAGGTGGTGACACCAGAGGGTCAAGTCTTCAGAAGAAACCGTAGACATCTGCGGAGAAGCAGCCAACTAGTATCAAATGCAGGTGTGCAGAACCAAAACCAAGAACAGCAATTCCAGGAGGAGCGAGCACCCACTTCACAGTCTGGCCTCCAGGCAAGAGGTCATTCGGAATCCCCTGCCAGAGAGACTGGGGAGATAGTTGAAATGTCCTCACATCCTAGGGATACCCATGATACCGCTTATCACCCCAGAGAAACTACATCTCCTATAGCAAAACAAGTAAGAACTCGAGCAGGTCGCCTGGTACAGAAGCCACACCATCTACAAGACTATGTTTAACTTTGGGGGGGGGGGGGTAAATGGGAGTTGTAATGTATTGTTGGTTAAAATAAAAAAGGAAAGATGTATCAATAGGTAGAACTAAGTGAGACACACAGGAAGTTAGATGGAAGAGGAAGTCAGGGACACAGACTTTGATTGAAGGAATACTCGCCCAATCAGGAGGTGACACAGCAGCCAGTGACTCAGCACTCTCAGGAGACAGTCAGGGCTGGAGAGAAGTTAGTTAGAAGCTATGTTTGTTTGAGGCAATAAAAGTTTTATTTTTATATAATACTGCATTCCTCATTTGCAACAAACCTATCTTTGAAACAAGACTGGAGCACCATTTTTGAGGTGCCCTTTGGTTATAAGCGTATGAAGTATATAATGAAATGATAATGATTATTCTGGGGCTTGTCCCATTCTTATTTCATGTAATGGCCCCCGTCTTTACAGG
The DNA here is from genome assembly GCF_023053635.1 of Elgaria multicarinata webbii. Lineage (NCBI taxonomy): Eukaryota > Metazoa > Chordata > Lepidosauria > Squamata > Anguidae > Elgaria > Elgaria multicarinata. The sequence goes on from NC_086175.1 coordinate 3,749,210, forward strand.
GGTGCTTTGGTGCCACGAGGCGCCTTGCGCCCACACTTGCGTTCCTTCCTGACATCTGCATGGGAAGGAAGGCAAGTGCAATGTTTTAAACAAATAATAGACAAGTGTGTGAGCTAGCTCTGTTTGCTGTAAAAACTACTGCTATTTTAGGGCTAGAAAGGAAAATGCACGCAGCTTCTGTGGTGCAGCCCTCGCTTAACCAGGACACTGCTTTGGGATCTTCCGCCCACACAGCTCGGTAGCATTTTAATTTTAGCAGGGAGAATGAAGCTTTGTTTAGATCAACCTTCCCCAGCCTGGTGCCCTCCAGATGTGTTGGACTGCTGAAAGAGCCGATATATTGACAACTTATTGATTTGAGGACTGCCAAACCCAGGTTGCTTGGAAACCAGGTTCCTGCATACCTTGCATTGACAGCCCTCAAAGGCCCTTACCCTATTTCTTCAATTCTAAGACACATTTTTTCCCCATATAAACATCTCTAAAAATGGGGTGCATCTTAGAATCGGGGGTGTGCCTTAGGGTTTTTTTTCCTGTTGGTGGTACTGAAATTAGTGTGCGTCTTACAATCGATGGTGTCTTACAATCGAAGAAATACGGTATTTAACTAGCAGGTGATGGCTTATAGTAACCAGAACCAGAAATAATTGATCCCACTCAACCAAAAGAATTAAGGAAAAAACCCAAATGTACTTTAAAGTATTTATTAATATAATATGAAAATTAAACAAGAACTCTGGAACTTCCACACAGCAAAGCAAAACTAAAACATATTTACATACCTGTTTCTCCCCAAATACGACACCGGTGAAGGGCTCTCCTCCCCTCCTTGAGAAAGACCGTGGCTTTAGGCCTTATAGGCCCAAGCTACTGCGAATGTTAGTTTAAGGTCTTTTAATTGTCCGAGAGAAGAAAGAAGAGCCCTGTTTTCCTGTGTGTCTGCCCTTAAATACTTAAATTGACATCACCAAACCCTTCCCCGGATATCTTCCAACTCTTTGAATTCATTGGTCCACAAAGATTTTAGGACTCCCCCGCCCTGGAAATCCTCCCTCCCTCTTACAGTAAGTTGTCAGGGTAACCCGGGGCCAGCTTCCCTGTTCTTATGGTTAACTTGTTTACTCTAAAAGGAAACTGAGGGCCTTGCAAGACGATGGGGTAGCCCAGTGCGAGCCCCGGGTCGACTCCTGTGCGTCTAGATGACACATGGGATCCTGGGCTCAGGCAGGGCTAACCCTCCTTTGGCCGGGGATAACCGGCACTGGTTGTGGCCTGGTATTTCCCGCGGTCTCGGGATGAGCCTGAGACTGCGGGCATGTAGGCCGTTCTGCCGCTTTCCCCGGCTACTGCATTTACTCGCGAGTAGTCAGGAAAAGTGGTGCGCAGCACTCCACAGGAGCGCTGCGACCATCAGGGCAGGGTGGGGAGATGGGGGAGAAAACGGAGCTGGGGGGAATCGGAGATCGCAGGCGGGCGGGGGGGGATCAGAGATTGCAGGCAGGCGGGCAGGGGTTCGTGGCCAGGGGGGGAAATCGAGGCCGGGGGGGAGCAAGGAACCCTTTTTTTAAAAAAAAAACAACCCTACCTTTACCGTTGGTGCGCTCCTCCACATGGCCCCTTTAAGGGGATACTTGGCTCAGCAATACTACAAACGAGAAGGATCTTGGAATTGTTGTAGATTTCAAGTTGAATATGAGCCAACAGTGCGATATGGCTGCAAGAAAGGCCAATGCTATTTTGGGCTGCATTAATAGAAGTATAGCTTCCAAATCACGTGAGGTACTGGTTCCTCTCTATTCGGCCCTGGTTAGGCCTCATCTAGAGCAGTGGTTCCCAAACTTTTTCAGGTCACTGCCCCCTTGGTTCCACAAACTCATGCCCAGCGCCCCCCTACCCTACACTATAAAAATCATTATTCAGAATAGTGGTTTTCAACGACCCACCAAGGAGGATAATAACAATAAAATTCAAAACAGTAACAATTAATTGAATACTTTATTCAAAATCCAATTGGTGTGCCCTGCCATGCTGGCTGCAAACAGAGGCATTTACTCTCTTTTCCCTCCCTCCCTCAGCAAGCCTGGGGCGGGTGCTTCCCATTTAGAGGGGATTCTAGGAGTTGAAGGACTTTTTTCTGTCTAAACATGCATAAAATTGTGCCTTTAACTTATCATGTCACACTAGCATGAATACAGGAATCAAATAGGATTTCCTTCTTCAGTGGAACACACTTACTTAGGAGTAAGCACCATTTTGTTATAGGAAAGGGTAATGTATTTTAATTAAAAAATTAAAATAATTATCTGCCACCTGGTACAGAGTTTTCCTATGGAAAACCTGGCTGGGACTGAAGTAGAGGGGCACTAATTTTACTGTACTTATTGTCTTTCAATATGGTTAAATATCCCACAGTTACCTTGCTATTCTATTTCTACAATTCATTTTCTCCTGTCTTTTCTTCACCCTCTCTTCGTTTTCAGGCTGAATCCTATGCACATTTACCTCAGAGTAAGTTCTATTGATCTCAGTGGGGCTTACTTCTGAGTAGACATACTTAGGATTGTGTTGCAGCTCTGTTTTTATGGCGACACAAGATACACACATACCATGTTTACCAAAAGAACGCTTGAAAAAAGGGGGTTGGACACCCTGAAATAAGCAAGGGCAGATAGGAATGGTTTTAGCAAGCATTCTGGAAAAAGGTGCTGCTGAATCTTCTTTAGCCAGGAAGGACCTGGGGAATTGCAATTCTCTCTCCCTCCCCCTTTTCTTTTCTCTCTCAATCCTGTTGGGAGCACACACACAGACACACAGCAGCTCTCTCTCTCTCTCTCTCTCTCTCTCTAACCCCCACTCCCTCCAAGCCTCACAATAGCTGCCGGGCTGATTACGACAGGAGGGCAGCAGCTCAGAGGGGAGATGGCCCCAATCTGCAACTCCTGACAGGGGAAGGGAGCCTGGTGATACCTTGCAGCAGCACAAGCAGTCCTGCTCCCCAACCAGCCTGCCGGCTGACTGCTGTTCTTGGCAGCTGCTCTGCCGCCCGCTGTCCTCCATATGCTCCTTCCTCTCCGCCACATGGCTGCTGCTCCCGCCTTGTGCAGCAACTATCGCGCGAGGTCTGCCGGGGCAGCTTGTAGGAGGGAGCAGCTCTGGCCGAGGGAGGGAGCGAGGAGGCGGCGGTGGCTCCAGCAGGAAAGAAGCCCTGGGCCCTCCTAGGAAGGAGAAGAGTGGGCAGAGCAGCTGAATTCGCTGCTGTTTCCTGCTCTGCTGCCTCCTGTGGGCGCTTCCCCCACCCCCTACTTCTGGTGGGGCCGCTGTGGGCTTGAGACAGGAGGAGAGAGTGGCTGCGTGAGTGAGAAAGTCCTTCCTGAGCAGGGGCGGTGTGAGGAGAGCAGCTGAATTTGCCGCTCTTTCCTGCTCGGTCCCTGGGTTTTAGAACCTTCTGGAGAGACCACCTCGAGTGCCCCCCTGCTGCCCCTTTGCCTGTTAGCGCCCCCTGCCAGCGCCCCCCTGCCGTCCCTTTGCCTCTTAATGCCCTCCTATGCAATCCCACCAGCCCCAAGGGGGCAATACCGCCCACTTTGGGAACCACTGATCTAGAGTATTGCATCCAGTTCTGGGCTCCACAATTCAAGAAGGACACAGACAAGCTGGATCGTGTTCAGAGGAGGGCAACCAGGATGATCAGGGGTCTGGAAACAAAGCCCTATGAAGAAAGACTGAAAGAACTGGGCATGTTTAGCCTGGAGAAGAGAAGATTGAGGGGAGACATGATAGCACTCTTCAAATACTTAAAAGGTTGTCACACAGAGGAGGGCCAGGATCTCTTCTCGATCCTCCCAGAGTGCAGGACACGGAATAATGGGCTCAAGTTAAAGGAAGCCAGATTCCAGCTGGACATCAGGAAAAACTTCCTGACTGTTAGAGCAGTACGACAGTGGAACCAGTTACCTAGGGAGGTTGTGGGCTCTCCCACACTAGAGGCATTCAAGAGGCAGCTGGACTACCATCTGTCAGGGATGCTTTAGGGTAGATTCCTGCATTGAGCAGGGGGTTGGACTCGATGGCCTTGTAGGCCCCTTCCAACTCTGCTATTCTATGATTCTAAGATACAAAACAAAATGGCCGATGCGACGGGGCTTTCCTTTACCCCGTCACATCGACGTGTGGATAGGAGCAACTGGCCCTTCCACACACCTGGATTTTAAGGTAGGTCTAGCAAGGCCCTCTGTCCCTGTCCTTGTGGTTAGACAACTCTTCTGTGCTTCCCCTTTTCCCAGTTGAAACCAATCCTCAATGCTCATCTTGAACCCCCTCCCAATGCTATATTTCTCTATACCACTTCCAGCCTTCCTCCTTGTTACTAGTTCTGGAAACTACCTAATACTCTGGTTATAATTATGAGGCCAACTTATTAACTACTGTGAAATTACCCCTCCCTTTCATATTTATGTGCCTATTCCTATTATCCCCAAGCATCTAACTCTGATACAAATGTTCCCAACTTGCCCTGTCCCATCACCCAACCCCCTCTATATCACCCTCCCCAGAATCAGACCCTCCCCAGATAAGAAGAAAGAAAGAATCCTCATCTTACACTCCCACAATACAAATCCCACCAACTCCAGCCTGCTGGGGATGGTGGGAGTTGTAGTCCAATGCATCTAGAGGGTGCCATGTTGAGGGAGGCTGGTATAGGTTATTCTTCTTTTGAAAAATGAGTGTGCCCCAGGGTTGGCACTACCATGAGGTAGGGTGAGGCAGAAGACATGGTGGGTTGGGGGGTGAGATGTGGCAGCGAGTTGTTGGAAGACAGGGCTGTGTCTGCCACTTGGTCTATCCTGCGCCCTGTAAACCAGCCTGCTGCCTTCAGGTGTGGTGGAGGACACTGCCCTGTTGCTGATGCGGAGGTAAGAGTCAACTCAGTCTGGTTGGCTTCTGTATGTGGAATGGGGACAGGGGCATCATCTTGCCTTCATCAGCAAAATAACTTGGGCTGCCCTGCTGTGCCCTTTCAATGGTTTGGTTGCAGAAGATGCAGGCATCCTGTTGGCACTGTCTGAAACTTGGCATTCACCCTGCAATTTGAGGATGCTGGCCTCAAGGCAAGTGGTTTTTGGCAAAGAGGCTATGAGAAAAAGAGGCAACTAGCTCAGGTGCTATGAAATGTCAAAAGAGGTTTCTTTACTTTTCTTATCCGAAATATAAAAATGTTCAAAAAACTTTCAACCAAACTTGTACAACGCTCAACGTTTCATATCTGGAGATCCTTCGTCAGGAGCTATAAGACATTCAAGTAATATTCACTGTTGTTGTTTATTCGTTCAGTCGCTTCCGATTCTTCGTGACTTCATGGACCAGCCCACGCCAGAGCTTTCTGTCGGCTGTAATATTCATATTACATTGTAAACAAATTCATCAAACGTAAAATTAAATAAAAGGAAACAAAACTCATAGTCTAATACAATATATGGACCTTTACACTAAGTTTTTACTGGACTAACCTATTCGTGATATAATCAACTCAACCATTTGTATTAGAGGGTTAGGCTTAGGCAATCAGTGAGTACGATGGGCACGCTCCTCGTGGCTGCTGCTGCACTGCTGCTATTACGGCTGTTGCTGGCGCCCTCCATCCTGCTCACGGAGGCTGCGCACTTGGTGGGGGCACTGCTGCCTCTGTCGCTCTGGGCCCCACAGCAGCTGCTACTGCTGGCATTGCTGGTGCCCAGGGCGGCGGCTCTCTGGCTAGCGCGGCAGCCACTGGGGCTGCTCCGAACCCCAACTGGGTGGGCTACTTGCCCGAGCAGTTGAAATCAATGGGAATGGAAAAGCGCTCATATGTTCCTTCAGACTTGTGGACTATAAGCTCAAAAGGGTTTGTGACTGGCCCAAAGCCACACAGTGGGTTTCCATGGCTGGGTGAGGATTAGAACCGAGTCCAGGTCTCCCTACTCCCAGGGCAACACTTTACCCACGACATCACACTACACCTTTTGTCAGAACTTTTTTTGGATGTCGTTGGAATGATCTTATCCCCAATGCCTACCTCATTCCCCCCACCGCAATATTTAGAAGAACACAACACTTCAGCTTATTGAAAGGAAAAGCTTTTATTGATGTAAGAATGCACAGCGCATAGCAGGTATACGTATTTAAGCAGAACTTAACATGAAATCACACATCACATTTGTCAATTTGCCCTCCTCCTCTGACCTGGGGGTAATGATCCCATATCCAAACATCAGTTTTACCTCGTATGGTTACAGCCTCTCTCCCCTCCCCTCCCCCCAAATGACATTTGCACCTTGGGTTGGGAATCTCTCAGTTGCTTATGATGTTCAACATTGCTAATCCCACGTGAGGATGGATGTGTGTGTGTGGGTCTTCTGAGACCCAATCCATTTCTTCTTCGTAGGTTGAACTTTACGGTGCTGCTCCATGATGGTGCGCGACTGTGTTAATGTAATGTGAGAGCAAGGAAGGCCCAAACTTCCTGAGGATGGACAACTTCCACCCAAGAACAGAACAAAGAACGGCAGTGTTGGGAAATGGAAAGCAGAAAGTAATAGCTGCACAAGTTTTTAAAGCAGCATTTAGCAGAAGTGAGCAAAATTTGTAAAGCTCTTCTCCAAGCAGCTTTATTAATTAATAAGTAAAGAATAAGGGGAGGGGGTTAGGAAAAGCGGGATGGGTGCTTGCGTGAACTACAAACATGTGCTGCTCTTTACTGCTTGTTCTCCAAAGAAAGCAGGCGCCGATCCAAATGATGGAGGCGTCCCAAACTCCTCTCCATTCGCACTCTGAAATGAAGACATTAATATATGTCAGTGCACTTAGGTGAATTCCAAGTGAGTTGCCCTCAGTCCGCTGCTGGGAGGAGTCACCTTTCATCTCCAGGAAATGCAGCCATCTTCTAAGACACCTAATTAGAAGTAATAGGATCAACGTTATGTGCTGCTGCTTTGTTCTGGGGACTGGCATCCTTCCGCAGCTGCACCTTGCCTAGCTTTCTGTCTACTGCACAGTGCTGTCTACGAATTCTTGTTGAAATGTGGCTCGCATGGCGTGTCCTTGAGTTATAAGTACACAAAGTCCTAATTGTGCCTCTCGAGACAATTTGGGGGAGTAAACGTTTTCTCTCTCTTCCCCACTGTGTCTGTATGGTTGTGCCCCAGTCCTATGACTTTCCTGCCCTGTTTTCCCCCTGTTTGTGTAACGCCTCTCATGCCACCCCCCCACTCCCCAGTTTCTGAACAATGTTCCATTTCTCTCTCACCATGAGAAAATAAATGTATTTCCCCAGTAATCAATTCTAAAGGCAATTGTTTAAAGATTATTGGATTACTGGGGTGCACATCCTGCTGTCTCCTTCGCCGTCTCCTTCACCTTGTAGGGGCAGCAAGAGCCACAGCCGGACGAACATGCGAGCCCCCGCAATACGTGTCTCTGCTGCCGCCAGCGAGCAAGCAAGGACACGAGCGACGTTGCGCTGCTTCCTCTCGAGGGCCCACTCGGGTGGAAGAGCGGAATTAGAGTTGTCTGTTTTTTCTTTCCCTCGATCCAGCAGTAGTACAGTTCAGATGGACGAGTTATGATGGAGGAAGCAGGAGGAGGAAAGGATTTGAATTGGCAATTAAAAACACCAGCTGGAGACAAGCCACGACCCTTTCTTCCATCAGCAATACTGCTCCTTGAAAACACGCCCACAGAACATCAGATTCAAAACGATTGATGAAAATACATGCTGCAGTTTGAGCGGGGCGCTTTTGCATGACTGGAAGAACTGGACTTTCTGCGCACCAAAATACGTCGCTAACAGCTGCAACTACAGTAGAACATGGTTGGCGTCATAGGAGTGCTTCGCCCCAACAGCAGACTATTAGGCTGGTGTGATAAAGCTCTCTAACCACTGTTTTGTATCCTGGAGGGAGTGTGATAAGAACAGATTAGTGTACATCAGTCTTTCTGACCCTGGAGCACTGCAGATGTGTTGGACTCTAGCCCCCAGCCATGGTTGTGGAAGGCTAATGTACCTGCTGCATCCTGAAAGCAATTGTGTTGTTTCCAAGTTTGTGGATTTATACCAGAAGGGGATCTACACTATTCATTACACCGTTGTTTAAGTGCATTGTTGCATCCTTCCTTGCTACGTTAGGAAATGCAACTTGAGCCCAGTCAACTGAAATACCTTTTCTTCTATCGTTTTACCCCGGCACACTCTTCTTTAGAACGTTCTTCATTATGTCGTCTCTGAAGTAAACCTCCTTCTTCCTGTAACTCTGAGCTTTGCTAGACCTGCCGGGATGGCAGGGAGGCGGGGCGATGCGTCTGTGGATTCAGAGCTTTGCAACTACGAATGTGCACAGCTGAGAGAGGGCGGCTGGCTGCCTGCCTGTTGATTCCATGCTGCAGAGGCTTCCTTCCACTGCTATGGAACTGAGCAGCAGCAGAAGAAAAATATTTCCAGACCCCCGTTGTTAGCTGCTATTTGCTGCGCACTAGAGCCATCTAACCGATCCTGAGAAGTTTGGGAGCAGGGAAGCCCTGCAGCGTTTTAAAGGGGCCACGTGCGCCCGGAAAGATAAGCGTTTTTTAAAAAATTAAGCCTCTGTCCCCCTCCCCCTCGTCGCGTTGTGCCAGCTCACCCTCCCCTCAACTAGCAAAGCCCTCACTTGTGCGCCTCTGCCTCTGGCCGTTTGCATAACCATTCACACACATCCCCCCCTCTCTCTCTCTCACACACACACAGGATCACTGGGGAGAGGCTTTAACCTCCCCACTCCAGTGATCTCAACACAGCCAAATCACTGTTCCCAGACTGCTTGGGATCGCTGGGGGAGCAAGATTAAAGCCTCCCCAGCACACAACACTCCCACTTCAGCCAAAATTGCTGTTCACAGGAAGCAAAGACCATGGTCACGAGACATGGCTTTGAAACACGGCTTTGAAAACAACGAAAGGTTGGGGCACATTGTTAGTATTAAAACGATTTTAATGGAAAGTGGAACGGTTTTAAAAGTCAGAAGAAACGTAACAACAACAGCATCACGTTTCATCTAGACAAGTGTAGATTGTCTGCTGGAGAACCCAGCCGCTTAGCCTGGCTGCTTCTTGAGTGAAAGATGGTGGGATAAAGGCAGCAACAGAGAAAGCCTTATGACTGTTTGCTCAATGAAACCGCATCTCTTTTTTAGAAACCAATCACTGGCATCTTTCATGCTTAATTGCTTCCAAAATGTGAAGCATCAGTTCTATAATTGAGAGGCAAACTACAGGAGTACCATTATATCCAGGTACCATTAGGCTCTGTTGTGTCACTAGCAAGCAACAAGTAAAGCTGAACAACCTTTCACTGTGAAGTAAAATGATTAATACCACCATTCCAGCTTTCAGTTAATCCTTTCATTGCTGGTGGAAAATGTATATGTCACAACTGCCATTTTAAGTTCATTCACCTAGACAACCAAACTATTTCTCCATAGCTTCTTTCATAAAGACTCCATCTAAAAACTGAATTAAAGTTACGCAACTCAATAATAAGTAGCAGAGAAGGGGAAAAAGCTTAAAGGGGCTGTTGGCACAAAACCCTTCTTACTGCTTTGCTAACTAGTTTGTGCATTCTTTCTGTTGAGCTCACCCTACCCCCACCTTCTCCCACTTAGCTGGAACCCCCCAAAAAGAGTCCCCCAAACTGTGGGTACCACAGCCAATGGCTATCATCATATCAGCAGTAATAAGACTTCTGGTGTGGCAGCAGACCCTGGTGGAACAAAGCAGAAGAGAGAATGCATATGGACAGAGCTGGGGAAACTTGAAGCTCCATCACACTGGGGGTTAACATGCTCCCTACCTTTGCTTTTCCACCGCCCATGTTTTCGTTCCTCAGTTACTTCCTCTTTTCAAAAGAGACAGTGCACAAGGAGCACGAGGCCCATGGAGTCCCCTGTTCTAATGCTGCTGCTGCTTCTCCTGTACACAGCAGGAGAGAGCAGCAATTCCGTGTTTAAAAAAAATCGGACTTAATGAGGGTTTTTTTGTGGTGCAAGGAAGGCCAGAAGGGGCGGAAGGCGTGCAGGAGGCAGACGACATCATGTGAGGGACCTGAGCAAACTCTGTGAGTGCCCAGTAACGAGCACGCAATAAAACGCTCGTTGGATAGAGCTTTTGGTAAGAGATGGATTAGCAACTCATGTGTTTACATTGGGTAACCATATGGAAAGGAGGACCGGGCTCCTGTATCTTAAACAATTGCATAGAAAAGGGAATTTCAGCAGCTGTCATTTGTATGCATGCAGCAGCTGATGAAGTTCCCTCTTCATCGCAACAGGAAGAGCTGCAGAAGCCCTGCCAAGTGTGACCAGATACAAAAGAGGGCAGGATTCCTGCAGCTTTAACTGACACCTGCTGAAATACCCTGTTCAATACAACTGTTAAAGATACAGGAGCCCTGTCCTCCTTTTCATGTGGTCACCCTAGTTACACCCTCTTTTTACGCCAAGAGAGTGAGAGCCAATCATTTTCTTGAGGAAGCGCATTCCACAGTTTGGGAGTAGAGCAGAGGAAGCCTTCGCAAGTGTGCCCAACAAATGGGCCTCTGTGGGTAATGGTACCCTCAAAAGGGCCTCTCCAGCAGAACTTAGTACTTGGGCAGGTTCATAGCAAGTCAATCCCTTAGACAACCAAATGGAATAGGAGAACTCAAATATTTAAATGTACATATATATGTGGCTTTTCAGCGTAAGACAACTGTTTACAGCATGCAATTGTTAATAAAAATAACATATTAAAAAGCAGCAAAACTGCTGAAAAAGCAGCAAAAAAACCCCATCCAGCAACAACCAAATAAAAGTAAATCTACAAATTGAAGGCCTGCCCAAACAGCATGGTCTTCACTAGTCTTTGGAAAGTTAAGAGGGAAGAGGCCAGGAGGGACTTCTGAGTCTGAGTGGTATAGCTCAGAAGTCCCTATCCCCCGTATTCACCAACTGTAGTTGAATGCATCTGGAGGACACCAGGTTGGGGAAGGATTTTAACTTTCGTATATTTCTGTTTATAGGCTTTGGCTGCATATGTGTTCATTTTGTAAGGCTGCTTTGAGGCCCAGCATTGGGCAAAAGACTGGAATATCAACAGTAATGTTTCACATTTCACTTCTGTATCTGATGTTCTTCTGCATTTACTTTTCTTTATAAACCACTAGCTGATATGCCTGGCATTGCTTGTGTCTGTGAATAATGTTTATTACATTTATTTGATATATAATAAATTTCTATGCAACTTATTCATCTTTAGATCGGTTGTTTTTTTTTTTAGTTTGGTTGAGTTAGTGTTGCTAGAATAAATGGGAAATTGTGTTAATAACAACTGTATTTTAAATTAGAGCTTCGTGATAAACCACATTTTTGTTTCGCCTGAAAAGCCTACACCTTGCATCATGCCTTGGCTGGAGCAGCCGTCTAAACTTCAAAAACAATCAGGACACACAATGCCCTTTCTACCAGCTAAAAAAGATACAAACCTAAAAATATGTTTTCAAAATATACCCGGCATTGACCTGGCATTAGACTGACCCCAACCACATAACACTATTCCCCCGTCTGAAGAGGTCTGGACCGCAGACTACTAAAGACAAACAAAGTAGCAGACCATAATAACAGTTCTCATTGTGGCCATTTGCTTTCTGAAGCAGGTGTTCCTGCGGGCTACCAAACAGAGGGACGAACAGGCCATAAAGTTGCCTGGCTGGGTCTGCCAGAAATCCAACCTCAACACTCCTGAAATGCCCATGTTCTACAGCACCTGCTCTCAGATGAACTTGATGGAATCCCACCCTCCACCCCTGGGTTTAATTTACTGGTTTCCCCTGGCTGGGCGTTGCAGGAAACTATATGGACAAATGGAGCAGGCATTCATAGCACACACAGAGTGTTGAGACTGGCTAATCTAAAAGCAAGTACGTTGCTTTTCAAGAACCAAGGAAATTCAATGGGTCTTACTTTGAGTAAATACTGTATCTTGGGATGAAAATGTAGCCTGTGCAAGAATTGAGCCATGCCAAGTTGGAATCAGATTGGTTCATGCCTTGAATTTTAGGACTTTTCTTTAAAAGTTTGACTTTAAAAAAAATCCTAAAAATCAAGGCATGAGCTGATCTGCTTCCAACTTGGCATGCTTAAAGCCCTACTTAAGAGCTACCATGCTGCTAAGTTTTATCACTTTATCTTTAATATCAGTTTTTTAAAAATTTGTACTGCTCAAGGTCCTAGACCCAAAAGATGAGATGTTTGAGATTACAAGTCCCAGCATTCCTGACCATGGGACATACTGATTTGCAATGATGGGAGTTGTAGTCCAACACCTTTGGAGGGCACCAGGTTGGGGAAAGGCTGCTCTAAACAAACAAACAAACAAAAAAAGAGAAGTAGGTGGCCCTAAGTTGTTGATCATCAGTTTTCCACAACCCCACAGTCACCTCTGCATGTCCTATTCTCCATCCTGTCCTCATGATTTATCTGCTTTGGGAGAATTTCACTTGTACTTTTTACCTCCTTAGGGAAGATGTGGCATTAAGGCTTGTGAGCCTTAACTCCCAATTTCCCTGTTTTTTGGTGCTTGGTTGAAAATTGTAGAGCCTTAACGTTGTTTTGTAAACCGTAGGTTTTTTGTTCAATGAATGTATATTAAGGCTGAGCATAAACTGCTCTTTTATTTTTGAAGCAGGTGGACTGGGAATGGCGTCGAACAGGACTCTGATTGGGCCATTTGAATTGCATCAGCTGCCTCTCCTTGCAGGTAAATTAAGACTCCAGCCAGCTACTAAGCATTGGGCAATTCTACTAGGGAGCTGTAAAGGGGAACTGAACAGGACTCTGATTGGGCCATTTGAATTGCATCAGCTGCCTCTCCTTGCAGGTAAATTAAGACTCCAGCCAGCTGGAGGCGCAAGCCTCAGCCGTGGGCACGAAGCCATCACGCACAACACCTCAGAGGAAGAACCCCAACCCCGGACCAGTCTGCACTACCTCGGCTTCAGGACATGTTCTCCTGCACTGTCAGGTTATTACTTTGGCAATGCAACTGCCTTAACCCACCCTATCTGTCTGCACTTCTCTGTGCCTACCTTCTTGCTTGCTGCTACTGCTCTTGACCAGACCAGCTCTGGTTAATCCCGTCCCACGCCTATCTTACTTCCCTGCCTACCTGCTTTCTCTCTCCTCATTTCTTCCTTTAATTCCTTTCTCCCCATACCTGTTCCCTATGGCTCGCTCCAATTTCATCTCTCCCAACTTAGTTCCTATTCGGTGTCTCCCCCCTTCCCAGCTGCCTTTCTCGTGTTCATTATGGAACTGTCGCTCTATTGCTTCCAAGGCCCCTGTCATCCAGGACTTGTTTTTCTCTAGACCCCTTCACCTCCTTGCTCCAACTGAAACCTGGCTTCCTGCCCATGATACCGCCACCTCAGCTGCCCTCTCTCGTGGAGGACTCTCTTTCTCTCACTCGAGTCGCCCAGAGGGTTGAGGTGGTGGTGTGGGTCTTTTATTATCGAGTTTGTGCCAGTTCCAGCCTCTTCCAATTCCACCTTCACACTGTTTCTCCTCCTTTGAGGCACATGTGGTGAGACTCTTCGCTCCGCTGCGACTGCGGGTTGCAGTTCTCTACCGCCCCCCTGGCTCATCCTCTAAATTTCTCTCTGATCTGGACTCATGGCTGTCCTTTCTCCTCTCTGACAACTCTCCTACTCTGATCTTGGGTGACTTCAATATCCATGTGGATGACCCTCACGATGCTGCAGCTCTACGATTTCGCTCCTTATCTTCCTCTTACGATCTCAAGCTCTGCTCTAAAGCACCCACACATTCCCTTGGACACTGTCTGGATCTTGTCCTCACTCGGAACTGCTCTGTCCTGGACTTTTCTATTGTTGACTTTCCTCTGTCAGATCATCATCTAGTCTCTTTCAATATTACTCACAATCCCCCTCCTTCACGTCCTGCTTCACGCCCTTGTCGTGACCTGCATTCTATCAACTATGAGGCTTTCTCTCAGTCTCTAGCCTCCTCTCTTCCTTCTGTCTTCACAGCCGTCTCCTTGGACTCAGCCGTCTCCTCCTTTAACTCCACATTGTCTTCAGCTCTTGATAATCTTGCTCCATCTACAACTCGGATAGTTCGCCCCTCTCAACCCCAACCGTGGCTCACCTCTTTCCTCCGCTACCTTCGCTCTTGCTCCCGGGCAGCCGAACGCCTGTGGCGTAAGACCAGGGACTTGGCGGACTTTGTCCACTACAAATTTATTCTCTCCTCTTTCTCTTCTGCCATTTCACTGGCCAAACAGCAGCACTACTCAACGCTGATCCAGTCAAATGCTAGACACCCTCAGCGGCTCTTCAAGTCCTTCAATTCTCTCCTGAAACCTAATCCACCATCTCTCCCCGCCTCTCTGTCTGCCAATGACTTTGCCTCTTTCTTCAATGCTAAAATCCAAACTATTCGCTCCGATCTGGCCAGCTCTGCTCCGCTCCCAGCTCCTGTGCCTCACCTGTCAGTTCCTCCTGCAACTCTCTCGGCGTTCCCCTCAGTCTCAGCTGATGAACTGTCTAAAATACTGCGCTCGTCGAAGCCTTCCACTTGTTCCCGTGATCCGATTCCCTCTCGCGTCTTTATTAATCTTATCCCCGCTATCCTCCCGTCCTTGCTTCACATCATTAATTCTTCTCTGTCCTCTGGCTCATTTCCCTCTGCTTTTAAACATGCTACCGTCTCTCCCATTCTCAAAAAACCCACTCTTGATCGACTTTCTCTGTCTAACTACCGACCTGTCTCTCTGTTGCCCCTTGTCTCAAAGATTCTGGAACGTGTGGTCTACTCTCGCTTTCTTGACTTTCTCTCTAGTAACTCTGCTCTGGATCCCTTTCAATCTGGATTCCGTCCTTTGCATTCCACTGAAACAGCCCTTACCAAGATCACCAATGATCTTCTCACTGCCAAGTCTAAGGGCCATTATTCCGTCCTTATTCTCCTTGATCTAACTGCAGCCTTTGACACGGTTGATCACGATCTTCTCTTAGATTCCCTCCATGACCTTGGACTCTGTGGCTCTGTCTATAACTGGTTCGCCTCCTATCTAGAGGGTCGCTCTTTCAGCGTGTCGGCTAACGGCAGCTCGTCCTCCTCCTTTCCCCTTTCAGTAGGGGTTCCGCAAGGCTCGGTGCTTGGCCCGCTGCTGTTTTCTCTATACATGCTGCCCTTGGGTAAACTTATTCAATCTCATGGCCTCCAATATCACCTGTATGCCGATGACACACAACTATACCTCTCATCTCCGGAACTTTCTCCTGATGTCCACGATCGTATCTCAGCGTGTCTTTCAGATATCTCAGCCTGGCTGCTTCATCGCCGTTTGAAACTCAATATGGCAAAAACTGAACTGCTTGTTTTTCCTCCTAAACCTTCTCCTCATCTCTCATTCTCTCTTACTGTCAACGATGTCACGCTTACTCCGGTCAAGGAAACTCGTAGCCTTGGCTTTATATTTGATTCCTCGCTCTCCTTTATTCCTCATATCGAGGCAGTAGCTAAATCTTGTCGTTTCTTCCTGTATAATATTGCCAGGATTCGACCATTTTTGTCTGTCTCTTCTGCCAAGACTCTCGTTCACGCACTGGTTATCTCTCGGTTGGACTACTGCAACCTCCTCCTCTCTGGCCTCCCCTCATCTCACATCAGTCCGCTGGTCTCTGTCCACCACTCTGCCACTAAGATCATCTTCCTGGCCCGCCGCTCTGACCATGTCACTCCGCTTCTGAAATCTCTTCATTAGCTCCCAATTCATTCCAGAATCCAATATAAACTTCTCCTGTTGACCTTCAAAGCTTTTCACGGTCTAGCTCCTGCCTATCTCTCCTCTCTCATCTCACACTATTGCCCCGCTCGTGCTCTTCGCTCCTCTGATGCCATGCTTCTTGCCTGCCCAAGGGTCTCTACTTCCCTTGCTCGGCTTCGCCCATTTTCCTCTGCTGCCCCTCATGCCTGGAATGCTCTTCCAGAACACCTGAGAACTACCAACTCAATCACAGCTTTTAAAACACAGCTAAAAACTTTTCTTTTCCCTATAGCTTTTAAACTTTGAGTTTGTTCTGACTCTATACTGTTAGCTTCACCCTTCCCGGTGCCTGTTTACACTTCCCTGTGCCTGTTTGCATTCTCTTTCCCTCCTTATTGTTTACTACAACTTTATTAGATTGTAAGCCTATGCGGCAGGGTCTTGCTATTTACTGTGTGGTCTGTACAGCACCATGTACATCGATGGTGCTATATAAATAAATAATAATAATAATAATAATAATAATAATAATAATAATTCTGAGCCAGAAATGTCACAGCACAAGGCTTCTTTTGAGTTTCCTGCCATGGCTTCCTATGCACCTTAACACCCTTTATTTATTTATTTATTTATTTATTCACTTAGTGCACCTAAAATGCAGAAGGTAATTTTCTGGCATCTGCAGCCTTGTGAATAGAATTCCATCATTTATTAAAACTTGTGTTCCTGCAGAAATCATTTAAACAGCTAAGATATCTGTTATGGGAAGATTTGAAGGAACTGCTGTCTTGCTTAGTGCTCTGTGTCCCACTCCCCACCCCCACATTTTACCTTCTCCCAAGGAAACGCCCACACCCACACACCAACTCCATTTGCAATATACTCTTTCTTGCTGGAGTCACAAGCCTTAGAGAGTTCTTCTCAGCTTCTGACATATTACCAGCAAGAGTGTTTTGATGAACTTGAATGCACTTCCTCCAAAATACAGTTTGCTTGATAACTGTACTGTGAGGCATTGATGTGCAAGAGCCCAGAAGGCACCAAATACACAGGCCTAGTGTAGAACTCTTAACTGCAGCAATGTAACAAGCTCTAGGAGAGATGTTATTACAGAACTGTAAACCCTTTTTAGTAGCATGCGCGCACACACACACACACAATCGTTGAACCTGAACTCTAGGATTATAGCTTTCTTGAATGGTATGGATTAATTCTTAAGACTTATTTTATGCAGCATAGTGAGAGCTCCACTTGGGAACAAGAAGCAGGTCCTAGCAGTGGATGGGACTAGAGCTCACTGATCTAGCATGTGTTTTATACATGGAAGGCCTGAGGTCTTGGCATCTCCAGTTGAGGATCTCAGGTCACAATTGATGGGAAATAACTCCCTCTGGGACCTGGGAGGACTGTTGCCAGTGAGGGATCATAATCCTGGATTAAGTGGATCAATAATCCCACCCTGTAAAGCAGCTTCATATTGCCAGCTTGCATTCTACTCTTCTAAACTGTTTTGAAAACTGTCAGTGTAGGTAAGAATCCATTTTCACGCACTTTCTACTAAGAGCATCTCTATATTAAGGAAAATCACATTGTTTACCCGGGGCCTTGGTGCTTCTTTGGCGTGATTGTTATGGGCTGCATTACATGGGGGGAGAGGGGCGACTATGTGCTTTGAATTGAATACTTCCCTTCCATTCAGTTCCATTGAGATAGCACCATCTAGTGGATCCTTTTGTTTCCCAGCTACTGCTACTTTAAAAGGGGTTCTTTTCATACTGTGATTTCCAGAGGATTCTACAGGAGATGGCCTGGTCAGTGACATTGTCATTTGATTGACCTGAAAACTTCTGTGAATGGCCAATTATGAGTGTGCAATAAACTGCTTGTTTAGAGGAGCCCTAAGTGGCCTTCCAATTCTTATCACCGTAAGGTTTAATGGCAGATTGCACAAGCTGTTTAACAATAGTAACTATTAATACACTAAAAGAAAAAGAAAAACTACCAAAGTCCACACAGTTCAATATTTTCAAATATTTCAGGTCACATACTTGTGGTGTATGGAGAGAGAAAATAACATGGGATATTTAATTAGTTTTGTTGTTTATTTTACTAGTATGTAGTAAACATGCTAAAGTAATCTCTCGCTAGTGATTTTCTGGTGCAAACTGAAAATTTTCCAATCCAAATGAGCCTAATTTGAAATTCAAATTAAAAAATGTCCAGAAAACCCAGATCACTAATTAGAGGAGGGCAAATGATGTCCTTGACTCCAAAAAGGGCACAAAAGAAAATCTGGGAATCATAGGTGAGTCAGTCTGACATCAATATCTGGGAAGATTCTACAGCAGATTCTAGAGTGCTTGATCTTGACTCTAATGCAGTGATGACTGGAAGCCAGCATGGATTCATCAAGAACTAGTCCTACCAGATCTAATCTTAGTTCATTTTTCAATTGGGCAATTTCCTTCGTAGATTGTAAAAATGCTGTAGACATAATATATCTTGACTTCAGCAAGGCATTTAACAAAGAGTTCCAGGATATTCTGATGAGCAAGCTAGTAAAGTGTGGGCGGCATCACATTACTACTAAGGGGATCCACAACTAACTAAAGAACTGTACTCAAGGACTGCTCACCAATGGTTCCTCATCAAACTGGAGGGAGATATTGAATGGGGTGGTGCAGAGCTGTGTCCTGAACCCCGTATTCTTCAATGTTTTTATTGACAACTTGGAGCAAGAAGTGGGGGAAATACTTAACAAATGATGAACCAAAATTGTTGCTGATGAACCAAAATTGGGTGGGATAGCTAATATCGTAGAAAGCAGCAGCAGCAACAACAACAACAACAAAAAGTAAAGCAAAGACTGGTGGTTGTCTTGATGTCATCTTTGCCTTGGGGTGGCTCCGAACCCGTGCTGCATCAGTTAGATGACACAGCCACAGATTCAAAGCTACTCTGGGGCAAAGAGGTGAAGATACGCAGCTGAAACGTCTTCCACCAGTCTGTCCTTGTTGGAGCCACTCTGGGGACGTTCCTGGATGGAAGGCAACCTCCTATTGGTTGCCAGAAGCAGCGGGAAGGGGAGGGGAGGGAGCAGTGAGCCTAATGGTGTTTTTATGTTTTTGATGGTTTTAAATTTTGTATACTTTTTAATGTTCACTGTTTTAAACTTTTGTAAACCACCCAGAGAGCTTCGGCTATGGGGCGGTATATAAATGTAATAAATAAATAAATAAATCAAATAAATAAGTAATGGCCACCAGAAAACCCACCCTCATTAGGACAAGTTGCTGCTGCTGTGCACCAGCAAGAGCGCAGGGGTTTGGCAGTGAAGTGGAGGACACCCATCTGTCAGGGATTTTCTAGACTGGATTCTTGCACTGAGCAGGAGGTTGGGCTCCACGGCCTGAATAGCCCCTTCAGTTCCAACACTATGATTTTGTGAGCTCCATCACACCAGCGTTTTAACGCAGACTCGACATGCCTGGTGTCCCATTTTTCAGTGCAGTACTCACATGACATCGTACCCATCCTGCTGTGATTTTGCTGTGATCACGCCGTTTCCCTCTCCTCTTATTTTTGTATGGGGAAAGTTCGGTTCTTTTCCCCATGCATGATAACCTCGCTGTTCTGTTCCCGTGTAATTTCTTTTTTGATACTATTTCAGATCGTCCCAATTTTTCTGCTGGGGGGTGTCTGTGGAAGGGCGTGTATGTAGGGTGGTGTCGCTGACAAAAGCAGAGGGCGGGGTGGTTCTCCTCCAGCGTGCCATTTCAATTTCCTTTCCTCATCATTCTCCTTGGGAACGCCTGCTGGATCATTGGTATGGAGTTTGCTGAGTCAGTCCATCGTACTTTTGGTCCTACAACTCAGTTTATAAGGATCCTAGGGAAGTATTGCTGTTTCCTTTTTCTCCCCTCCTCCTTTCTCCTAAGTTTTACAGTGCAACAGTACTTCGTTGAAACGAGGATAGGTAGACCAGTCCGTGGACATGGTTTCCTTAATCCCTTAATTACCCTATTGCATCATTACACCATTTGAGCCTACCAGAATTGCATTCAATTGCATTTATGCAGAAATAAAAATAAAAAATAAAACATGGGAAAATAAGAATTAGGGCCAGGGAAGGAACCCATGTTCCAGGTCCATCTTAAAGTTCCTCCCAGCCACAACAACCAATG
This sequence comes from Elgaria multicarinata webbii, assembly GCF_023053635.1. Lineage (NCBI taxonomy): Eukaryota > Metazoa > Chordata > Lepidosauria > Squamata > Anguidae > Elgaria > Elgaria multicarinata. The sequence continues at coordinate 3,769,222 of NC_086175.1, forward strand.
AACTGCAAGGGAAAGGGGAAGGAAGGAGACAGGGTGGTACGTTAATGATGCAAGCCCACCCAGGTGAAAGGATGCATGCACTGAAATAGCGCTAAAATCGTGCAACAACACACACACATGTGAAAGTTATAAGCGCTTGATGCACTGTTGAAACGGAGGTGGAGAGTGCGGGGACAACCCAGGGGGAAAAATGTGGTGTGATGGAACGCTATGACTAGTATCTTTTCCTCTGCAAGTAGCAAAGCAGTTGGGGGGAATAGATGGATTGGGCAAATGGCAGGAAGGGAAAGGGTTAAGCAATTTTGGTCCTTAGATAACAAATCATATCAATTAGCTGACATATGTTGTTTCTTAAGCCTTTTAAACTTTGACCCTGAATAGAACTCTTGGTAGGGATTTCTTCCACCATTTGTACAGCTTCTATCACAATAGCATTTGAGAGCCTGCCTCATTCCATCCTTTAAGGAGAATAAGCTACTGTGGGATGGACGCAAGAAATAAGAGACGACACAAGTGCTGGAATTAAACTGGGCCACTTTTATTCAAGATCTGCAAAGGGGTTCCCATCGGGCATCCAGACAGGCCTGCGTCAGGCCTTACTAAGCGACAGGGCGAGCTTTCCAGGACCAGCGGGTGGCGCTCAGTATCGCCGCCCTGCTGTCCATCCCCTACGTGGGGTAGGGAGGCCTTCCCTTGTCACCCCCAACCCATGCCCCCCCGGGCTCAAGGTGGGTGAGAGAGGTCAGCCTCAAAGGTGGTCCTTATCCCTCAGCCTGGCCACAAGGCTCAACACTGAGAGCCCTCGGGAGTCACCTATCACTGTAACAGTGCCTTGGAAGCTTGCCATTATATTCCCTCTGGATGCCCTTCCCTACCTGCCACAGGGGTCGGCAAGCCACTTGCTTAGTCGCTCCCCCCCATCTTCCTAAAACGACATGTAGGCCCCTTTGCAGATCATGTAGAAATAAGTCATTTCCAATATCAGACAGGTGCACGCCATCCTGTCGATAAAGCTCCCTCCGGGTCAGTGTAATGGTGGGATGCATGATGCTGAAGTCCCCATGTTTGCTTAGTTCGCGGAAGATTTCGCCGTTGACACGCTGCCGAGCCCTCTCCATTGGCTTAATATCACCCGATCGCCATGCAAACCTGGGTAGTATGCAGGACCAAATTATTATTACTCCGGGCCAATGCTGCCAAATGATCCTGAAATCAGCAATAGCTTGCAATATTAGTGCCTTGCCCTTGAGTAACCCCAGGTCGTTTCCTCCGAGGTGGATGATGAGAACCTGGGGTGTCGTGGCCGCCGATGTGTCATGAAATAAAGTGGGGAGCAAGCGTTCCCACCGCATTCCGTGTCTATCCAACCACTGAATGTTGGCATGCTGGCTGAAGCCCGGCTGGGATCCAAATGAAGAGGTAGCTGCTCTTCTGCCGGCCCAGAAGACCATGCTGTGGCCGCATATGACAACGTGAACAGGCGCCCATCATGCCCCATGATCTAAAATAGACATGGTAGTTAGGCATTTGAAATATTGTTATGGTGATGGCATTTTCCTGACGTACGACCGGAATGCTACCGATTTCCACCGGCCTATGGTTTGAATCGTTTGCGGGGATAGCCGTAGACTAGCCGCCGTGGATGCTGCCCCGATTCTGAATGAGTGTGTGCCAGAGGATGCCTCCTTCAGGCCCAACGCTTGCAATGCTATTTTGGTAATTGTCCAGAATTGGTACTTTGTTAGTGGTAATAAGTCGCTATGGGAGAAGAGGTAGCCATCCCCATTGCCACGCAAATTAATGTAAGTCTGTAAAGCACTGACCGGGCAGATGTCAGTAACTGGGGCACGGTTAAAGGATATTTTAACACCTTTACCCTCCTGGTCAGTTTTAGACCTCCGCAGCCGTATTGTGACCCCTTGGTCAGAGAGTGATAGATCACTATATTGCAAAGCGTTATGTGAGAGGTCAGTTTTTGAACATGCTAGTAACTCAGATATCCGAAAAGCCCCGAAAAATGCCGTTACAGATACTGCGTGGAATAATGCAGCCTCATAAGGCGAATGGCATAAGCTGGGCCAATGTAATTTCAGCCTGGCCAATATATCTGGAGTGATTGGAAGTCGATGATCCTGTGGCTGAGGCGAGGCCTTAGACCAACCTTTTAAGGCCTGCCTGATCCGGAAGTCAGTTGTATTGTCAGGCACGCCCCGCATCTTGGCTAAGAATGCTAGAGCGGCTAACTTACCAAATATAGTTCGTGCCAAAAGGCCCTTCCCTTGAGCCAACACATAGAACTCCAGGATGTGTTCGACGGGGATGGGCCATGCTAGGGCCAGGTGCTTGGATACTCTTAATGCATGAAATTCCTTACCTGCGCGCTGGTATGATGCTTTAGTACTCGGTGCTATGGACTGCCATACAGCGCGCTCAGCTTCATGCTGCCAATGTCCCATAGGGCTGGGGGCATGGGCTCCGGCTGCTGGCGCGCCCATGGTGCCAGGTCTCTGAAGCGCAGTACCTGCTGACGTGATAAAGCGTCGGCTATGGAGTTATCTAGACCGGGGATGTGCCGGGAGTGGAATAGAATGTTATGACGCAGGCAATGTAAGGTGAATGCGTGGACAAGGGTCATGACTCGAGGGTTACGGGATGTTAGTGTATTAATAATGTGCACTGTTGCTTGATTGTCACACCAGAAATGGACAACGGAATTAGATAGCTCATTCTGCCAAATGTGAGCGGCTACATAAATTGGGAAGAATTCCAAAAATGTTAAGTCAGTTGAGATGTTCGAGCGTTGCCATTCGGTTGGCCATTTCTCGGCGCACCATCTATCCCCCCAAATTACGCCAAAGCCTAAAGTGCTGGATGCATCAGAATGAATCTGCATTTCGGCTTCTAAAAGCAAATCCTGTCTCCAAAATGAGACGCCATTAAACTCGGAGAGAAATGTTTGCCAAATGTGCAAATTCTGCTCGCATCGCCTCTGTTACTCTGACCCTGTGAAAGGGGCGTTTGAGGCCTATCATGGCATCACATAATCGACGTGTGAACGCTCTGCCCGGGGCTATGACTCTGCATGCAAAGTTAAGGTGGCCCACCACTTCTTGTAACTGTCTTAAGGTAACTTTTTTAGCCTGTGTAATTTGGTTTAAATGTTGGCAGAGGGTGTGCAGTTTATCCATAGGCAATCTGCAACATTGCTCCATGGAGTCCAATTCAATTCCTAGGAATGTTATGATTGTAGTGGGACCTTCTGTTTTCTCATGAGCTAAAGGGACACCCAATTGGTCTGTAAGGACGCAAAACTCATTCATAGTATGAGAACACAGGTTTGTATCGGCTGGGCCGACGAACAAAAAATCATCAAGATAATGAATAGAGTTCGTAAAACCTGTTCTGGTCTGCAGCGCCCACTCGAGAAATGAGCTGAATTTCTCGAATAGCGCACAGGAGACCACGCATCCCATTGGTAAATTTTTATCTACATAATAATGTCCCTGAAATTGAAATCCCAATAAATTAAAATCATCGGGATGAATTGGAAGGATGCGAAAGGCAGACTTGATGTCGCACTTTCCCATAAGGGCTCCATGACCGTATGTTCCCACCATTTTAATAGCTGAATCAAATGATGCGTAACGTACTGAACACAATTGGTCAGGGATACAGTCATTAACGGAGTCACCCTTGGGAAAGGAGAGGTTATGAATTAACCTGTATTCACCCGGGTGCTTTTTAGGGACTATGTCTAATGGAGAGACTCTTAAATTGGTTAACGGCGGAACCCTGTACGGACCGGACACCTGACCAGCGGCTAATTCCTTGTCTATTTTTTCCTTCACTAGGGCTTCCATACTGTTCACTGAATTATGGTTGTTGGTGAATGATGAAGTCCTAATACCAAGGAAGAGAATGCGGAAACCATTGGTGAAACCAGATAATAACAAGTCCGCATCCTGTTTACTGGGATAGCTAGAAAGCAGGGTTGAGAGGGGGCCTATTCTAACTGGGCTGGGGCCCTTTAGGAGGAGGCTGTTGTTGCTGACCGCCTTGTCGCCATCCCCCTGTCCTTCCTTAAAGGAATTCCTGTTCGATCATGTTTTGGGGCAGTTGGATGAGGGGTGTGCTCCCCCACATGCAAGGCAGTCGTGTTTATACTTACACGGGGAGCGTAGGCACATTCCTTTAGAATTGTACTCCCAGCAAGGCGGGCGTGATTGAACCCCCCGCCCCGCGCTCCCTTTAGAGGTGGCGGGTTGGTGCTTGGCAAGAATGTGGCCACTATCGGCCCTATCGCTGGACACCGGTCTGGCCGGGGTCATGAACTGCAACCATAAATAATGATCCCTTATATCCCAGTGTGCGGAATGATCGAATGCCGCCTTTTTACGAAAGGCTTCATCATAGGCCAGCCAAGCCCCGCCTTCGTACTCCATGTATGCCCGATATATCATGTCTAAGTACTTAGTTAGCATGAAAGCCTTTGTTGGGAAACGCTGCTGCAGTACCGCCATGTATATTAGGAAGCCCGGCAACCAATTAGCCCAAGTTCGAGCTGCTTTGCGCCTCCTAAGCTGTTCTAGCTCTTTCTCTGACAATGTCTCCCTCTCACTGCTCTCTAACTCCCTGAAGAGCAAGGAGACGATGTCAACATATTCTCCCCTCACTATTTTCTCCCTGGTGGAAGGGAGCAAGTGGTAGCCCAAAGGTGTAGATGCGCAACCTTTAGGAAGTCCGTTGCACTCCGCCCCAGAGAATGGGTCAGAGTTTGTGGTGTTGTCGCTATCAGAAATTACCCCATCGCCTGCTGGGCCTTGCCAGACTGTAGCGCAAGCAGTGGTAATTGTGGATGGGCCAGCGTCAGGTAAGTCAGTGTGTGAGTGTTGTGTGCTGCCCTCCCTTGTGTTGGAAGGTGCAGGTTGACCAACATTAATCCCTGCGCCCCCGCTGCTAGCCGCAGTAGAGCTGGTGGCTGGAATACCAGGTATAATACCTCCCACTGTGTCCTGGGCGGCTGGTACAGGAGGTTGTGTTAGGGGGGCAATAGGTGGGGTGGGCATTTGCAGCCAGGGCATGTTGGCTAACCAGGGAAACCAACCCCATGGGTTCATAGACTGTGGCATAGGCATTGCAGGGTGCATACCTGTGTTTGGTTAGTGCAGGAACGCTGGCATTATGCTGCATCCCGTCTGGCAGTGCTTGTGTATGCTGGCGCGTTAGGTCAGGCTCAGTGTTGCTCATCATAGTATCCTGTTCAGAGGTCTGGAGCTGCTCCATAGGCTGGGCAGCCTGAGGCTCGATGGCTTCAATCCTAGCAGTGAGAGATTGAAGTAAATCAGCCTGGGTTTGATAACGTGTTTGGCGGGGCCTTGGATTCTGTGGCTGAGGGTTCACTGCAGGTGTAGGATCCACCCCCCTGCTCCTTTCTAATGCTTGCACTTTCACTAGAAAGGCGGCTACCTGAGGATCCAATTCCTCATCGGGGGAATCGTCGCGATGCCTAACTCTTTTAGCCTGTATACGGGGGGCTTTCCCTTTTCCCTTGGTGCCACCTAATCCCTTTTTGGGGGGCATCGTGCTTATACCAGTCTCTTATAATCTGGTCGCTAGCCTCAGCCCGTATAGTTTGCCAAATACTTCTATACCGCCAAATGGCTGAAGCTCAATGCAGGGCACAGGCAACAGCTGGAGCCTGGAGCGAGCTCGTATGCATGTGCACACACACACCGCAGGCCAGGGAAGGACTTGTGGCGCTGGCCAGGAGGGCACTTGGCCAGCAAGCAGCCAGCGAGCTCCTCCACTTGCTCAGCACCCACCGCACCCCACGACCAAAGTGAGAGCAGGCCTCATCTACCGCGAGAAGACACCCAACAGGTGATCCCAGCAATAAACAAGCCCATGTGAAAGACGCAGCAGGCCTCTGTGGCTCGAGTGGCTAGCTTTGCGGCCGCTTCCCTGAACACGCGGCTCCTACAGCCTCCAACATGCCGCCAAAAACCTGTTCATGGGAGGGTCCTGTCCAAAGCGCGGGTGAGGTTCACTGCCAAGCGAGTCCGCCCATACGGCACCAACACGGTTCCCAAATGCCCTCGGATTAAGCCACCCAGGCGCTACAATAGGGAGGGGCCTCCACTCATGGCACTGCTCGGGAGAGCGCCCTGTCGATGTAGGTGGGGGAGAGGCTGGAACAAACAGGGGCCTACCCACGCGCCCGGCCGGGAATATAGCGGAAGGGCTTTTGCATGATGACTTGAAAGCGGGTGGATCAGGTGGCAACATGAACCCCTGGGAGCGACCGCGCCTGGGCTAGCAAAATTAGGAAGGGTCAGCGGCTAAGCCTGGCCAAGCAGGGGCAGCGTCGGCGGAGCCGCAGGCTCGGCCCGTCTGCGCTGCAAAAGCGGCAAAAATGGAACCGAAAGTATCGGCTCCAAAAGGGCCGAACGCGGCCGCTCAAGCCAAGCGAAACTGAAAGGGATGGTGAGGAGCCGGCTTGGGCCGCTCGTGTTACGTGGCCGGGATCAGCGTAGGACCCGTGGACGGGGCCCGGACCTGGCGATGCGAGACCGGGGGCAGTGCCACCGGTTCCCTGAGGGCCGATTTAAAAGAGCAGCAGCAAGGCCTGGCCAGGCAAGGGCCACTCGGCGGATTCGCCTGGTAGGTCCGTCCATGTGGCAAAACCGAAACCGAAAGTATCGGCTCCAAAAGGGCTGAGTGCAGCCGCTCAAGCCAGGTGAAACTGAAAGGGATGGTGAGGAGCCGGCTTGGGCTGCTCGCGTTACGCAGCCGGGATCAGCGTAGGACCCGTGGACGGGGCCCAGACCTGGCGATGCGAGGCTGGGGGCAGCGCCGCCGGTTCCCTGAGGGCCGATTTAAAAGAGCAGTGGCAAGGCCTGGCCTGGCAAGGGCCGCTCGGCGGATTCACCCGGTAGGTCCGTCCACGTGGCAAAACCAAAACCGAAAGTATCAGTTCCGAAAGAGCCGTGCGCGGCTGCTCAAGATAAGGCAAAACCGAAAGGGATTTGAAGACCGAGGCCGGGAGCTGCGTCGCCGGTTCCCTACAAGCCGAGAGAAAAAATTGGGGCAGGCCATGCCGAGGCGAGTGGCAGGTTGTGACGAAGGGAAGTTTCCCCGCTCACGCTGGTGCTAGGCTTTCCCCCCTCCCTTCTCCAAACCTGAGGGCCGAAGCCCGACGATGATGATGATTGGTAAGTGGAGATATCTCTGGGTTGAAGGAGGAAGCGTCGGAGATCTTTTGCAGGCGGAGGAAGGAAGCTTGTCTGCCGGGAGCCGCAGAAGCAAGAGGGCTGGGAGGGGTGAGACACATACTTTTAAAGGCCAAAACCCCTCCCAGCCCGAGTGGTGTGAAATCCTGCCAATGCAGGATAGCCACGTCTCCTCCTTGCTCCGCCCACAAATCCCTCCCCATGCCCAGGCTTTGCTGGGCATGGCAGAATGGGCCTTGTTTAAGCACAGCCACAATGAACATGATCTCTCTGTACAAATGCTACTTTTAAGATTGTTTTATGCTTTTCTATGACTCCTTAAACATTGTTGCTTCATTTTTCTTTTCTTGCTAGTTTTCTGAATAGACACAATTTATCATTTCTTGGGAAATCCTTTTACTTATTTTGACCTTGGTTTGTAAAGGCCAACATTTCCATCATAATTCATTTATGTTACTGCTAGTAAGTAGAGCTTGCATCCTACAAGTATAAATAAATTTAGGCACAGTTCCTCCTTGATTCCTGCCCTGGAAGTTCTTTAGGCAAGGGTGGAACCAAGTAATCTTCTACAATAATATTATTAGTAAAAGTTTTATTAAAGTGCCAGGTGCCTACACGTTTCGAACGCAGTTGCGTTCTTGCTCAGGGCTTTATAACGTTAGTGCAGTTGTCTGCACTGTCTGCTTCTGCACTAACGTTATAAAGCCCTAAGGAAGAACGCAACCGCGTTTGAAACGCGTAGGAACCTGGCACTTTAATAAAACTTTTACTAATAATATTATTGTAGAAGATTACTTGGTTCCACCCTTGCCTTTGGCTATTTTTTACTCCCCTACGGGGTTTTCCTTGCTTTTGCACTGGATATCCTTTAGTCTGTCATTGGAAACCTTCCCTCCCCTTGCCTTAGGCATGCCAACTAGAATGGAGCCCTAGCAACTAGACAAAGTCGAGAGTCCGAGGGCTTGCCTCTTGCATTCAGCGCAGGGTACTGCCTGACTGAGGGCTCCTAGTGTTACCACTCAGAACGAATCCCACAGTTATTCTGTCTTTTTCTGCCTAACAGAATTTCTGCTGAAAGAAAAAAGATGGAAGAAGTGGCAGGAAAATGCAGGAGGGTTGGGAGTGGAAGGTCTGGGCCCCCAATAAAATTCTGTGAATGAGTCAAGGGAATGGTGCAATAAAATCTTCATCTGGAAACACCCCTAGTAGCCAAAAACAATGCTCTTCAAAACTGGAAACCTTAGTACACTCTTAGGCATGGCCATTGAGTTGAGAGACTTGCGCAATCAGGCAGGGGCAGAGAAGCCCACTGTATTTGCTAAGTGAGAGATTTGGCAGGGTTTTTTCTGGTTATAGGGTTGTATTGGTCTGCTATGCCACAGGACATCTCATCTCCTATGCACTGCAGCCACCCACATGCACCCCAGATCTGTTCCAGAGGCTGCCTCAACCAGAGGAGGCTCACAGGTGGCAAAAGAAATCCATTCTGTGAGTAGTTCCCTGCCACTGGTGGGACAACCTACTGGATACAACCCATTCTGATTGAGCCTTGGAATATGCTGATAAGTAGTTTGCCTTGGCAACTTCGTACAGGCTGACTTACCACGGAGAAAGAGTTCTATGGGTTTTGTGTTTCTCTTTCTCATGTGAACCCAGTCAATCTTGATGGAACACACCTCCTTGTGCTCCAGCTAGTTGAGGGGAAGAGAGAGAAATGGCCTGCTTGGTTGTTGAGCAACCTGAGGGCATGGATGTGGGTGGGGCAAGTCCTTTCTGCTTTCCTGCTCCAAAGCTCTCAATCCAAAGTGCAGCTGTTATTGCTGAGGTGGAAGTGAGGAACAGCTGTTCTCTTTCTAGGCCTCTTGAGGTCTATTGAGCTTGACCTGGGCACTCCAGTATATATGATAAATGTTCCAAGCTAAGTGCATGGGGCTAGATTGTTTGGGTGTGTATCCCGCTCTTATCCTGAGGCTCATGGTGATGCATCTTTACGGTTTAAACAGCTCCATGATTGCCATAACAAAAAGTAATTTTACAAATAGGAGCCATAAAGCTGAGTACTAGCTTGCAGCAACACCTGGTTGGCAATACCAACCTATACAGTCTCTTTAGTTGAAGAAGTTCAGACAGCAAAGAGTGTTTTAAGTAATACCTGAAGTGTAACAGCACACCTTTAGGACAATCGTTTCACCAAGCAGGCAGAACACAATTCTCTTTGCAAAACTTGCACTCCATTCTGAAATGTGTTTCAAACACAGATGTTTGCAGAACCTAATAGTCCAAGCCGTGTGTTGTAACTGGAAGAGCCTTGTTTGAACAGACTTTTTACCTTCCTACCTTACCAGAGGCCGGCCTTGCCTTCTTTGCTGATGCTGTTTGCTGTCAGACATACTGACTCCACTTAATAAACTCACTTAAAGCAAAGCTTTCTTAAGTAACAGAGTAAGTACATCAATTAGTTGTTTCAGCATTAAGACAAACATACATTTCCATCACTTTCTCTGGCTCACCTAGTTAAGAGCAAGGACGCCAAGTCAGTAATTAGCTGGGAAACAAAGAGTCCATTACTGATGTTGTCTTTAGGCCAGAAACATGGAGACTTAAGCAGCCCTAGCTCCAAATGGCTGTTCTGAGTGCGAGTTTGTGTGTTCTTCATTGGTTCTTCATTTTAGCAGACTTACTTTTGTCCTTTGCACCAAGGCCTAAGAGTGGGCCCATACATGCACACCTCATTAAGTGTAAACAGACTGGAATTAGGCACGTGCTTCTTTCAAAAACAGAAATGCTGGAAAAGGATGGGGCCTTAGCATGTTAACAGCTGCTTCATAGCAGAGAAAACTGAGGTGTGGGGTGAAGTGTCTTCCTTTTGACTAATATCATCCATGATGTAAGTGGCAGCAGAACTAATCTCCCCCATTTATTGTAACTTCCAAAACAAAACTGAATCTGCACGTCTTTATCCTCCATGAGCTGTGTGGACTACCAATGCAGAGAATGTTTGTGACAAACAAATACCGATATACAGAAGGTTAATTCATTCTCCATGCTTGTTCCTGCCGTGTTAAGATATAACATCTGAATAAGCCATTCCTGAATGTCAGAGATGGTGGGTTGGATCCAGATTTAAGAACATGCAAATTTCTTCATTTCCATCAAATTTCTGCCTCCCCCTCCTCCTCCTCCTCCTCCTTCTCCATGCCCTAGTCTCAGGGAGGGACCGCTGTAAAACCCATGCTTGCTCTTTGGCGTGGGGATTATCTGCCATGACCCCACAGGAGCAAAAGTGTGGGACTTGGAGGAACGTGATGCCAACTTGGCACTGTGAAGACAGCCCCCTGCTGAATGGGATGAGCTTTGGTGCAGTGGGGCGGGGAAATCCCTCAAAATCAGGCAGAGGCAACTTCTGTGACTGGAGACCTTCTGTCAACAAAAGCCAGATCCTGGATCTAACACATAATGTCTGTGAAGCCAGAAATGCTGTCTTCTACATTGTGAATCTTTCCAATTTAATGCCTGATTTTTGTCCATTCTCGTACATACTGATTAATCTGGTTAGGTTTATGTAAATGAGCCCAGCGTTGTTTTCAAGATGACATTGGTACAGGTGCAGGTGCATGATCCCTTGATACTTTGGCCATGACATGCAATATGTCTAACATTTCATTCTAATTATACTGGCAGTTGTAATCTGGCAATTTCTGAGTTGCTGGTTTTTTTGTCAACCCATGTCAGGAAGGATTCTTATGGATGTTAATTTCATGATCAGGTGATTTTAGGGGAGTGATGGGTATATTTATCTTGGAATGAGAAATATTCAAATTATCGAGTAAAAGTTTAGCAAGCCTTAAAAACCAAATTTGGTGAGTTTGTGTTGACTAGAATCCACAGGCCTCTATCATGCTTGTAGTCTTTGGGAATCATAGAATCATAGAGTTGGAAGAAGCCTATATGGCCATCGAGTCCAACCCCCTACTCAATGCAGGAATCCACCCTAAAGCATCCCTGACAGATGCTTGTCCAGCTGCCTCTTGAAGGCCTCTAGTGTGGGAGAGCCCACAAACTCCCTAGGCAACTGATTCCGTTGCCGTACTGCTCTAACAGTTAGGAAGTTTTTCCTGATGTCCAGCCGGAATCTGACTTTCTGTAACTTCAGCCCATTATTCTGTGTCCTGCACTCTGGGAGGATAGAGAAGAGATCCTGGCCCTCCTCTGTGTGACAACCTTTCAAGTATTTGAAGAGCGCTATCATGTCTCCCCACAGTCTTCTCTTCTCAAGACTAAACATGCCCAGTACTTTCCGTCTCTCGTCATAGGGCTTTGTTTCCAGACCCCTGATCATCCTGGTTGCCCTCCTCTGAACAGGCTCCAGCTTGTCTGCATCTTTCTTGAAGTGTGGTGCTGCGAACTGGACACAATTCTCATAATGAAGCCTAACCAGTGCTGAATAGAGGGGAACCAGCACCTCACGGGATTTAGAAGCATCTGCTTTTTTTGCTGCCACTATTATGGAACTATCTCCCTGATGAGGCCCACCTGGCGCCAACATTGTTATCTTTTCGGTGCCAGGTTAAGACTTTCCTCTTAGGCATTTAACAGCATATGTTGAGTTTTCACTGACTCCAGAACGAGCATTGGCCTGGCTGAGTGTTTAAAAAATTGTTTTAAATGTTAGCTGTTTTTATGTTTTTGTTTTTAAATTTTGTGTATTGATTTTTAATGTTCAGTCTTTTTAATCTAATCTTTGTAAACCACCTAGAGAGCTTCAGCTATTGGGTGGTATATAAATAATTAAATAAATAATTAATTAAATAAATAAATAATCACACTGTTGGCTCATATTCAGCTTGTGATCTACAACAATTCCAAGATCCTTCTCACTTGTGGCTGAGCCACGTATCACCCATCTTGTAACTGTGGATTTGGTTTCTTTTGGTTGTGTGACTTAGAACTGGGATTTAGAAGTGTCAAGAGCTGAAACCACAGCACTTACAGTAACCCATTGCCCTTAATAGAACAGGGCGTTCCCGGGTTGCTTTAGAAGCTGGATGCAAAGCAGAAGTGGCAAGCGGGAAGGAGGCAGCAAGCCCACTCGCTCCCATATGGCTGCAACCAACCATGGCTTAATTAACAGTCACTGACCTGATTCATACATAATGACCAGCCATGGGTTAATTCATTATTTAACCCATGGCTGGTGGTTTACTGCGAACCTGGTCAGTGACTGTTAATGTCAGCAGGTGGGAATGCTGCTGATAGAGCAAAGGAAATTTACAATGTTAGCTTGAAAAGTATTTGTTTTTATTTATTTTGGTGTGTTTTTTATCATTGTTGTGCTGAAAATAGAAAGACAAAATTATGCTATTAAATGTTTCAGTACTTGAAACCCTAATTCTTAAAAAGAAAAGGGGCTCATCCCAGAGAAGTGGAGATATTAAAATGACAAGCGACTGTTACTTTTCAGCCATTTCTGGAATTGGGGAGGAAAAAAAAACATTTCCCTTCTAGCTGGGCAGTACAACCTTTTGTATATTCTTCCTTATGCTGGTCTGGTTGTTCTCGCAAAAATAAATTATGTTGCAATTATTTTTAATTTCAACCTCCTTTTTGCTGGATTAAGAATGGTTGTGTGAATTTATTTCATTAAAATATGAATAGAAATTATTTTCCACACCTGATCATGTGATGGAAATCCTTTTCCACTCCAATACTTTATCTAGAGCAGAAGGGGACTGCAAGGTATGTTGAGATTGCATTTATTTCAGCTAACAAAAGCGACTTTCACTTTTAAGCTGAAGACTAGAGTAATATAATTGAAATAGCACCTTCTAGAATAATTCTAGGAAATTAATCCTCCATCCCAATTTTGCACACACAAATCCATGTCTGCCAGTGCAGTTGAACCAGCATAAATCTGGATCCAACCCAAGGACTTCCATGCAAGAGGAGTACACCCTGAATTATTTATTATACTGGTTTTGGAGGGTAAGAAGAAGTAGCGTTGGAGAGTATATTTTACAATACCTGAAACTAAAATACAGGCCCAGGCAAGCACGTAACGCAGGTGTTCCTGCCTGAAGTTGAGCTGCGGAAGATGAAATACTATTACTCTGTTGCCAAGTCTTGGTCAGCATGACATTACGCTGATATCATGCGTTATGATGATTCAGTTTACTAGCATGGTTCAGGCAGAGTGATATCTACCTTCATGAGTAAAGGAAGACGACACTAGCAATTCCAGAGATGGTGGAGTCCGCTTTAAATCCGGCCTTGATGGCATAGGCTTGTGCAGCTCATTTCATTAGGGTTCTGCCCCCAGGGAATTTTTTTTTTAAAGGTAAACATTGAATGAATATTCAGTCAAAAGGACTTTATTTTCACTCATTAAACAAACTAAAGAAACTTCTTATTACTGTGGCAGGAGCGGGGAGGGAATTGCTCAATTTCTGATTGGAGTGAAGGAGGGGACATTGCACTTTCCTGCCCTCCCTGCTCCAATCGGGGCCTTTCCCACTCACATGCTCCTGATTGGAGCAGTGGGGGGTTGAAAAGCACACCAGTCTCTCTCCGCAACACTAATGGCCCTGATTGGGTTTGGGTCAGGGAAAGGACATGATATTCGGAGTCTACTACCGACCACCCAATCAAGGAGAAGAGGAGGGCAAAACTTTAGAGAAACAAATTGCCAGTGTTTCAAGGAAGGCTGATGTAGTAGTGATGGGGGACTTCAATTACCCCGATATCTGTTGGGAGACAAATACTGCCAAAAGCGGCCCTTCCAAGACATTCCTGACATGTGTGGGTGATAACTTTCTCCTACAGAAAGTGGAGGAAGGAACTAGAGGATCAGCAGTCCTTGACTTGATAGTGACCAATAGAGATGACAGTGGATAAAGTGGCAGTTATGGGAACTCTGGAGGAAAGTGACCACGTCATACTTGAATTCTTGATTATAAAGGAAACAAAAGCTGAGTGTAGCCGTACACGTACTCTGGATTTTAGGAAAGCTGATCTTAATAAACTCAGGACTATGATAAGTAAGGTCCCATGGCAAGTGAGCCTAATGAGAAAAGGAGTGCAAGATGGGTGGGAGTATTTAAAAAAGGAAATTTTAAAGGCACAATTACAAACAATTCCAAAAAGGAAAAAAGGTAGAAGACAACAGAAGGAACCAATGTGGCGTCACAAAAAGGCTAGAGGTAACCTGAAAACAAAAAAGGATACATATAGGAAATGGAAGGAAGACCAGGCTACAAAAGAAGACTCCAGACAGGTAGCACAGAAGTGCCGAAATGGCGTCAGGAAGGCTAAAACTGAGAATAAGCTGAGATTAGCGAATCCTGTCAGACTAATCTGAACTCATTTTTTTTACCAAGTAACCTCCCTTATGGACTTTAGGAATGCTGTGGATGTAATATATCTTGACTTCTGCAAAGCTTTTGACAAAGTGCCCCATGTTATTCTGATTAACAAACTAGCTAAAAGTGGACTAGATGGAACAACTATTAGGTGGATTCACAGTTGGCTACAGAATTGAATTCAAAGAGTGCTTATCAATGGTACCTTCTCAAACTGCGGGGAGGTAATTAGTGGGGTACTGCAGGGATCAGTCCTGGGCCCGGTGCTCTTCAACATTTTTTTTTAATGATTTGGACAAGGAGGTGCAGGGAACGCTTATCAAATTTGCGGATGACACAAAATTGGGTGGGATAGCTAATACCCTTGAAGACAGAAGCAAACTTCAAAGTGATCTTGATAGGCTGGAGTGGTGGGCTGAAAGCAACAGAATGAAATTTAATAGGGATAAATGCCAAGTTCTACATCTAGGAAATAGAAACTAAATGCACAGTTACAAGATGGGGGATACTTGGCTCAGCAATATTACAAACGAGAAGGATCTTGGAATTGTTGTAGATCACAAGATGAATATGAGCCAACAGTGTGATATGGCTGCAAGAAAAGAAAATGCTATTTTGGGCTGCACTACTAGAAGTATAGCTTCCAAATCACGTGAGGTACTGGTTCCTCTCTATTCGGCTCTGGTTAGGCCTCATCTAGAGTATTGTGTCCAGTTCTGGGCACCACTCTTCAAGAAGGACACGGACAAGGTGGAGCATGATTAGAGGAGGGCAACCAGGATGATCAGGGATCTGGAAACAAAGTCTTATGAAGAGAGACTGAAACAACTGGGCATGTTTAGCCTGGAGAAGAGTAGATTGATGGGAGACATTATTTATTTATTAAATTTATAAACCACCCCATAACCGAAGCTCTCTGAGTGGTATACAATAGTTAAAAACTATTTAATATAGTGAATATTAAAAAGTATACAAAATTTTAAACCATCAAAAATATAAAAACAACAGTATAAAACAACAGTATCCATTTAAACAACAACAGTTCTGGGGTCCATTAAAAAACAAAGAAACTTAGCATATGTTGTTAAATGCTGTTGTTGTTAATATGTTAACAATTTAATATGTTGTTAAATGCCTGGGAGAAGAGAAAAGTCTTGACCTGGCGCTGAAAAGATAACAATGTTGGCGCTCGGCGAGCCTCATTGGGGAGATCATTCCATAATTGGGGGGCTACCACTGAAAAGGCCCTTGTTGCCATCCTCTGAGCTTACCTTGGAGTGGGCACTCAGAGGAGGACCTTAGATGTTGAGCGCAGTGTACGGGTAGGTTCATGTGGGGAGAGGCGTTCCGTCAGGTATTGTGGTCCCAATCTGTGTAAGGTTTTATAGGTTAAAACCAGCACCTTGATTTGGGCTCGGAAACGTATAAGCAGCCAATGCAAGCGGGCCAGAATCGGTGTTATATGTTCAAACCTTCTGGTTCCAGCTATCAATCTGGCCACTGCATTTTGCACAAGCTGCAGCTTCCGAGCTGTCTTCAAAGGCTGCCCCACATAGAAGGCATTGCAGTAATCTAATTTGGAGGTTACCATAACATGGACAACTGAAGCTAGGTTATCCCTGTCCAGATAGGGGCATAGGTGGGCTACCAAATGGAGTTGGTAGAAGGCATTCCATGCCACTGAGGCCACCTGGGCCTCAAGTGACAGAGATGGTTCTAGGAGAACCCCCAAGCTACGAACCTTCTTAAAAGGTTGTCACACAGAGGAGGGCCAGGATTTCTTCTTGATCCTTCCAGAGTGCAGGGCACAGAATAATGGGCTCAAGTTAAAGGAAGCCAGATTCCAGCTGGACATCAGGAAAAACTTCCTGACTGTTAGAGCAGTACGACAATGGAACCAGTTACCTAGGGAGGTTGTGGAGTCATTCAAGAGGCAGCTGGACAACCATCTGTCAGGGATGCTTTAGGGTGGATTTCTGCATTGAGCAGGGGATTGGACTCGATGGCCTTATAGGCCCCTTCCAACTCTGTTATTCTATGATTCTATGTGTGTGTACAGCGGGGAAGAGCGTTTTCCATCCAGGGCCTCTGGAAATGGCCCCTTCCCCTCCTCCCATTCCTTGCATGCTCATCACCCAAGAAAGATGCCACCACTTGAAGCGGGTGTCATGCCTTGTCTTGCGTCCCGAGTCCTGACCCTTCCTGCCTGCTGCTTTTCCATTGCATGCCTGTCCAGCGAGCAGCTCCAGGACATGGAGTGGAAAACTAAATTGCTTGGCCACTGCCTTTCATGAGACTGTTTCACACGCTCACACAAGACCTGCTCAGGCCACCTCATTCATGGGAACTCTTGTGCGCCCTTCCACAAGCTAGGCCCTTGGGATTGGTGTGTGTGTGTTCCTCATGAGGAGACATGCCCATGGGAGGGCGGTGGCGGTGTGTGGCTGGAAAGCCCCTGACTCATCTCAGGCCTGTCTCTGCTTTTCTACCTGCAGCAGGAAAGTTGGGGAGAAGAGCGCTGGGCTGGGCATCTCTTGGTGGTGGCTCGACACGCCCCTGGGACGGAGCCCTCCTTGGACCCCTGTGGCTCCCAAGATCCCCCTGTGCCAAAGTCCAGCGAGGAGGGGTGTGTCCTTCTCCCCACACCACCTGCTCAGCTGTTCGAGGCACCAGGCCCATGGAAGGAGGAGGAAAAGCATGCAACCGAAGGAAAGTCAGCCAGCAGGCCAGCAGAGATGGGGCCAGGAGGCACTGCACCTGCTTTATTTCTCGAAAGCACACCGGCCATCGCCGATGGGAGCAGTGGGGTGGATGGGAAAGCAGACCCCCCCCCCGAAGATATTAGGGTGTGCCTGGGCACATTGGGCACACCCTGTGCGCAAACCTATGCTTGAGGGAGATAATGATGACAATGACTTTTCTGATAGTTAAAACATTTGAGAAAACCTGTAATGAAATCCCATAAAAAACTATGTTCTGATTTGTGTAACCAACAAAGCCATCTAGTATACGTATAGAAAGGAAAGGAAAGGAACCTCTCGTGCAAGCACTTGAGTCATTGCTGACTCCTAGAGGGACACCTGCTTTCGCTGACATTTTCTTGGCAGACTTTGTAGTGAGGTGGTTTGCCATTGCCTTCCCCAAGTATATGTATAAGAGAACTAGAAAAACCTGGGTAGACATCACCATAGTATGGAACAGATTTTCTAAAACATCTTTCAAAATGGCTGCTGCCAAATTTTAACTACACCTATTCTGGCTCCTAGAACACTTACAAATGTCATTCTAGTGTCTAAATATATGTTTTTGAATTCAATTATAAAGTTCTTAAATTAATATGGCTGTTAGATTTGATGGTAAACAGGTTTCATGTTATTTATTAAATACAAATCCAGACTTTGGTGATGTATGCCCAAGTTTTTCTGGTTCTCTTATACATATACTAGGTAGTTATGTTGGTTAGAGAAATCAGAACAGATTTTTTTCCTCCTGGGACTTCATTATAGGGACAGGACTATTTGTACTTCAACCTTGCTGTTTTTTTCTGGATTTGTGAAAACAGATGTGGTACTGACATGTTGGCATAATACAAAATACTGTCATGGAATCAAGTTCACTTTCCTTTTCATTGATCTGATTTTTATTTCACCTAGAATATTACATTTGTCACCTTGTGCTCAAAATTGTGTATGTTGTATTTCTGTCTTTTTATATTTATCCAATAAAGGCGTATTGTTGTTGTTTTTTAATAAAAGCTACTCATTACCAGGGGGCATCATGGCCAGCAATTTTACTAGGTTGAATCCCTCAAGGTGGTATCAACCACTGCATTTAAAGGGCCACATATTTGGAAGTAACTGCGCTGACAAATGTGTGTGTGTGTGTGTGTGAGTATGAGTATCGTTGTATAACGGAAATTTTATTTATTTATTTATTTATTTGTTACATTTATATACTGCCCCATAGCCGAAGCTCTCTGGGCGCTTTACAGAAGTTAAAAACAGTAAACATTAAAAAGTATACAAAATTTAAAAACATAAAAACAACAGTATAAAAACAACAGTATCCATTTCAAAACAATAGTTCTGGGGGTCCGTTAAAAAACAAACTTAGCATTGTTAAATGGTGTTAAATGCCTGGGAGAAGAGAAAAGTCTTGACCTGGCACCTAAAAGATAATAGTGTTGGTGCCAGGCGAGCCTCATCGGGGAGATCTTTCCACAGTCTGGGGGCCACCACCGAAAAGGCCCTCTCCCTTGTTGCCATCCTCTGAACTTCCCTTGGAGTAGGCACTTGGAGGAGGACCTTAGATGTTGAGCACAGTGTACGGGTAGGTTCATGTCAGGAGAGGCGTTCCATCAGGTATTGCGGTCCCAAGCCATGTGTCAGATAACAGGCTAAAGGAGGGGGAAAGTGGCAAACACACACCAATACCTCAAGTTCTATGAACAATTTTATCCATAATTGATATCTATAAACCAAGATTTTTCCATGCCTCTCTTACACAGTTTTTGCACTCTGTGTTCTGCATTTTTTCTGTGAAGCTCTCAAAAGCTATTTCAATACATTATGGATTTTTTTCTGGTCACTGAGGCCTTTTAGGCCCTAATTGGGCAAAAGGTGTCAAACTGTTAGCCTCAAACAAATATTATGTATTTTCAGCTATTTTTCTTTCAGAATTAAGGTGTTCTTTGAATGAAAGCTACTCATTACAGGTGGCCATCATGGCTAATAATTTTACTAGGGTCATAGGCTATCAGAAAATATCTATTTCATTTATTCACTTATAGTAATAACCAGGCTTTTTGGCCCATGGATTAATCCCCAAACACCAGGTGGAGGGACCTTCCAAGAGGGAGCCCTTCCTCTCACAGAAAGCAGGTCCTAGGCCTAATCTCTTGTGAGAACTCACCTTCCCTTCCTCCTGAGAGAATGTCTAGTGAGTGCTGAATGTGCCCCATCAAGTAACCAAGATTAGTCAAGGAGAGCAGCTACCTTCCAAGACCTAGCACTTTGCATTCTTATATACTCAACATCACTTCTCTTAGGCTGCCATTTACCAGGGAGTAAGAGCCATCAAACTCAATGGGATTTACTTCTGAGTAAACACATATAGAATTGCACTGCTAGAGTTGTTGCTTCAGGGACAACTACAAAGGGCAATTCACCTAGGGACACTTTAGGCCTTCTTCCAGAGCAGAGAGGTGCCCTATTCCTACACCTTCATCCTCTGCAAGTGATTTTAAAAGTTTTCAACATTCCTTTACTTTTTGCCAGGGCCGTCGCTACCATTAGGCTAACTAGGCAGCCTCCTAGGGCGCAGACCTCAGAGGGGTGCAGTACTTCCCTTTAAGGGTCACAGTTTTATACAAATTAGTTGTTTTAAGAAAAAACACAATAAAAGGAAAATATAGTTCAGAAACTCTTCTTGAACAGCTGAATCGAAGTTGGAAATTTTTGGGTGCGTGTGTGCAAGTAGCTCACCTTGCCTAGGGCGCAAAATAGTCTGGCACCGGCCCTGCTTTTTGCACAGCCTCACTATTAGACTCTCGCATAAGTTGGACACAAGTGGGACATACTTAACCCAATAGTGTTTACTTTCCCCATTCAGACCTTCAGATTGAACCAAGCTGAAAGCATGGGCAAACAACTTTGCCTGTGTTCCCCTCTCTCCTATGCTGCATATAATTGAATTGTTCATTTACAGTGGATGCTCAGTCTTAATTTGCTTTTAAGCAGCTTCTTTAAATAGCCTGGAGACTGAGTCATTGTTCTCTTAGGTACTTTACAAAAACACAATCAATTAGCTGGGATCCCCTGCGGATTTTCTCAGGGCTTTCTTTTTTAACCCAACCTTTTAAGGATCTTTTCAGTTAGAGGGTTTTACATCTGTAAATGCTGGGAGTGTTTGATTTAAAAATGTATTTGAGCAAAATATGGTTGGCTGGAAAGCAAATACTTTCCTTGTTAATACTGTCAGGTCCATTTTCATTATGGGTGGGCTCTAGACACCTGCGGTGCCTTCTAAGGGGGGTAGCTGTGGAAGCCTGACCCAGATTAAGGGCTGTTTAGAAGGCTGATTTGTGTTCCTATCACACAAACCCAGGTAAATTAGAAAATCTGCTTCTTAGGGTGTCATCAGATGAGCATTTTATTGCATATTTGTTACTGGGCAGTCACGGATTTTCGCTGCTCCTATTCACGTCATCATCTGTGTCCTGCAGGCCTCCCAGCCCTGCTAGCCTAATTCACGTGATTAAAAAAAGGCCCTAGTAAGTCCAAATTATTTTTGAGATGGAACTTGCTGCTATCTCCTGCTGTGTGTAGGAGAAACAGTGCAATCAAAACAGCCCATTGAATGAGCCATGTGTGCGTTGTTTACTTCCTCTTTTGAAAGAGGAAGTAATGAGGGACAAAAGCGTGGGAGGAGAAGCGACGGTAAGGAAACACAATTTCCCCCTGTGTGATGACACTCTTAGAAACATGAGTTCTCGTCTTACTTATTTCTTTTAAAAACAAGATGCAGTCATTTGCATGAAACTGGCTTGAAGCTCCATAGAGAAAGTACAGGACTACCCACCCAAAATACTCAGCTCTATAAAAATAAAAAAAAGTAGTCATGCTGGTCCAGGAGAATAAAAAAAAATCCAAAATCCACACTTGAGCAATACTATTATTGAGACAAACCGAAATACCATGAACAAATGCAAACGTTTTGGAGAACTTGGAAGCTCATATGATTTTGTGAAATTTTGGTTGGTCTTAACAAAAGTATTGCTTAACTGTGGGTTTAGGATCTCCCCTCAATCTTTTCCTACTGGCTGATGGCCAATATTGTTCAGAAGGTGTCAAGATAAAATTGAGAGGAACAAACTCTCATACTTGTATTGCAGTACAGCCAGACCCCAGAGGTCAACAGGAGTTAACTACAGTGATGGTTAATGTCTTGGAAAAACAGGGAATTCTCATGTCTGCACATAAAATCAAGATGTCTCCCAACCCTCTAGAGCAGGGATGGGGAACATGTGCCCCTCCAGATGTTGTTAGACTTCAACTCCCATCATCCCTCATCATTAGCTATGCTGGCTGATGGAAATTGCTGCCTAACAACATTTGGGGGGCCAGACTGCTGCTCTAGAGTGGGAGACAGGCAACCCAGTTATGAAAACTTTTAGGCTGCAGTTTTCATAATCCATGCCAGCTGTGGCTAATGGGAGTTGTAGTCCCAAACATTTGTATGGCACCAGGTTGTTTCCTCATGCTCTACAGCTCCCAGTACATCAAATCAAAACAACAGGAACATAAAAACTTTCCATCAGAACACTGAGAGTTGCAGACAGTATTTTTCCCAGGAATTGATATGCATGTGAATTTTTGTTTCAGGAAGGAGGGATCCCCAATCTTTAGTGAATGTGGGACCAGGCTGAATAAACTGTTCAGAGAATTCTCTATGTGTGTGTACAAGCAATTTCTTAGCTTCAGACTCTGGACTCTACCCAGAATCACCCCAATTCTGTTCTAGTAGCTGGAATAGGGTGGTGAAACAACTGAGAACATGAACACGGACTAAGCCCCATCTCATCCATCAGGGCCAGATGCCTCTGGGATCTCAGAAGCAGAGCATGAAGGTGATTGACACCTGCCCCCCCCCCAATTACTTGTCCCCAATGCTCTGAAAAATGTGGCAACCCGGTTGAAACTGAACAGTCAGAAGGTGCAGGATCTTCTGATAGAGCTCTCAACATATGCTTCTGATTATTCCATCCCAAATAAGAAAGTCTAGCAGAATGAGGGAAGGATTTCTGGTTGAGCAGAAGTGGCTGCCCACTGAACTACTCCCAAAGTGTGTGGCGAATGTTGTCAGATTCGTAATCCAGCTCAATATGCCAGAATCCATTTTTGACATCACAGATGGAGAATAGTCTTGCTTTTGACAGATCTGCCAATAGTGGACAATGGAAAATGACTTCACAGTGCTTTGTTTAAGAGCTTTGGGTCTATGCATCTTCTGAGTTTGGGCTTATATCCATTCTGTACTTTTCTATACTGGTTGAGATCCCCTGTCATTTGTAGACTTTGCAGCTACTGGTACGTTCCTCTTACGTTCCTTGTACTGAAGGTGCTGGCGGCTGTCCTGCATCTTTCTCCATGGCGTCCCGATATGGAAAGAAGGAACCAGTGCCCCCATTCAGTGGGGAGGGCAGAGGGGGGTGGGGAGAGCAATACTCAACCAAGTGTTAATAGCCAACTCCATAGCTCACTATAACTAAGTCATGTCGGGGGTACCCCCAAATAGCCATCTGTGGAGTTGACTATTAACACATGGTTGACTATTGTGTCATCTGAACGTGGCCAATATTTATCCAATAATTTAAAATCAAAAGAGTTCAGTAGCTAAACTGTTGCTTGTGTTTCTTAAAGCATGTTGTCTCTGAAATTTCCTTTCCAGTTGCAAGCACAGGGAGCCTCAGTAAAGTGTTCCATGCAAGATTCTCATCAATACATATATTGTGTGTATGTTTAATGTTTTGTTTTGTTTGGCAAAAGCCCTTTTCATGTAATAAATAGGCTTCCATTTCGAAGTTGCTTATCTATCATTATTGAAAGATAGAGCCTGCCCCCCTATGCTTCCAAGCCAATTCAAATAAAAGATAAATAGTTCAGTGAACAAAATGGTTAGCAGAATATTCTGTTTCCATCCACTGCCATAGCTGCTTTAGCTCAGCGGTAGCAGCTAGTGGAATAAAGCAATGCCTAAAGAGACACGGTTGTTGTTTGATAAACCTGTTTGGCTGTGTCTCTCTGGTCAATGTTTCTGCCTTGCCTGTCTGCTCTTGTTTCATTGAGATTAGATGCTCTTAATTCACAGGGAGTATCCCAAAAACAAGCTCTGCTGTTGATTTCCCCCCTGCCCAGGAGGGCAGCCAGTAGCTGAGAATGGAGAGTATTTGCAATGCTGCATTTCATAACTATGAGGTCAGTCAGTTTTCTTGGTAGAACACCAACCAAACCTTGAAACACAAACAGAAGCCATGGAACTGCTATATAAGCAAACGGTAAAGAATGAGCAAGTCAGCATTCCACTGCAGCAGACATTATTATTATTATTATTATTATTATTATTATTATTATTATTATCATTATTATTATTAGCATGAAAGCAGCATGCTGACCTTCATATATTTGAAGTCACTCTTTCTTTCCGTCCAACTGCTGATGAAAAAAAATTATACCAGGCCTGCTGTTCTTATTTTAGATTGAAATGAAAATCAACAGCAAAACTAAACTGAGAAATTCTACAGGTCTGCACAAGGCGCATTTTAAACCAAGTGGTTCCCTCCACCCCACCCCAAAGTTCTCTGGCTTATTTTCTATGCTCAAATTTTACCATTAACACTTCCCAATAAATCTTTTTAATTCTCAAAAAACTACGACAAATGTAACAGATATTAGGATATGACCCAATGGATTTTGTTTTGGTGCCATTGATTGTATGTACTTTTATATTCTTAACGGACATAATTCTACTCTAGACCATCTTTGGAGAGTTTGGGGAGAGATTCCTTGATAGTGTTGTGGGAGTTTCCACATGAGAGCATCCTTTTACTCTCCAGTCTATCTCAGTAAGAGATACTCTACTAGTTAACATAAAACCATCCTTGGATGACATTTTGCCACCTCTTTCCCTGGATGCTCAGATGGCACGTGTATTATGTTTACTTTAGGGATGCAATTAAATATGTAAAGTACACATGTAACAAATATGCTTGAGAGCACACATGTGCTACAGGGAGAGTCATCCGGGAGCCACAGATGGTCATCGCTCCCTGTAGAGGCTCATGAGCAAACCTGCATCATCATCACTACTGTGTAAACATGTGTCAACGTAACTTCATTTTCTAGTAGTCACCTCTCAGGAGAGGGTGAAAACTGTAAAAGAAGACAGTATAGTGGAAAAATGTTCTGTTCTGATGTCAGTAAAGTAATCAAAATGCTATT
The DNA here is from genome assembly GCF_023053635.1 of Elgaria multicarinata webbii. Classification (NCBI taxonomy): domain Eukaryota; kingdom Metazoa; phylum Chordata; class Lepidosauria; order Squamata; family Anguidae; genus Elgaria; species Elgaria multicarinata. Next base: position 3,793,804 of record NC_086175.1, read on the forward strand.
TTAAAAATAGCTATTAAAAAATCCACACCAACTTTTTTTGAAATCTACAAGTACACCTTCATTTGAAAAATCTATCTTATTGGTTCCATAGAGATTAATTTACTTTAACAGTTACAATTCATAATTACGTTTTCAAAACAGCTAGAGTTTAGGTGCCTTTCTCAAGAGTATGAACCCTGAATGTCATAAAGGGTTCAGAGTGAAAGATGATTTGTTTTTGTCTTTTTTTAAAAAAAAACTGAACTCAGTTATTGCCCATGAACATTTTCTGTGTAAAAATGGAAATCCGAGATGTACTGTACCTTCTCGCTTGTTCAGTGGGTATTTGTAGCCATTGAGTTTCCCACTCTGCCTCTCCCATGGTGCCATTTTACCTTCACCTTTGCAGCATGACTCTAGAGATCATGGGTTCCCACAGCTTTGAGCAAGAAGATAGCATGCCAGTCATATTCGACTCTGTCTCTTCTTGAGCAAAGATGGCCCAGACACAGTTATCCACATTCTAATAATCTCCAGGTTACTGCAATGCATTTTCTGTGGGGCTGCCATTGAACATTCCCAGAATCTTAAGTTACTGTCACATGCCTGCTATGTGGGACTGGTCACAGGGAACACAGCAGTTTTGATACAATTTCACTAGATTCCAGTTTAGACAGGGGGCAACTGGTGAACTGTGGCACTACGTCTACGATGGTGTCCTTGGAGAAGCTTATCTAGCACCTATTCTTATGTCTTTTTAGTAATAGGAAAGACCTACTTATTTTACCAGACCTTGTTAATAGAGTTTGGTTTTATTCTGTTGCAATGCATAGATATTTCATCTATCTCTGTTGTTTTAATGCTGTTGGTTTAATTATGCTGCTGCTGTAGATTTTTTTTAAACTTTTGATGTATCTAACTCTGTTTATGGTTTGTTAGTCACCCTGAAAGCTATGCTAGTTGAGTGGGATGCAAATAAATAATAATACAAGAGTAGCTATGTAGAGGTATGAAGAAAGGGTTGTGTTAATTTAAATGCCTGTCCTGGCAGGGCAGCACTATGCTGGATGAGGGAGAAGGGTCACCAGGACACCTAGGCCATGAAGGGCTGTGTTCCTTCTCTTCCAGCACTCCACTTGGGGAATTTCACTCAGTACTTCAAGGATGTGTTTCCTCTCCCCCTCCTGTGCGTAAACATCCTGTTTACAGGCTCCACTGAAGTATCACTCAACCCCAAAACAGGACTGTGAAGTAAGGAGACTATTTCAGCTCAATCCTAATCACTTTAACCCATGCCTATTCAGAAGTGATCTGTAGGGGTAACAAATGTTGAAGCCTGACATTGAGTTGAAGCAGGAGGTTCCTTCCAGTCATGCGCCTTGCTTTAAATTAAGCCTTGGACCCCTCTTCCCATGTAGCATTTCCCCGGTATAGTCCATGTTTAAGGTCATTTATAGAACTGGTGCCAAGCAACCATGGAGCATGAAAAGAGGCTCACCCTCAAAATAAAACCATGATAACCAAAAAGTCGTACTCAGGTCAAAACGGCTCCCGTAAGGCAAAACTACCCACATCTCAGCCCCCGCTCATCAACTCACACGCTGCTACAGTGAACAAGAGCAAAAAGGGGAGGTGGGTGATTGCTCAGTTGGAGAGCACAAGATTTGTTTGCAAAAGGTCCAATGTTCACTTTCAGAAAGACTCCTGAAAATGCTGGAATGTTAACATGCATCATCTAAGGTTTTTTTCTTCTTTTCCAATTGATGAATTACAGACTCTGCAAAAAGATCCCCTGCCCAAAGGCAAACTGCTCAGTGTAGTTTACAGCAGGTAGAAGGGCAACATTTTTAAATAAAAGGAAAGAGAAAAAGCTAAGAACACCCCACCTTCCAGCATATTTTCACAAGACATGCCAGTACAAAGAGGGATCTATGATTCTAGTTCAACTAAGGAGACTAAAGCACATTAAGTCTCTTCACAAATTATGGCATTTTAGCTGTGGTTGGTAAGATTTGCCTTCAGATTCTGTACAAAAGCCATGTCCTAAAACACACACAGTAAACACAGTGGCTAGCAAAAGTCTGTGTTAAGCTTTGCTTGAGTGACCACAAATGCAATTTATAGAAAGCCATGTAAAGAGCTTTCTTTAGCATTTTCAAGAAGGCTAAGCTTTTTGCAGTATATCCCAAACACTAGAAACTGTGTTTTCTATAACTTGTACCATTGGTTGAATTATTTGGGACAATTCATTCAGTTGCAAAACCTCTACAGGATGCATTCTAATGGTCCCCAGGCATATGAGTGCATGGAGGATGCAAGGTGTGACATACATCTGTGGATAATAAAATTTGTGAAGCTGCCTGAATTAATGGATAAGTTTGCTAAAAGGTAATTTGAATTAGCATTTACGGACAGTCGTTTCGCACAATGTTGGATGTTGTCCCAAATGTCCCACTTTGAAATTCAGCAGACAGCCCTGATGGTGATCCTGCAGTTGAACGGAGCACCAGATAAAATATAAACAAAGAAAATGTATAATTTGAAAATAAGGAGAAAACTGAGTTGAAAACAGTTGAAAAAGCAAAGCTCATCCCCCCAAAGATTCACAAGAGATTCTGAAAGTAGAAAAATAAAATAAATCTGTAATAAGAAAGGCATCAAACTCATTCTGTTTGAGATCTGAACAAAGGTGGAAACAGACTACACTTACAGTGGTAATGGAGTGGGACAAAAGAAATAAGTGTGTCTACTACAGGAGCCAAGGGTGGCCCTAGACTTTCGTCTTCCACCCACCGTTCATTTCATTTTCAAAAGATAACTGCCCTGGCATTAGAATCTCATTTCACCACTGCTGACTCTTATCATTCTCTGGTAAACCTGCTGGAAGCTAATAGCAGCTTGGGAAGGGCATTTTGTTTGGGTCCTTGGCACCTACGAGTAAGGATTAAAACCCTGCCCCAGGGACCCAATTTTGCACACCCGCACGCCCTGTAGCTCCACTGCAAAGGAATAAACAGACAGTCTTATTCTCCATGAACATCCCAACTATCGATCTCTTAACAAGGGACCCAGACTTGCCAATCTGTTTCTTTGCTTAGACCCCTGAGCCTAATGTGAACCACTTCATCTCCTTGCAGTGAAAAGCTTAACCCGCTACATTTCTTAGGCTGTTCTTAAAAGCACAGGAGACCTATTAAAAAATAAAATGACAACTCTGATTACAAACAGAATAAAAGTCATTCTGTTATGCACAGTTACAAGATGGGGGCTACTTGGCTCAGCAATACTACAAATGAGAAGGATCTTGGAATTGTAGATTGCAAGCTGAATATGAGCCAACAGTGTGATATGGCTGCAAGAAAGGCAAATGCTATTTTGGGCTGCATTCATAGAAGTATAGCTTCCAAATCGTGTGAGGTACTGGTTCCTCTCTATTAGGCCCTGGTTAGGCCTCATCTAGAGAACTGCGTCCAGTTCTGGGCTCCACAATTCAAGAAGGACGCAGACGAAGTGGAGCGTGTTCAGAGGAGGGCAACCAGGATGATCAGGGATCTGGAAACAAAGCTTCATGAGGAGAGACTGAAAGAACTGGGCATGTTTAGCCTGGAGAAGAGAAGATTGAGGGGAGACATGATAGCACTCTTCAAATACTTAAAGGTTGTCACACAGAGGAGGGCCAGGATCTCTTCTCGATCCTCCCAGAGTGCAGGACATGGAATAACGGGCTCAAGTTACAGGAAGCGAGATTCCGGCTGGACATCAGGAAAAACTTCCTGACTGTTAGAGCAGTACGACAATGGAACCAGTTACCTAGGGAGGTTGTGGGCTCTCCCACACTAGAGACATTCCAAGAGGCAACTGGACAACTATCTGTCAGGTATACTTTAGGGTGGATTCCTGCTTTGAGCAGGTGGTTGGACTCGATGGCCTTGTAGGCCCCTTCCAACTCTGCTATTCTATGATTCTATGATTCTAATCTTTTCTGCTCCTGCCACTCATGTTTGGAACAAGTTTTCCAACCTTTTCTGTCCAAGTTGCTGTACTGGTAATAGTTGCATGGTAAGCTAAAATTCAGCAGGTGAACCTTTTCCATTCTGAAGAATGTAAGAAGTGGCATCCTGGATCAGTCCACATTCCTAACTAGTACTAGGGTGACCATATGAAAAGGAGGACAGGGCTGTCGGGGTAATCACTGAAATTAAGCATGCTGTAAAATACAGACTCACAGTGATAGCAGAGTATACAGCGGCTCTTAACTATGAACACAGCAAAGACTAAAAATATAAGGCAGAGATTTTTGTTTGTAGGGTACAAAAATAAATACTTTACTGACAGAAAATAATTAGTTATGGCAAAACAATGTACAATTCAATACTTACACATGGTCACATGATATACAGCTTACAACAGGGTTCACAGCATAGAGAGTGATGATTTAATCTGGTTACAGTGGTTCCAAACACTCTTTATATACACTTTACAGTACAAATGATGCAATCAATAATTGGCACTAATAGAAAAATTAACACTATGTCATAGTCCAATTATTCAATCAAGCCCATCTGCAAAGTTGACCTTTCAATGATTGTCTTTTGCTGACTCCACACTTCTTCCAGGTTTTGCAGAATCGTCCAGAAATACGGAAAAGGAAAAACAGAGTCCAGTCCAGGACTCAACAAGGGCTCCTGTATCTTTAACAGTTGTATTGAAAAGGAAATTTCAGCAGGTGTCATTTGTATATATGGGGAACCTGGTAAAATTCCCTCTTCATCACAACAGTTAAAGCTGCAGATGCCCTGCCTGCTTTTAAATCTGGTCACTCTAGTATAGCTCCTGCAGCTTTAACTGTTGCTATGAAAAGGGAATTTCACCAGGTTCTCCATATATACAAATGACACCTGCTGAAATTCCCTTTTCTATGCAACTGTTAAAGATACAGGAGCCCTGTCCTCCTTTTCATATGGTCACCCTAACTAGTACAGCATCTGATTCTCCACAGAGCTGTTAAAGGCACAGTTGGCAGCAATCCTGATAGTTAAGTTTACAGATTACTCATTGTATGAAAAGCAAACATATAATATTTTAATGTCTCAAAGTGACATCAGGCTTTGAAAGAAAACTGCCCCCCTCCCGCTAAAACAAATCTCTCAGCCAAATTTTATGTAAGCTTACTCCTACTACTCCTAAATAACCCCCACTGTAGTCAAATAGATGTGCATAAAGATTGCAGCCTGAATCTTCTAAATCAGTTGTTTAGTGGGGCAAGATCATATCCTCATTGGTTCACACTAGAAAGCATGAATTGGATCAAGAAGGATATATTTGCAAAATCCAGCCAGCACTAATGTTTGCTAAGCTAAGACTTGCTGTTGAATGTTTTGAGGCTCTTCTCCATTTTAATTTTCTTGCTTCTGAGAACACCTCCTGCCAACATTCCTCCTCCTTCTCTGCTGTATAATGTACACATGCCTGGGTCTTTAACTTCCTTGTCATCACCCAGACCAAGATCAACAGAGGTGTAAGACGCTGCTGGGACTATTTGCTCATGTAGTTCAAACAAACAGACAGGGATGATGTAAAAACATGCCACCAGAGAAAACTGGACACCCCGGGATCTTTTTCTGGAACATAAAAACAAACTACCAGACATTTGTAGCCGAAAGAGGCTTCAGTTTTAGTGCCAGAAAAAGTAGCAAAACCCCAGCAGAGACTGAATTATTTGCACTGTTGAGGGTGAAAATGCTGCAACTGCTTAATCAGAAGTGTCATTTTTCTGTCCCGTTATGTAGGAGGAACCCCAGGATCTCTTAAGCCACAAATGGGACTGTGGGCCTTGCTAGACCTAGGTTCGCCCCTGCCTCAGCACTGGATCCCCTGTGTGTCACCTAGATGAACAGGTTTGACCCCTGGACAATCCGGGGATAAACCTTAGGTCTAGCTATGGCCTGTGTGGGTTTGTTTGCATGACATGACAGCATGAGGCTGCAGCACATTCAGGGCATGTGCAGTCACCATTTTGGATATGCAGCCCCCGCTCGGTGAACATAGGTTATGTGAGGGTTAAACAAGCTTCACTTAGCCCTAGAATAGACGGTGCAGGGATTGTCATAGAAGCCCCGCCCACCCCCTGAGCTGAGGTTGGCTATGCAAGGTGTTGCAGCCATGTAGTACAAGCCAAGTCTTTCTCATTCAAAGATAGATTTCTTTCTTTCCTTCATTTCTTTGGGGTCAGAATTCTATAACTATATGAAAACCTCTTCATATATGTTCAAACTAGAACAAATAATTTCTCTATATAATGGAGCCATTATTCTCCACATACAGAAACTACCGATCTGCTCTCCATCCTACTCCTAAATAGTCAGACTCCGTAATATAGTTGGTACTGCCTCAGAGTAAGGGTGTTATAAATATGGAGCATATTCACTTAGGTGAAATGAGGCCCTTAACTGATGGGGGAAGGAAGGCCGAGTGAGAGGAATTTGTGTGCTTTCAGAAAAGGCCCTTCAACAGGCAGATTCACAAAAGGCCTTGGTTTTTCTGGAATGCACAAGAGGTAGTAAGCCAACAACATTTATGTGTGGCACTCATTCTGATGATCCTCCAAAACTTGGTTTTACAGACTGTGAACGTCCTCACATGCTCTGTCCTTCCCCTCCCCTATTCCTGTCAGATGTTGGGCTTCATTAATTTATTTCATGGTTTGAGAGAGCCACTTAAACCAGGATTGCAAACCAGTATCAAACTGTGGTTTGTAATTTTAGTTTGGAGGGATTGTTTAACCAGAGTTCATTTTATTTATTTATTAAAATATTTGTATCCCACCCTATATCACAAGGATCTCAGGGCAGCATACAGGTGAAATCATACAAACAATATAAACAATAAATATACACAGCTAAAAACAAATTAAACAATTAATAAGTTAAAACCAGTAAAACAGTAAAACCAATTAAAACCATGTACAGGCTTGATGAATTTAGGCATCATGGCTTTGTTAAAAAGCCATGTCTTAACTTGGTGCCAAAATGAAGCCAGGGCTGGCGCCAGTCAGGTCTCCAAGGGGAGGGCATTCCTCAGCTGGGGTGCCACAAGAGAGAATGCCCTCTCCCACATCCCACCATAGCGTATGTCTCGTGCTGGTGGGATGTAAAAAAGGGCTCCTCCAAGAGAGTCTTGGGCAGGCATATATATGGAGAGGCGCTCCCTCAAGTATCAAGGTCCCAAGCCATTTAGGGCTTTAAAAGTCCTTACCAACACCTTGAATTCCAACCGGAAGCATATAGGCAACTAGTGCAATTTCTTTAAGACAGGTGTTATATGCTGCTGCATTATCTAGCTGCTGCATTTTGCACTAGCAGCAACTTCTGAGTCAACTTCAAGGGCAGCCCCACGTAGAGTGCATTGTAGAAGTCTAATTAGGAAGTTACTACTGTGCCTAGGTTATCCCTATCCAGGAAAGGTCACAGCTGGTGGATCAGCCGAAGCTGACCCTAAGTATTCCGGGCCACACGGAGTCCACCTGGGTCACCAGTGACAAGGATGGATCTAGAAGTACTCCCAAGTTACACACCTGCTCCTTCAGAGGGAGTGCAACCCCATCCAGAACAGGTCACTTACCCAATTCCCGGACTCGGGAACCACCAATCCACAGAGCTTCCGTCTTATCAGGATTCATCTTCAGTTTATTAGACCTCATCCAGTCCATTACAGCCTCCAGGCACTGGTCCAGCACCTTCACTGCCCCAGCTGACTCTGATGACAAGGAGAAGTAGAAGTAGATCTAAGTATCATCAGCATACTGATGACACCCAACCCCAAAACCCTAGTGACCTCACCCAGCAGCTTCATAGAATCATAGAATAGCAGAGTTGGAAGGGGCCTACAAGGCCATCGAGTCCAACCCCCTGCTCAATGCAGGAATCCACCCTAAAGCATACCCTAATGATTTTGAACAGTATGGGGGATAGCTTAATAGCTAGGGGGTGGAACAGGAATCCCCGAATACCACTGTCTGGAATCGGCCCTGCAACTAGGAGTGGAACTGCTGTAACACAGTGCCTCCTACTCCAGAGCTGATCCAGTAAGATACCATGATCAATGGTATCAAAAGCTGCTGAGAGATCCAGGAAGATCAACGGGGTAGCACTCCCCTTGTCTTTCACCCAGAGTAGGGCCTTAGCTAGACCTAAGGATTATCCCAGGCAAATGGAGGGATCATCCCTGCCTGCTCCTGGGATCCCCTGTGTGTCATTTGGATGCACAGGGACGATCCTGGGATGTAGGCCTGGTCTAGCCATAGCCTAGGTCATCTGTCAAAGAAGCCAAGGCTGCTTCAGGGCTGTGCCCTGGTTTGAAACCAGACTGCAATGGGTCCAGATAATCAGTTTCCTCCAAGGATGTCTGAAGCTGCCCAGCCACCACATGCTCAAGCACCTTGCTCAGAAAGGAGATATTTGTGATAGGGCAGTAGTTCTCACCTACCTCTGGGTCCAGGGAGGTCCTCTTCAGGAGAGGGTGCACTACAGCCTCTTTCAAGTCAGCAGGCACCACGCCCTGACAGAGGGAGCCACGCCCTGGACCTACCCAATCAATCCACCTCTGCTGGATCGAATTAGCCAAGATGGGCAAGGGTCAAGCTTACATGTGGTGGGACAGACTGATCCAAGCCTCTTGTCCACATCAGGCTGCAACAACTGAAACTGATCCCAGGAAGCATGACCAGATAGTTTAGCCGTTCAGCTGTAACAGCAAACTACGGTTTGAATAAAATAGGAAGCGATGAATTACGCCTATATATGAAAGGAAGAGGTCAAGGAAGGGAGTACATAAGTCCAGTGTGCTTTATTCTGGTTTGGAGGATCATCTAAATGCAAGCAGAGACAAATTGTTTGTTTACTTTACTGTGAGAAAGCTTTTTTTTCTTGCAACACATTTTTATTCAAAATGGAGGGCGTAGCTCTCCTCTTCAAGTTTGTCTAAAAAGTGCTAGCCTCAACTTTGCCTAAAAAGGTGAGGCATTCTTGAGGTCAATGATGCAGCTAGACCACCCAGAGAGTGGCAGATGAGTGGCAGAGAAGCCTGGCGTCAGCACCTGGGCCAGCATAGGCATGCCAGGGCCTGCTGGGGCTGATGCTTCTCCCTGCATCATCCTTTTTAAGTCATCTGAACCAGACCTGAGATGGCTACACTGAGAGGCAACGATCTGCATGAGTCTGAGCAAAATTCAGTGTTATTTCTGTAGGGTGACCAACTGTCAGGATTTCCCCGGATTTGTCCTGGTTTTTGTTCTTTCCATGGTGTCAGGGGGGATTTTCTATAATTTTCAATAATGTCCTGGAATGACACACCTTCCTCTTTAAGGCTGCCATTAGCATGGCAGGAGGGAATGACATGCTTTCTTGAGGCACATCATTCCCCCACCCCGAGCTCCAATTGAGGTCTTAAAAGGGAAAGTGGGTCATTCGTGGACATTATAGAAAAGGCCCCAATTGGAGTGGATGGTGGTGGTGCAGAATGAAATCCTTTCCCCTCCTCCACTCCAATCGGGTTCTTTAAGGTGGCGGGGGAATAATGTACTTTCTGCAGGACTCAGAAAGCTGCTTCCCCACACACACACTAGGTGTCCTCTTTTTTGGTTTCCCAAATATGGTCACCCTAATTTCTGACTAATGAAAACTTAAATGGCTTAAGGCCAGGACATCTCAAGAACTGCCCCCCCCCTCAACCTGTCTAAGTAATGGGTTCTGCCTCAGGGGCCAGGCTTTGAGTCCCCTGGCTTTATCCAATGAGATGGGTAGTGACTGGAGATGGGGCCACGGATTGGCAGATCAGTCTGTTATTGGTCTGTGTCTCTTTTACATTTGTAGTTTGCCTCATTTCCACACCAAACTGCATGTTATTTTCTAAAAACTGTACAAAAAGTTGCATTTTCACACAATATGAAATTTTGTATGCATTTTACCCTAAAATACACTTTTTGATACTTTTAGTAGTCCCACAAAAGTGGAACAACTAAAAGATAATTGTGTTCCAATCTGCGTATTAGTCCAGAAAGTGAGAATCAGGACCATTTACTGAAAAATGTGGACCAAATGAAATAATCAACCATCCCTAGATGAGGTCATCCCAGTTGTGGGATCCCATCTTTTTAACTCTCTCCCCAGAGAAATTCATCTGGCACTTGTTCGAGAGGTGGGCAGAGGGAAGTGTGCATGTCTACGTTCACACTTTCTATGTATTTTCTGGGGAGGATGTCAAAGCTGGAACGGGCCGGAACAACCCCTTTATATTAAAAACACACACACACCAAAAAACAGTGGCATGTGTTAGAAACACTTGAGAACAATATTTTAGGACTAAGACCCTTGCAATATTTTATCACTATTAACCCTATTAACCCCATAACTCCCAGAACAACATCTGGAACAGAATGGAACAGCCACTTCCGAATGACTGAAATCAACCAAACCCACCAGTCACATGTACCTCCATGGCAGGGGCGCAATAAGCATGAAAACTTATTTCAAAACCACGTTCTGATACCAATCCCAGGTCATAGTCCATATTGTGCAGAACAGGCTGGAACGGCAACATGCAACTGAGCCAACTCAGCCAAACACACAGTCATTCAAGGGACTGATGCAATAAGCCACAAAACATCTACGGAAACCATGCTCCGATACCCATTCCGGGCCATAGTCCAGAAGCCCATAGTTATCGTATGGTGTGGTGTAGTATTTAAAGTATCAGACTAGGATGGGTTTCTGCAGGAAACTGTCTTTGCAGATCTTCGCTCTGGATTCTGTAAAAGTTTACTAATTGTTCCATTTAGTAAAAAGAAAATGTTTTATTCGATTGCCTTCACTCACACAGAAGTTGCCATTCTGGCTATTTCCCCACAATAGTTTGTGCCTTGTTTTGCTCAACCATAATTGCTTTTCCGGCTTATTTTACGGAATATGATCTATGGCCTCCACGGAACAGGTATCGGAATATGGTTTTCATGGTATTGGAATATGGTTATCTCTCCCATCTATGAATGTGTGCCTGGTGAGTTTGGTTGACTTACCTCAGTTGGAAGCTGCCCTTCCAGCTCGTTTTGAGGAATACGAATTATAGCCTGGAATGGGTATTGGAACATGGTGTCAGTTGCATTTTGGAGCTTATTATATTTTTCCCACCTAGTCAGGTGTGACTGATGACTGTAGTTGAGTTTGCTCACTTGGATGTTGATGTTCCGGCCTGTTTTGCAGAATACGGATTATGGCCCAGAACGGATATCGAAACATGGTTTTCATGGAAGTTTTGGTGCTTATTGCATCCCTGCCATGGAATTAGGTGTGACTGGTTGGTTTGGTTGGTTTCAGTCATTTGGAAGTGGCTGTTCTAGGACATCAGTTCTGTTCCGGATGTTGTTGTAGGAGTTATGGGGTTTATAGTGAAATAATATTACAGGAGTTTTAGTCCTAAAATATTGTTCTCAAGTGTTTCAAACACATGCCACTGTTTTTGGCATTTTTTTTTTTAATATAAAGGGGTTGTTCCGGCCCGTTCTGTTCTGTCTTTTACACCATCCCTATTATCAGTTTTATGCTAGAATTTCAATCACCCTGTTTATGATACATTTTATGGTGTGTTATTTTATTATTTTGTAAACATGGGGTCTTCAGCATGGGGCCCATGGGGCCCAATGTGCCCCCAGACTCTTCTCTTGGTACCTGCTAGGCTTCTTGACCCTCCTGATTTTTTTTTAAAAAGCATTTTAATTACAAAAAAATGAACTGGGAGTCTGACATACTGCTGTAACAATGTGAAAGAACTGCTGGATTCAGCCTGAGTGGACTATTCTTCCTCAGAGGAACCAGGAAGTAGTCAAGGGCAGCACCCTCAGGAAAGGAAGCCCCAGTTTCATCCTCTTTCTTTGTTTCTCTTCCTCTCCTTCTACTCAATGTTCGTTGTTATTCTTCTGTCTAGGATTCAGTCACTGTTGCCATCATGTTTCAAAGTTTGTGGATTGTACACGAAACCAAACAGACTCAGCTTCATAAACAAACAAACCTCCATGTATTCTTTAAACAAAGGCCCCTCTACAGAGCTCTCTCATGCGATGGTCCCTCTTTCCTCAGGCCAGAAGTAATGGGTGTTGTCCTCAACTACTTCCTGGCTCCTCTAAGGAAGCATACCCATCTAGGCCAAATCCAGCAGTTGTTTCATATATGGGCTTCAGAGGCATTTGTAGAAAATATTCTCTGAACACCACTAAATTGCCTTCTGTGAAATGGGTATTTTGTTATGGATTGTGGTGGCAAATATGTGATTTGACATTTGAGACGTAGGGGTTCTCCACATTTAGCTAAAATCCTGCAACCTTACCGGGGCTTTGTCTTCTGGAGTCTTTAATGATCAGCACATTCCACACCCTCCCCCCGCACACTTGTTTTTGCTGGATCCTTCCGATAAGTTTAATTTATACCAGCAGATGGTGCTGCTTTATTGCACAATTTTGATTTATTACAGCATTTTTAGGATTTTATAAAACGGTGGGAGATAAATCAGAGGTTGATGACATTATGAAAAGGATCCGCAAACCTCCACAAGTGACCAATTATGAGTGTGCAATAAATTGCTTGTGTAGATAAGCACATTTAGGCTGCCCATACCCTCCGGAAAATTCCGGAAACCTCCTGGGAGAGCTGGGGGTCCGGAGGAACCGGACTTAGGGCCCCAAATACCGGGGTTGTGGTTACTGGGCCCGCAGCAACCCCAACTTACCAGGCCTAAATTTCCCCGGCGAGTGGTGGCGGCCATCTTGAATCTCGCCTGAACTCACGCAAGATCTCGGCAGCTGGCTGGGAACTCTGCGAGACCCAGCCAACAGCCGAGATCTCGCGTGAGTTCGGGCGAGATTCAAGATGGCCGCCATGAGGGGTGGGCAGTGAGAGCGAGGTGAGTGGTTGGGGGCTGTGTGCAGGAATTTCCAGCAACGCAGCCTCCAGCATCCCACCCCCCAGCGCAGAAGAAGAAGCAGAAGAAGCAGCAAGAAGAAGCAAAAAGAAGCAAGCAGGAGGAGGAGGAGATAGAGGAGGAGGCAAGACTGAGGTTTGTGTGAGAGAGAGAATGTGTGGGTGCATGGGGTCTTTGAGTGAATGCACGTGTGCATGTATGTGTGCATGCGTGTTTAGTGATGCTGGGTGTATGTCTGGGTGTGTGTGTGCATGCGTGTGTGAGTGCAGTGTGAGTGTATTGATGTCTGAATGGGATGCCTGGTTGTTTGACTGAATGATTGCATGTGCATATTTGTAGTGGGGGTGGCTGTAGTTTTCTGTGAGTTGGGGAGATGATTTGGAGGTAATGTTCCTATTAAATAATGCATTTTAGACCCATAGACCTTCCTTTCCAATTTGTTTACTATAATTGGCATGACGTATATTTTGTAACAGTGGCTGACAATTGTTCATCCTTCTTAAAGAAACTTTTTAAAAATTAAGAGGGTTGCTATTATCATCATTATCATTATCCTCCTCCTCCTCCTCCTCCTCCTCATCATCATCTATCTATCTCTCTTTTCTTGCTTGTGGTGGTTTTTCTAGATGAACATGATGGGCTTTGCCAAGTCATGTTGTCTTTTACTGATTCAGAAATGTCCTGACTATTGAACATGTTTTAAGTATGACTGCTTTCTGGATGTTGGCGTGCATGTATTTTGGTAGGCCTAATTTTTGAAGGTTTTCTGTAGAAACAACCACGATGTCATGCTGGTGATTGATGTGACTAACAAATAATTGTAAGTTTTTCCTGTTGCCATAGTTCTTTAACTTCCATGTCCAGTGGTGTATATTTTTCTTTTCTGCAACATTTTTGTCCTTAGGTATTGCAATTTCAATGTAGGTGTGTTTTTCTCCGTTGTTTTTTACTGTTATGTCTGGCTGAAGTTGAAACAAGCTAAGACAAGCTTTAATCCATTTTGTTCCATGGCTAACGTTTGCAGGCTAATAGTAGTTTATACTCTTTCTGAATGCTTGGTTGTTTGGTTGTTGTATACTTGTCAACTGCTTCATTTGTTCAGTGGTAGCAGTATGCAGTAAGGTGATGGGGAAACAGTGTTAAATGTTAGGAAAGGTTAGACTATGGTCATCCAGTGAAGGATTTGCAGTCAGAAAAGATATTTGAGGGAAGGGAAGACTGTATCACACACAGGGCTCATCTACACCAAGCAGGATATTCCACTTTGAAAGCGGTATAGAAAAGCCAGGAGCCACACTACTGCTTTATAGCAGTATTGAAGTGTACTGACAACTGTTGGGGCCCATGACACATACCATATACCACTTTCATAACACTTTCATAGTGTTATATCCTGCTTGGTGTAGATGTGTCATGGGCCCCAACAGTTGTCAGTGCACTTCAGTACCACTATAAAGCAGTAGTGTAGCTCCTGCAGTGCAGCTGAATACCTCTATAAAGTAATAGTATGGCTCCTGCCTTTTATATACCGCTTTCATAGTGGAATACCCTGCTTGGTGAAGCTGAGCACACAGTATAGCAAAAGCTTCAACGTACAGCAAAAGCTACAGAAGTAGGAATGAATGAAGTTAATTTCAGATACATTGAATGTCTCACTTATAGTTTATTCCAGTGATTTTAACATTAAGATGTTATGTAGAACAGGTTTGTCTTAATTGTGTGCTGTGAAATCAGACCTGTGACCAAGGCCATGTCTGGGTGGGCACGCCCCTTTTGGGGGCTGGACATGCTGGTGGGCACACCCCCATGGGGCAGCCATGTTGTCCTTCTTTTTGGTTTCCAAAATATGGTCACCCTAAGCAGATTCCACTTCTGCAATGTACTCAATTTCTTGGGTCAGTTTACTTGTCTCAGAGCATCTTCTGTTCTTCCAAGGCAAATCAAATTGCTGAATTGGGGTCCAAACTGAATTTTATTGTTGGTGCACAGCCATAACCAAAATCTACAAGATCCAAGGGTAATATGTGCAAATAAGGGCCTACCCACAAATGTTTTGATTTGATTGTTGCCATTCAAATCAAAAGCGGGTCTATGACCCCCCCTGGAAAAAGTGAAGCAGAAATTGACGGTGCAGGATTACAGTTTGAGATTGATAAACAAATGGTCAAAGAACACCTAAATTCCTTGAATGAGTTCAAATCTCCAGGGCCCGATGAACTGCATCCTAGAGTAATGAAGGAGCTAGCGGAAGAACTCTCAGAACCTTTGTCTATTATCTTTGCAAAATCATGGAAGACGGGTGAGGTGCTGGACGACTGGAGGAGGGCTAACGTTGTCCCTGTCTTCAAAAAGGGCAAAAAGGAAGAACCTGGGAACTACAGACCAGTCAGTCTGACATCCATCCCTCGGAAAATTCTGGAGCAGATTATAAAGAAGTCTATCTGTAAACACCTTGAAATCAATGCGGTGATCACTAGAAGCCAACATGGATTTGTCAAGAACAAGTCCTGTCAGACAAATTTGATCTCATTTTTTGATAAGGTAACCTCCCTTGTGGACCGTGGGAATGCTGTGGATGTCATATATCTTGATTTCAGCAAAGCTTTTGACAAAGTACCACATGACATTCTGATTAACAAACTAGCTAAAAGTGGGCTAGATGGAACAACTATTAGGTGGATTCACAGTTGGCTACAGAATCGGACTCAAAGAGTACTTATCAATGGAACCTTCTCAAACTGGGGAGAGGCAATGAGTGGGGTGCCGCAGGGCTCAGTCCTGGGCCCAGTGCTCTTCAACATTTTTATTAATGATTTGGATGAGGAGGTGCAGGGAACACTGATCAAATTTGCAGATGACACAAAATTGGGTGGGATAGCTAATACCCTGGAAGACAGAAACAAACTTCAAAGTGATCTTGATAGGCTGGAGTGCTGGGCTGAAAACAACAGGATGAAATTTAATAGGGATAAATGCCAAGTTTTACATTTAGGAAATAGAAACCAAAGGCACAGTTACAAGATGGGGGATACTTGGCTCAGCAATACTACAAACGAGAAGGATCTTGGAATTGTTGTAGATTGCAAGCTGAATATGAGCCATCAGTGTGATATGGCTGCAAGAAAGGCAAATGCTATTTTGGGCTGCATTAATAGAAGTATAGCTTCCAAATCACGTGAGGTACTGGTTCCTCTCTATTCGGCCCTGGTTAGGCCTCATCTAGAGTATTGCGTCCAGTTCTGGGCTCCACAATTCAAGAAGGACGCAGACAAGCTGGAGCGGGTTCAGAGGAGGGCAACCGGGATGATCAGGGGTCTGGAAACAAAGCCCTATGAAGAGAGACTGAAAGAACTGGGCATGTTTAGCCTGGAGAAGAGAAGATTGAGGGGAGACATGATAGCACTCTTCAAATACTTAAAAGGTTGTCACACAGAGGAGGGCCAGGATCTCTTCTCGATCCTCCCAGAGTGCAGGACACGGAATAATGGACTCAAGTTAAAGGAAACCAGATTCCAGCTGGACATCAGGAAAAACTTTCTGACTGTTAGAGCAGTGCGACAATGGAATCAGTTCCCTAGGGAAGTTGTGGGCTCTTCCACACTAGAGGCCTTCAAGAGGCAGCTAGACAAGCATCTGTCAGGGATGCTTTAGGGTGGATTCCTGCATTGAGCAGGGGGTTGGACTTGATGGCCTTGTAGGCCCCTTCCAACTCTGCTATTCTATGATTCTATGATTCTATGATTTCTTTTGAACTACATTTTCTCTCCCTGGCCTATGCATCTACTGAGTATAGATAAATACCACCAAAAGGTGTGTGGGTGTGGGTGTGGGTGTTTGTGGTGGGGGAGAGATGGAAACATGGAAGGGAATTTATTGAAACCAAAGTAACATAAAATGAACTGCAAAAAGAAAAGAAAAGAATGGAATTTTCCAAGTGTCCATCTATCTAGTCATCTTATATATTCTGTTCAGACAAAAATCACTGGTAGAGATGGTACTTCCAAAGCCTTTCTACATATGCCTCTAAAATACCATAATTTATTTGCGCAATCAAAGAAGTGTAAGACAACAGAAATGGCAGTAGAAAACATTTGCACTCATTCTTTAAGTATTTATTTATTTACTAAGTTATTTCCATTCTATCCTGTCCTATACCAGGTACTTGTACTGGGTAATTTAAATGGCAGTTTATAAATAAATAAAACAAAGCACATATTGATAAAAATAATAATTCCCATTTAAATTAATCTACTTAATTCTGGCCATTCTATATCAGCCCCAAAATGGTTTCGCAGTTCTTCCAGAAAGTACTTGGACTCAGACACCGACAAACCTCCAATATGCTCACATTAGAAAACTTATTTCAAATATATTTATTTCCTAGATTCATTTAGATGCCATTTTGGAATAACAAAAACAATATACAGCAAATAGGTAAAACAATAATATATCAAAACCATATTTGAAAATTATCAGCCACAAAACAGTATAAATACAAAGACTTTAATTTTCTACTTGTGCTGCCTCTAACAAAAAGCAGCATGAGCAGAGAACTAAAAGCCCTTGTACACACATCAGTGGGATACAGAACACAAGGGGAAAGGCCCTTCAATAAATCACCTTTAATTCAGCTGAATGGCATAATGATATTCTGCATCCCTTTGAAAACCAAATCATTTCAGTGGTGAAAAAACACCACCACCACCAAGGAAATTCACTTTGCCACAATCCAGTTTCTTAGCAGTTCCCTTTTATTCCCCTCCCCCACCCCCGTCTGGCCACCTTGCACTCATACTGGCATTTGTCTGAGAAGGATGGATCAGTAACTTCCCAGGCCTTTATTTCAACATCGGTACAGACTCAGAAGTTCCCCCTTCTTTTTAAGTAAAGATCTGGAAAACAATTTGATATATCAGCAGTCAAGCCCATGCACACAGTCTCTGAAAAAGATAATCAACCCTGTCCATGAGAATTCCAATAGCTTTCTGATGGTTCAAATCCAAATTTCACAGCTATTCAGCCGTTCTCTTGTGTAGGCAGTCCTTGTCTCAGAATTTAGCACAACTCAATCTATTCTCCCTGGCTTTCGCCTCCCCTCCCTTCACCTTCTTGCTTTACATTTCTAGGGAGATGGCAATGCGAGGGAGAAGCTCGCTGCTGCTCTTCCTGGGGGGGCCTTGAACTAGTGTCCTCCAGCCAAGAATCCTATTATCCTTGCTGCTCTAGCTGCAGGCTCCCTCTACTACAGGACTACTCAATTGGAATTTAAATACTTCATGATTGTTGTCTCAGAGAATAGGGAAGTGCTGCATTAAAGAGTAAATTACAGCTGAAAAGTAGCTGGTTTAGAAAGAAGAATGAAAGACAGACAAGCACATTCCCAAGAGTTTGTAGGAGACGATTCCCAAAGATTCTTCTAGCAATTATGGAAGGACATCATAACAAAAGTTTTCCTGGGTACATAGACATTTGATTCTATTCAGTACTTCAGCAGCAGTCCAAATTTGATCCTTGGCTAATAAAAGAACAGAAAAGAGGTTCGGGTCACAAAGATCAGATGGGTTTGTGTCCATCATTGGATATGTTCAAAAGGTCTAACTTGTTAGGAAGATGCAAATCAGACAGGAGAGGAGAATTATGACATCCGTTGCTTTTTGTAAAATGCTCCTGCCACCTAATAAAGCAAAGTTGTCACAAGTTCTTTATAAAGTCTGAGAATATGTCCTGATAATGTGCTCTTGTTCAGTCTCAAAACTACAGATGCAACTTCTGTGCAGGTGTGTACATGGGTTTTTCAACACATTTGCTGGAGAATTTATGGGAGCAGCAGTCTCTTTTCAAATGGAGCCCGGCACCTCCTTGCAGGCCTGTGTGAATACAAGGCTCCTATAAATGTCAGTACCTACTTTGAATTTCATTGCTTTGCCTGGCTTGTCTCAGAACCTTTTAACATGCATTGAATGTAGCTTATTGTTTGTTAATAATAATTAAAAAAGAACTTAGTCTTCTCAACTGCTTTCTGGAAGAGAAAATAGCTAGCAGCTAGATTTTTAAATAAATTTAAAACCAGCCAAGCGAATTCAGGACATGCTCCTGTATCATAATATTATAAATGTTTAGAAGAATAAAATGTGCTAGATTGATTTCCTGTGGTCTGTTTTGTCCACGGTTAAAAACAATGTCTCTGAGTCTTGTAAAACCTCATGCATTCCGTCAATGTTGCGCTTTCCCGATGTTATGAATGTGTTACAACTTCTATTTTCAAATGATTCTATTATTATTATTATTGTCTCTTTTCTCGCTCGTGGCTGTTTTTCTAGATGGACATGATAGGCTTTGCCAGGTCATGTTGTCTTTTACTGATTCAGGAATTTCCTGACAATTGAGTATATTTAAAGTATGACTGCTTTCTGGATGTTGGTGTGGATGTATTTTGGTAGGCCCAGTTTCTGAAAGTTTTCTGTACAGTTTTTTTTTATGTGATGCCGGTGACTGATGTGACTAATGGGATAATTGTAACCTTTTCCTGTTGCCATAGTTCTTTAACTTCCATGGCCAGTGGTGTATATTTTTCTCTCTTTTCCTCTTCCTTTTCTACAACATTTTTGTCATCAGGTATTGCTATGTCAATAAGGTATATGTTTTTTTCTTTTTTGTCTATAACTGTCTTATCCATACGAATTGTTCTGCCCCAGAATATTTTATGATCTGCATTTTCCAAGATTGTTTCAGGTGAGTAGGCATAGTATGGTGTAGGTTGTTTGTTAAGATTGTGTTTGATGGCCAGTTGTTGGTGAATTATTTTTGCAGCTGTATTGTGCCTGTCCGTATATTCAATTCCTGCCAGAATGTTTTATCCTCCTCTTACATGGTCTCTTGTTTCTTGGAATTGATGACATTTCCTACATAAATCTGTTGTTACCTTTTATGATGTATTTTTGGTAGTTCTTGGTTGCTATAACTTGATCCTGTATAGCTGTTAGGAATCCTTCTGTTTCAGGAAATAATTCGCCTTTCCTGAGCTATTTGTACAATTGTTCTTTGTTTATTTGCAGGTTCTATATTATTTTATTTATTTATTTATTGCACTTATATACCGCTCTCATAGCTAGGGCTCTCTGGGTGGTTTACAGAAATTCTAAAATTAAGATAGAAACGAGTATACAAAATTTTAAATTCTAAAACACAGAACATACACGCATAAAGCATTATAAACCGTTAAAAAAACTAAACATGTGGGTGATTAAGATGTGCCGCCATATGCCTGGGCAAAGAGGAAAGTCTTAACCTGGCGCCGGAAAGATAGCAGCGTTGGTGCCAGGCGAGCCTCGTTAGGGAGATCATTCCATAGTCTGGGGGCCACCACCGAAAAGGCCCTGTCCCTCGTTGCCACACTCTGAGCCTCTCTCAGAGTAGGCACCCGGAGGAGGACCTTAGATGTTGAATGTAGTGACCGGGTATATTCACTTCAGGAGAGGCGTTCCGTCAGGTACTGTGGTCCCAAGCCGTGTAATATTATGTTGTAGTGCTTCCGATACAGTGCTTTTTGTGCCCATTTTGCTTTTTTCTCTGCGAGTGTGAGTGTTGATCCGAGCCGGGTGCTTTCCAGTTGTGTGTCCTTTGTAGTGTCTCCTTCAGTTCCTCCAGGTTTATTGTAAACTCTGTTTGCTGTAGTAGTTGTCTCTGTCTTTCTACTTCTTGTCTTATCCAATTTGTGTTTTCTTTGTGTTTTACTAGGTCTGACCAAATATTTTTCCAGAATGTAGTTTTTTCTTCATTAGTTGGGGGGTGTAATGTTGATTTCTTTTTATTGCTTATTCTTTGGTATTATAATTTCTTGTTTCTTTTAAAGAAAACATTTTGGGCTGTACTTTCATTTGATTCTTTGTATCTTAGCCTGGTGATCTGGACTGCAAGTTTTTGTTTCAGTGTGTTTGTTTGCTATGATGTGTTGGGTACTTTGGGGTATATTTTTTGAACGATTTCCATTCATGTATTTTGTCATTCTTCCTATATTCTTTCGTAGCTTTTCAATTTTGTTTTCCATTCTGATTTGCCATTTTGGTTTGGTCTCTAATCTTCTGTGTTGTTGTTTGTGGGGAGTTCCTGTTTTTTACAGATGAGGACTGCTGCAGCTGCTGCATATGTGACTATGTGGGTTTCTTCTAGGTTGCTATTGTTATTAATGTATGTCGTGAGTTTTAACATGGCCTTGTTAAACTTTAATCTAGGTAGTGGGTTTCTTTTCGTCAGGTCTGTTTCTCTCCATTTTGTGAGATTTGTCTCAATTTCTTCTGTCAGTGCTGTTCTATGTTCCTGTTTCTTGTGTCATTGTATGTTTGTTGTCTGGGAACCCTCTGGTGGGGTTGTTGTGTCTAGGGTTGCTGTTTCTTCTATGTGTGTTTGTGTGCTTGTTGTTGTTGGATCTGTGCTTTTCCTGTTGGTATTCTGTTTTATATATATATATATATATATATATATATATATATATATTCTACATTACTTAAACATACACATTTACATTTCACATAAAAACAACAACAACAACAACTTACTGCATAATGTTGAATATTGAATACATAATATCTTATCTTAATAACATAATCAAAATTAACATACAAGTGCACCCCCCACCTCGGGATCTCATTCCTGATTCCAGAATCTCATACTTTCTTCTGCTGGTGGTTTCCCACTTCCTTTAGAAAACACAAATATTAGGAACTGTTTCCAAATTCCTTCAAAATCATTTGATTTAGCTATACCTCTTCTCCATTTAATATTACTTGTTAATTTATCATTAATAGCTATATCCCATACTTCTTTATACCATTCTTCAATAGAATATTCCCCTTGAATCTTCCAGTTCCTAGCTACAATCAATCTTGCTGCGATCAACAAATTCGTTATCAGTTCCTTAATTTCCTTTTTACATTTAAAGTCTTCTTCAAATAGTGACAGCAATGCAACTTTTGGTGTTCGTTCTATCTTCATTTCCACAATTTCCTCAATCTCCAAAAACACCATCTTCCACAATTTCTGAACATAGTTACATTCCCACCACATATGCAAATACGTTCCTTTAACCCCACAACCTCTCCAACAATTTTCTGATTGCTGATTGTTTATCTTATTCAATCTAACCGGAGTTAGGTACCACCTCCATACAATTTTAAAATAATTCTCTTTTATTCTTACTGACATATTTCTCAACGCTCTTTGTTTCCATAATCCCTCCCAACCCTGTTGTCCTATTTGTACTGTTGGTATTCTGTTGTGCTATTTCTTCTTTAATTTTTTGAATTACTTGTTCCGTTAGCCTTTTGGTGTTGATTATAACACTTTTTCGATCTATTAGTCTACGTTCTGTTACAGTGTCCGTTAAGTGGGGTAGATTTCCAGAAATAGTCTGTGAAGTTCTGTTCGGTATCCTGATGCTCTTGTTTCGAGTTGTGTGCTTTTATAGTAACAACGCATAACGTTATGATTCATTTCATCTGACCAAGCTAAGTGCTGTCTTGGTGGTTGCCTGTGGAACAGGCAAAACACGTCTGGGGGAGTTTGAGTGGTGATTCTTTTCCTTATTCATTGCCTTATTCTTTCTATTTTGGCCGACAGGTTTGTGCAGAATTCTCGGCCTTGACACTTGTCCATTCGAGGCTTTTCTTCTAGTTTTCATAACCATTGTTTCACACTAACAGGGTGGTTAGCCCTGACTAGTGGTGGTTGGCTAATGTCTGCGAGTGTGCCATGCCTGTTTAACTGTGTAAACAGTTATCCCTTGTGTGATGATGATGATGATTCCCAGTTAGTTTTTATTCAGCCATCTATGGGTATCCTAGATGGTTTCAGCTTATCTAGTATTTTTTGTTTCTTGTTAACTGTAAGACTGTTCAGACTGTTCTAGATCCTGCAAGCCTCAACAATATCCTGTGGTGGTATTCCATATACTAGTTCCAAAACCAACATTTTGATTCACAATCACTTGCCCTAATCTGATAGCCTAGTTGGAAACAAGTACTCTTAAATATTTAGTGATAAAAAAAACTTGCTAGTTTAAGACCAGAGTTAAAGCTACCGTATTTTTTTGATTCTAAGATGCACTTTTTTCCCATATAAACATCTCTAAAAACCGGGTGTGTCTTAGAATCGCAGGTGCGTTTATTATTTCTTAGAATCAAAGCTTTTTTTTCTGTTGGTGGTACTGAAATGAGTGTGTGTCTTACAACCGATGGCGTCTTAGAATCGAAGAAATACGGTATATCATGTTGGTCCAAATTCCACAAAGCCAGGAAATTGGAAGGTGAGGCTGATGCTTTAATTGCCCCATGATTGGTGATGATGTTATCCAATGCCACAAATTGTGTTTGCTTGCAACTTACCTGCCATACACCCACACTTTTCCTTGGTCAGCAAAGATGCCCCACGTTGTCTTAAACTGGAAGGATTTTTTTGTTGGATAATTGAATTTCCCTGATTTTTGCAAAGGAAATGCATAATTACAGTATTTGAATCTACTCTCTTGCAAGCTTACCTATATAAAAATGGGATTATAAATAACTAATGGAAATCATGATGTCATTTCAAGAATCGAGATTTTAAAATCTCAAGGACACCTTTCATGGATAAAGGAGGCTGTGCTCTGCAGACAGTCACCTCCATGTGCAGAAAGTGATGAGAATGGTGAAAAAGGGGTGGTGCTAGTGAGGTCCTCTCCACTTTCCTTCCTCATGTGTAGGGCTTACACATGATAAGAATGACTGAATAGGGCTAGATTTTCACAAGCATCATAATTAACATACATAGTGTGTGAATATAGGTTCAGTGTGATATGTGGATATACCCCTAGTGTGAGACAAGATTATTACATGGTCTTTTCCCACCACACAAAAAGAAAGGGCAAGGATCAGCACCTACCCATGTGCTCCATTTCTGCTTTCAGAAAGGTGGTAGGAGGCCTTGATCTTTATACTCCCACCACCTGTGCATTCCATCCCCATCCTTCCCAAATTCTCTGCGGTCAAACTATATGATATTTTAAAGATCAGCTAGGGTATTTTTTAATGCAAAAGAAGTCAATGGGACCTCATGGATCAGGACCCTAGAGTGGTGGGTATGGGGCTTTAACTGTTTGCCCTATGTGGGCAATTTACATTACAACTGGATCCCTTTTAAGCACAAATAAACCTTTAGAAAATAAGCAAGGCTTTGGAAAATTTGGCTGTTTTCTTTGGTAACCAAAAATGTGCTTTTCCGTCATAGCCTAAATTGCACAATTGCTGCGAATTCCTGCATGCACAATTGTGCACTTTAGGCCATGAGGGAAATGCATAATTTTGGCTGTTTCTTTATTTTTACTTATTTTCCAAAGATTTATTTGTGCTACCCCCTATTGGTGCATCCAGGATCTTCTGTCCCCTGGGTAAAATTACACCAAATTTTGAAGGTGGATCGGGTGCCACCCACCTAAGGGAAACTGCCTGTGACGTATGGTCCCAATCCTGCAAACCTTCAAAGGCTTTTAGAGTGTCGGCAGTTATATTATCCTGTCTTGACATGCAGTTCTATAGGCGAGCAGATTGATCCACAGATGACAAGATAACCCAACTGTGGGTTAAATAACCCCTACTGCAGATTGTGGGTTATCAGAGCAAGTTATTTCGGACAATAACCCATTGAGGATTAAAAATTCCCAACAGACAACATCGTGGGTTATCGTGTCATCTGAACCCAGTCATTCTCTTACATTGTTAGGTCACTTACCATAACTAAAGGGGCAGCCATTGCCCACTGTGATAGACTGTTTCTGAAAATCTTGGGAGTATTGGCAGCACTCTAGCTTCATGGTGAGACTGAGTGTGCCTGACATAACTTTTCCAGTAGTTGCTACCATAAATTTCCATGGAGAAGAAAAATCTTTTGATGCTTACTTTATCTCTTGCTTTCCGATTTATACTTTTTAACCTTGTAGACCTTCTATGGATAAGCCTAGAGCACTGTAATCCTAGAATTAAGGCAGGACAGACAAAGAGCTTGGAAGTGATTTAAGATAATGTTGCTGTCATTTCATGGGCAAGAGAATTTGCTCTCTTTTTCTTTCTCTGTCAGCCTACATGTTATTGGAGACAGACCCCGAGAGGAGTCGCTTTTTCTTCCTAGAATGCCAGAGTCTGTGTTCTACATAGCAGAGGCATTAATAACCACACACACACACACACACACACACACACACACACACACACCCTTTGTGCTGCATAATGAGCATGTGGAAGCAGTTTTACCTCTGAAAAAGAATCTCTGAGCCAAAGAAGCAATTGTCTGACTTGTCAACATCTGGCAAGTGACGGTCGGCGGCATGTCTGTATTCGAGTCAACTTAATGTTTTGCTTTATCTGCCTCTAATTTAAAAATAATGCTTTGGAAAACTTTTGCATCCACAAATCATTTAATACTATTTTTGCCACATTCTTTCTGAACCAGAAGGAGAGATCGATGCATAGAAGCTGCTTCCATAGATTGAGTCTTTTGCTGGGTCAGGAACCTCCCATGTGGACTGGATGCAGAAGTCTGTTCAGATCTAAGGCATCTAATGGGCCCCCAGACAGCCCAGGGGGGCTGTCCTCACAGGCCAGGTCGGTGCCACGGCCTCCTCAGCCCTGCGCTTTCCCTCTCCTGCCACAGCATTGGGCAGTCCCAATGCGAGGAGGGAGCACTGGGTTTCTGGATGGCCATCAGGGTCCCAGAGCCAACCCTGTCCTCTTCCTGGTGAAAGGTGACCAATCGCTGGTTGCCTTCCACCAGGCTCCGACCCCACATTGGCCGCAGAGCGACATTATGTGGCGGAAGTGCCATGTTGACATTGCTCCCTTTGAAAACGTCGGGGTAAATCCCCAACTTTTTCAAATTGGATCATCATGGGGAAGCCCTGCAGTGGCTGTGAAGCTGCACCTCCATCATTTAACCAACGGGGCACAGATCCACCTTCCAGATGTGTAGGACGCATATTTCCCAGCCAGCATGACTATCCAGGAAAGAGATCTTGGGATCATGCTGAATTGTTCACTGAAATCATCAGCTGGGGGCCAAACCAGTTGTGACAGTAAATGTACAGCTGCACTGAATGTACCCCCCTTTCTAAATAACAGCCACAGGGCAGGGGGATTGGCTGGACCGTGGTGCATGGGGAGGTTTTTTTTAATCCCCCTATTACAATCGTAGTGAACCACCCCCTGCCAAAAGCTGTTGTTAGCCGAGCAGGGAAGCATCTTCCTGTGGGGCCTCTTCCCTATACAGCTGCCCTAGCTCTGATTCCACCAGCTGTCAATGCACAGGCATAATGCTGAAACAGGCAAATGCACATAAAACCCAATGTTCATAGACCCTGATTGTTTGGCCAATATCCCAGATAAAATCTAGGCATTGACTATGTAATTTGCACCGACACTCTTCAGGTTTTACATCCATATTCATATATATTTTAAACTGCTGCGCTCACACATGAACATCCAGAGCTGTTGGAGGCAGGACAGGTGTGCCAGGAGGACAGAGAGGGGAGGGCTGCTCTTGCTGCCTTAGATTGGCATTAGTTCTGACCCTATTTCCTATGTAAAAAGAAAGCCAGTGAAACCAAATTTCTTTCTTTACACAGTGCTTTTATGTACACTACTTTCCACATCATAGAAAATAAACTTCCGTTTAACTAGAGAGGAAGATAACAATTGTCTCAAAAAACAGGTTTTGCCTATCATGCAGCAAAATAAAATTATTAGTAATCAGGCCAGAAATCTTGCAAGTTTAAGACAGGCTTAGAGTTCAAGACCATATGAAAGAAGGTTCCCTGCTTATGGTGTGTAGTCTCATTCCACTTCTGCCTCTGGAAAACAAGCTTGGCAGGTCAAAGGTGATAAACTAGACTTCAACCTTCTCCCTGCTATGACAGTTTTCATGCCATAATATGAAAGCATACAAATATGTTACGCCGCAGTACCACACACATTTACAGCTAGAAATTGTACAGCACAGGAAGATCACACGTGCACACACACACCAAATAATATTGTGTGAAGAAGGCTCTTTCAAATGTTAAATTCAAGAGTAAAAACTGTTCAATAACATCCACCACACTCCCTTTTGCCTTCTTAAGAGAGGACGAAGAGCTGTTAAAAGAAAGATGAGTCCCTGTTGAAAGTATATTCTTTCTTTCTTTAAACATTTTAAACTGCCTTTCACCCTTGTGGATACCAGTCAGTGTACAAATTTAATTAAAACAATGCAAGACCCAAAACATATCATCATAATATATCAAAGATGACAACCAATACAATCACAGTCAAAACCAGCCAAATAAAATGCCTGGGTAAACAAAAAAGCTGTGCTCTGGCACTGAACGAATTGAAATGTTGGTGCCAGTCACAACTCCATGGGGAGGGTATTCCATAGTTGGGGTGTCAAAACCAAGAAGTCTCCCTCCCTTGTTGACACCTGATATAGTTGTGGAAAAAGAGGGGGAAAGCACCACGAAAAGGCAATGAGAAAAAGAGGCGACTAGCTCTGGTGCTATGAAATGTCAAAAGAGGTTTCTTTATTTTTCTGTTCTGTTTGACTGCTGACGGAGACAGAACGAACACGACTGCGGTCTTGCAAGAAATATCGGAAAGGTTTCTAATTTATAATTACTTCAAAAAGTAATTCATTTCATTGTACAGCTCCTGATGAAGGATCTCCAGATCCAAAATGTTGAGCGTTGTACAAGTTTGGTTGAAAGTTTTTTTGTATTTTTTTATATTTCGGATAAGAAAAATAAAAAACCTCTTTTGACATTACATAGCACCAGAGCTAGTCGCCTCTTTTTCTCATTGATGCTTAATATACCCAAGGTATAACTGCCAGAGAAAGTGAGGCGGGTGGCTACCAGGAGGAGGGCTTTCTCTGCTGTGGCACCCCAGCTGTGGAATGAGCTCCCTAAGGAGGTATGCCTGGCGCCTACACTGTACTCCTTTCGTCGCCAGCTGAAGTCCTTTTTATTCTCTCGGTGTTTTAACAACTAATTTTAACTTACACTTAAATTTTTACTGTTTTAATTCTGTATTTTAATCTTATATCAACTTCTGCTGCATGATTTTGTCCTGGTTGTGCTTTTTATACTGTATTTTGTATTTGTGTTTTTAGATTGTGGGTTGTTTTATTATGCTCTTCATGTTTTTAATTTTTGTGAACTGCCCAGAGAGCTTCAGCTATTGGGCGGTATAAAAACGTAATAAATAAATAAATAAATAAATAAAGGTACTTGGAGAAGTGTCTCCCCTGGCTGTCATAAATCTCAGTCAGCCTGCAAATATTTGAATCTCAAGCCATATAGGACTTTAAAGGTCAGTGCCAGTATTTGGAATTGGGCTTGGAAACAAATAGGCAGCCAATGCAGTTCTTTCAGTAGCAGTGTATTATGATTCCACCTAGCTGTACCTGTTATAATTCTTGCTGCCACATTCTGCACTAGCTGGTGCTTTCAGGTCTTCTTCCAGGGTAGCCCCATGGTCAACACATGGGTATACCAATCCAATTGGGAGGTGGCCAGAGCTGTGGTCAGACTGTCTCCATCCAGGAACAGCCATAGCTGTTGAACCAGCCAAAGCTGGAAAAAGGCACTCATAGCCAGAGCCTCAAGTGATAGTGTTGGATCACTTGAGTACCTCCCCCCCAAACTATACACCTGCTCCTTTAGCAGGAGTGCAGTGCCATCTAGATTGGATGTACACCCAGGTTTGGGCATGAGAACTATCTATCCACAAGGTGTCTGACTTTTGGGATTCAGCTTTAGTTTATCGGTCCTCATCCAGCCCATTACTCACCTGACTTGAATGACAAGGAGACATAGAGCTGGAAATCATCAGCATACTAATGTCATGTCACTCCAAATCCCCTGATGGTCTCAGCCGGTGGCTTCATATATACACACTGCTGTACGTTGCCTTGAGAAGACTATGATTTTGAAAGGCACCTAAAAAAATGATTAAATTGATTAAATATATTAAAAAGAAACACATAGATGTTAAAGAGCAAAGGGGATAAGATGGATCTTTGTGGGACCCCCACAGTTCAAATGCCATGGGTTGAGCAACTTCTCCCATGTCAGTTTTTGAAACTGACCATGAAGATAGGAGGGAACTCCTGTATCACTGTATCTGAGGGCTAAACTAAATGTTCCTTTTATTTACTCTCCTTTGAGCATGCATGACCCTGATTTGGATCAGAACCATAGCGCTTCTGGAGAGGAGGGTTTAAGCTTTCTCCCACCCACCCCTTCCATGGGGTGTGTGTGGGGAAAAACACCCTCCATTGACACCAGTGGATACTCCTTTCTTTTTTTACAGAATCATAGAATAGTAGATTTGGAAGGGCCCTATAAGGCCATCGAGTCCAACCCCCTGCTCAATGCAGGAATCCAACCTAAAGCATCCCTGACAGAGGTTTGTCCAGCTGCCTCTTGAAGGCCTCTAGTGCAGGCCTCCCTAGGTAACTGGTTCCATTGTCTTACTGCTCTAACACTCGCTTCCTCCCCCTCCCCCATGTGAGGGTGGGTGAGGATGAAAACAGGTGGGAAGACGGCTTGAACCCTCCTCTCTCAAAGCACCATGGTCCTGAAATTTGTTATAGAACAGATACTACAGTGCAAGGTGCTTAGCTTGTTCATACAATCTGGATCTAAATGTTTTTGTCTTATTCCTCAACCCTGCCGTCTGAACCACTTTTAGCTGTATTCCCTCCATCCTTGTTCTATATTGCTCTTCTTTCTGATGTTCATTTCCATGGTTAAGGTCCACAGAAGCAGATTCAATTTCGTGTGTGTGTGTATGGGTTTGTACATATTTTAGATGTTATTTTTAGAAAATGAATGTTTCCACTCTGTCTAAGTACAGGAGCCTGAAACCATCTGAACCTCATTCGCTTCCCCATTGATACCATAATAACATTTGAGGTTTAGAAAACCTATGGAAAAAGTATTGCTATACCATTGGGACTGTAATAAGGTCTTAGTTTTGGAATAATGCAACCATTAGTGAAATAACAAATTTTACAGCATATCCACAGCTTTAAGAACTGGGAGGGCAGATTTTCCCCAAGGAATTTTGATGACGAACCGGTACAAAACATAGCCAAGGTTAATCAAATTATATCCAGGAAAAATGACAACAATAAAAGGTGATAGGGAGTGGATGAGTTGGTGTTTCCTTCCTTCATCACAGCCACTCTGTTTTTGCTAGTTTGGAGGACAAAGAAGCCGTTGTTGTTTTAAAATGTCACACAGGTAGAGAGAGCAGAGGCCTGCTTAGAAATGGCTTGAAAATCTGTATCAGGTTTTGGGTCAAAGTGGTTCTTAAATCCAGTAACTTTGGAAAGAGCAATACCCCAAAGGGTATCAGGCACTACACAGGCACTACACAGCAGGGGGTTGGACTCGATGGCCTTGTAGGCCCCTTCCAACTCTGTTATTCTATGATTCTATGATTCATGTTGTTCTAAGGAAGCTGATATAGACAGAAGACAAACAAAACAGCCTAAGAAAATCCCTTCAGGAAACCCACAAGCAGGACATGAGTGCAATAACACCCCCTTCCTCACGTTCCCCAGAAACTCGTGTACATAGGCCCACTGCCCCGATTCCAGAGGTAGTACTTTATTATTTACGGTCTATTGACCACAGACATTCTGAGTAAAAATATAATATTGAAGAAGAAAGTACATAGACATGTAAGAGCAGAATCATGAAAAAAAGTCATAGGGGGTCAGATCTGGATAGCTACATTAAAAAAAAGTTACCAACTTGCTCTGTAAATGAGACATTAGAACCCTGATGTACAATAATCAACGAGGACTCTGAGGATCGTCCAGGAAGGTATTGTGTAACAGGATAAATCTGCATTTCTCTCGCCCCTTGATATAAACTACATTTGAAGAAGACGTGCAGAATAGACTCCACCTCTCCACTGTTGCAAGGACAATGTCTGCTTTTAACTGGATGTTTTTACATCTACCATCTAGAAGATTAGAGGATAGAGCATTGAACTGAGCCAGAAAAAATGCTCTCCTATATTTGGGGATAGAGATAACCAGTGTAAATAGGATATCCCATTTTTAACAAACCAATGGCCAAGGAGAGCACGGCCCCTGTGCTGCTCTGCAGAGCTCTTGAAAATCAACACCTATTAGCCTCTGTTTAACAATACGTTTGGCTCTCTCCCAGTTCATAGATCACCAATAAGAAGGAGCTAGCCCCACCAAAACAGCCTTTTTGTACCACTTCCTTCTTCCCTATTCCAAAAATGGATGGACTGTATCCAAGCCAAACACTTTAAGGCATTGAGACCAGCTTCCAGATTAAGAGTAGCGCCAGCAACGCACGTAGGCATAGCAAATATAGTCTTTTTGAGGATGAAAACCAGATTGCTGCCCCAAAAGGATCTGGGATACAATTGTGCCTTTCAAAACATGGATGGCTGCAGGAACCAACTCTCTGTGTGTGTGTGTGTGTGTGTGTGTGTGTGTGTGTGTGTGTGTGTGTGTGTGTGTGTAAACAGAGGGGGAGGGGAAGCGAACCCTAACACCTGGCTTTGGTCTTTGCAAATCTGCCCTGGACTCTCCAGTTAGTAACAGTATGGAAACAAATACCAAATATTTATAAGAATCAACTCGATCAAGTCTATGATTACCCAGGGCCCAGGAATACCTAACTTTCCTTTTAAAATACCATAACTTTAGCTTTTGAATAATTAATATGGTAAGAAGATTATTGTTATTTTTACAAAAAACAAACCAACCCACAATAATCCCTTGAGATCCAATTGTGTTTTAGAAATTGGAACTGCATGCTTTGCAAAAAGAAGAATAGATAACTTTGTAGAGCTGATATCAGGGGATGGCATGATATTGACTCCAAGAAAGGGGAGGTCAGCTAAGTATAAATTAAACAAAGTGAAGGTGAGAATTGCATCCATGTCTAATTCCTTGGGAGGAGAAAATCTCCTCAAAAAAGTAGACAGAATTGCTACTGCGTACCTGAGCTGATGTATTATGGTATACATCGGAAACAGTAACCTTGTAGTGAGGGGATACTGATCTTGTTTGCTCCGGAGATGGTCAAGAGATACTGGGCTCATCTACACCAAGTAGGATATTGCACTATGAAAGCAGTATGAAAGAGGTGGTATATAAGAGGCAGGAGCCACGCTACTGCTTTATAGCGGTATTGAAGTGCAATGGCCCATGGACACCTACCACCTACCGCTTTCATACCACTTTCATAGTGTTACATCCTGCTTGGTGTAGATGTGTCAATGGGCCCCAACAGTTGTCAGTGCACTTTAGTACCACTATAAAGCAGTCGTGTAGATCCTGCTGTGCACTTCAATACAGCTATGAAGCAGTAGTGTGGCTCCTGGCTTTTATATACCACTTTCATAGTGGAATATCCTGCTTGGTGTAGATGGGCCCATTTATATACCACCCCATAGCTGAACCTCTCTGGGCGGTTTGCAGTAAATAATTTACCTCCTCTTGGTTTAGAATATTTTTCTGCTATGTGAGCCAGAACCAACCAATGATTTAGATTAGACCAGCCAGACTTAAACACAATTTGCTCCTCCCCTAAAATCTCACAATAATCCACATTTACAATTTATGGCACAAAAAGGTGGCATAAACTTTCCCAACTAGAGATAATGGGCTTATAGATCACTAGCTATTTAGATCATCTTTAGGGTTGTTTTTCACTCTGCCAGGAGACTCTCTCCATGCAGCTGTATTATGCTAAATAAAATAGAGTTGCCTTACAACCAAAGTGGTTTTTTATCCTTGACAGGGCCTTTCTCATGAAGTGGAATGATAAAAGCCTTGTGCTAGGCTGCAGGAACTAGACCAGTTTTATTTATTAGGGGGGAAAAGTCTGGCCAACAAAGGGGCCCACCAGGTGATATGATACTTTCAGAGTTTGGAGGGGATACCATCTGGTCCAGGAGCCTTACTTTAACTGAAGTAATATTTCATCTACAATGCTAATTTTAACTGGAGGGTGGTCATTCAGGCATATCAGAGTGCAGAAAAAAGGAAGAATTAGAAGTCATTAAAGAGTCATTAAAGACTGAACAAGCTGGAATATGGCAACCAGGACAACCAGTGCTATGACTTAAAGCACCGGAAATTAGCTGTCAGAAGGATTTAGAATTTTGAGTGAGTGAAATTTGCCATGATTTATCAGAGGTAGAATATAGCCATCAGGACTAGTAGTCATCGACAGACTTATCTTTCATGAATTTGTCCAATCCTCCTTTAAAGCCATTTAGGCTGATGGCCATAACTACATCTTGTGGTAGTGAATTCCATAGTTTAACTACGAGGAACTACTTCCTTTTATAACATTGGGTTCTAGCATCACGAGAGAGAGGGAGAGAAAGAGAGAGAGAACTTCTCTCTGCCCACTGTCCCCACACCGTGTATAATAATACAACCCTATTATGTCCTCCCTTACTTTTTTTAAAAAAAGCTAAAATGTCCCAAGTCCTGTCCCAAATTTCCTCATAGGAGAGTTGCTCCAGTCACTTTATCATCGGGGTTGCTCTTTTTTGCACCTTCTCCAAATCTACAATATCATTTTTGAGGTGCCATGACTAGAACTGTATTCCAAATGTGATTGCATAGCATAGCTTTGCCTGAAGGCATTATGACATTGGTAGGTTTATTTCCCTCCCCTCCCCCTTCCCTAATGATTGTCATCATGGAATTTGCCTTTTTTACCGCGGCTGCACACGGGGGCCAAATGACATGGGGCTCCAGAGAGCACCATCTGATGGGGGCAGAGGCAAACAGGCTCTGGGCCAGTATCTGGGTAAGCAGCCTAGGCATGCAGGGCCTATTAGGGCTGATGCTGGCTGCTACGCTGTACTGTAAATTACATTGAATCTCATTTGCCGCTTTATTGGCCATTTACCCAGTTTGAAGAAATCCTTTTGGACTGCTTTGCAGGTTGCTTGTGATTTTAATATCTTTGACAGTATTGGCATAGAATAACTTTATTTGTGAACATCAACATTTGATTAATATCAGGTGCAGCAGATGTTTCAATGCTGCTATTTTTGGGGTAGCCAGCCACATGTGACACAAACCACTTAACACCACAGAGTTCACAAAGAACATATCACACTTGAATTGCAATTATCTCCAGAAAGCTATAGCTGGGGGTCAGAGGTAGTTCCCAGGAAGTTTTGCTGCTACATGCATTCCAGAAGAAAATACAAGGCAGCAGATTTATAGGATAAAGCCCTATTCCGGTTTCAATCAGAGTTTAAACAGCAGAAAAGAAGAAGCCAAAAGCCAGACAGTAACAAAGTGATGACAGACGCATTCTTTTTGTCTTTTCTTTTTCCACGACAGGGAAAGTTAAATGAAGAGTGCTTAGGACTTCATACATTCTCTTTAACTACCACTGTCTTGCCATATCTAGATGGAATGTTTTGGAGTGAGTGAACAAGATTTGAAGAATGGTTTGGTTTTCAGTGTTGCTGGTTGTCAAGTGTCAAGATAAAAAAAAAAAACCCTACAGCCCTGGCAGGCTGGCTCCACGTTTGAGGGGCCCCTGGCGAAGCGCCCTACGGGGCGGCCTTGTCCGGGATCCTACTTCTCCCCTCCGTGGGCCTATGGGGCAAGAGGGGGGCAGCAGCTGCTGCCTGAGCTACTGTGGGCCAGGAGGGTGGCCACTGGCAACAGAGGAGGAGCCCTGCTGCCTCGGCTGTTCTGTGCACCACCACCACCACCACTGCCGCTGCCACCCAATGCTATCAGTTTCTCTCTCTCCTTCCTGGCATTCCATTGAGTGATGAGGGGGCAAATGCTTTAAGGGGCTGGGGAGCCCAGAGTAGCACTGGGGGGTAGAGTGACTCCTCTGTTGTTGGCTGCTGCTGCTTTCATGATTGACCTGCAGAAGCACAAGTGGTGGCTTAGAGGAGTTGCTGCTTCCTGCACTACTCTTAAGGTGACCTTATGGAATGGAGGACCGGGCTCCTGTATTTTTAACAGCTATTTAGAAAAGGGAATTTCAGCAGGGGTCATCTGTATGCATGCAGCACTTGGTGAAATTCCCTCTTCATCACAACAGTTAAAGCTGCAGGAGCCCTGCCCTCTTTTTGTTTCTGGTCAAAAGGGAAGGGCTGCTACAGCTTTAACTGCTGTGATGAAGAGGGAATTTCACCAGCTGCTGCATGCATAGAAATGACTTGGGCTGTGCACCGCCTCAGATCTGAACCCCGAATCCGAAGCAGATTGGGGTGGTTCGGACCCTTCTGAACCGGATCTGAGGCAGTTCGGGCAAAGGCCAAGGCAGCCTGAAGCTGAAGCCAATTTCCAGGCTTCAGCGTCATTGGAGTGGAAGCTGCTGGACGCAGGTAAGCCACCCTCCCCCTTCCCCACTTACCCAGGTCCACTGCCACCACTGGCTTGCATCTGGCAGCTTCCACTCCGACAACGCTGAAGCTGTGGCCTACTTCCGGGCTTCAGCGTCATCGGAGTGGAAGCCGCCAGACACAAGCCGCCAGCGGACAGCGGATGCAGGTAAGGGGGGAAGTGGGGAGGGGGGCTTACCTGGTGCTTCTGCCATCTGCAGCAGCGGCTGGCGGAGGCATCCGGTAAGTGGGGAGAGTTTTGTGGGTGCCGGCTGCGCAGCCGGCACCCAGAAAACTCTGAGTCACCTTGGAGGGCCCAATTTCAGCCTCAGCTTTGGCACCGAGGCAGATTAGGAACCCCCAAGGCAGCCCAGAGGAAGATCGGGGCTGCTTTGGGGGATCTCGATTGGCCTCCGAGGCAGATTGGGGGGGTCCCTGCACAGCCTACAAATGACACCTGCTGAAATTCCCTTTTCTATACAACTGTTAAAGATACAGGAGCCCTGTCCTCCTTTCCATATGGTCAGCCTAGCACAGGGGAAATTAAAATGTTGGTGCCAGCATCCAGTGCTCTTTGAGCACTGGGGAGAAATAAATAAAGGACATTAGTGGGTCCTACTGGGGGCCTGGCATTTGCCTAGGGCTTATGCTCCCCTTCCCCTGTGTGAAGGATCATGCAGTTACAGAGCCAGTCCTTGTGTTCTTAGGATTTTCATAAGGTTTTGTTAAGCGCTGTGTTTCTGGGCTTTGAGCAAGGAAATCCAACTTGCCTTTCTTTTTTATTTGTCTTACCTTCTAGAGCTAGGTTAAATAGGTTGTCCTTGGCAGAGGGGCTTTGAATTGCCCAACTGGACAGACCAAGGTGTGTCAAGAAGTTCATCTTGAATGGTAGCAGGCTATCAGTAAATATTTTAAAGGAAATCCTTTTAAATAAGGGATCCACCAATAGGGAAAGTCATCCCACTTCCCAGACCTGTAAAACTTTATAATTATTTGGTAATGTTGGGATGATTTGATTATTGAGTACGCTTACTTTCTTCATCTTTTTGTTTTAAATGTTATTAAAATAGTAATTTGATTAAAACAAAAACAAAACAGAAGATTGCAGTAGGTGAGAGAGAACCAGGATATGGATCAGAGATTTTGCTGAGAGAATAGAGGAAGAGCAACTGATCTGCAATTTTGTAAAGAGGGAAGTGACACACCTTGGCAACAGACTGAATAGGAGAAAACACAGGAGAGAGTCAAAGTGAAAGCCTGTTGATCTGGGCAGATGGTAACTTTGCCCAAGGATATGGAAAGAATATGGGGAAAGGAGGGCATGGGAGGAAAGATGTGGCGTTTGGATGTAAACCTCCCAGAGAGCTTCAGCTATGGGGCGGTATATAAATGTAATAAAATAAATAAATATCGAAAGCTTCTTTACATCAAGCAAAACCCCACACTCTTCTGGACTTGCAGGTCTTTCCTTTTATGTGTCCTGAATCTCCCACCAATCAGCTTCATGGGATGACCCTTTTGGGTTCTAGTATTTTGAGAGATGGAGAAAATGTCTCCCTCTCCACATTCTCCACACCATGCATAATTTTATATACCTCTATCATGTCTCTCCTTAGCCTTATTCTTTCAAAGCTAAAAGAATTGGTCCCAATCCTTGGGGGACCCCACTATTTACTTCCCTCCATCGGGAGAATTTACCATTTATTCCTACTCTCTCCTTTCTGTTCTTTAACCAGTTACTGATCCATAAGAGGACCTCTCCTCTTATTCCTCCTGGGCATTTAACACCATATAACAACACTAAGGGCGTTGCTAGACCTACCGGGTGTTCCGTCGTTGAGGAGCGGTGAAAGCGGCTTTTCCCGTTCAGCCGTGACGCCTCATGCTCCACACCTGCCTTCGATTTGTGGCGGAAGTTTGCGCCGGTTGTGCTGCTGCCGCCGCGAGCACGGTTGCGCAGCCACACCGGCCTGATTGCCGCGGCTTTTTTTTCGCTCGCTGCACGGTTTGCGCACGTCCGAAAGACCGCAAACTTGCGCAGCCGTCAGCGATGCCGCCGCCGGCCCTGGCGGCGGCAGCGGCAGCAGTGCCAGTGCCAGCCGAAGTGCTGCTGGTGCTGTTGAGGGTCAACATTGATGCGCTCACTTCCTGATGGGGGTC
Organism: Elgaria multicarinata webbii; assembly: GCF_023053635.1. NCBI lineage: Eukaryota > Metazoa > Chordata > Lepidosauria > Squamata > Anguidae > Elgaria > Elgaria multicarinata. Next base: position 3,831,333 of record NC_086175.1, read on the forward strand.
GTGGCGGGTGTCATATGACCCGAGGTCAATCGTCTGCATGGCCACTCTGTGCCTACATCTCCCATCATGCCTCTGAGGTGTCGGCGGCGATGACCGCCTCTGTGCCCTGTGCCCCATCCCAAGGAGCCAACCCACATCTGGCCGTAGCCATGGCAGCAGCCCACAAACAGCTCTGCCCTCTGCCAGCCTGGTACCCACACTAACAGGCAGTGTACAGCACCGCCATTATGCGGCCACGGTAGCTGCCCACCGCAAGGAGTCACCAGCCACTTTTCCGTTCCTCCGTTCCTGCGCAAACTGTCACTGGGGAAATAAAAAAAAAAAGCCGCTCCGCCGCGCTGCCCCAGCTGGTGGACTGCGCGCAAATGGCGGAGGCGGCTTGACCGAAGCCGCTGACCACTCCCCCTTAGCACGCCTTTTCCTGACCAGTGCCGACCGCAGTGACCTCACATCCTCCCACACGTACTCCGAATTACCGCGGGACAGCAGGAAAAGGCGCCCTAAAACTCACTTTTTTAAAGTCGGGAGAAAGAGGCTTCACCGCGGGATAACGGCGGATCCTCGTGAACGTCATCTGGAAGCCTCGACGTGACTGCGGAAGGTAACGCGCGCTAGAGCCTCGTCTAGTAACGCCCTAAGTTTGTTTTTTAACGGACCCCCAGAACTGTTGTTTTTAAATGGATACTGTTGTTTTTATACTGTTGTTTTTATATTTTTTAAATTTTGTATACTTTTAATGTTTACTGTTTTTAACTTTTGTAAACTGCCCAGAAAGCGTTATATAAATGTAACAAATAAAAATAAATAAATAAATTCCATGACTGCTAAGTTTGTTCAGGGGTCTTTGGTGAGGGACTTTATCAAAAGCCTTTGGTAGTCCAAGTAAACAATGTCCACCAGATCTCCCCTATCTACAGGTTTGTTGACACTCTCAAAGAATTCCAGAAGATTAGTGAGACAGGACTTGTCTTTGTGGAAGCCGTGTTGATTCTTCTTCAGCAGGACTTGCCCTTCTATATGCTTACTAATTTTGTCTTTAATAATGCTTTCAACCAATTTACCTGGAATAGATATCATGCCAACTGGCCTGCAATTTCCTGGATCCCTTTTATAAAAAATGGTGTTAACACTGGCCATCTTCCAGTCCTCTGGTATAGACACGGAGCTTAGGGACATGTTGCATGTTTTTATGAGAAGATCCACAATTTCATATTTGAGTTCTTTTGAGAACTCTAGGATGGACATCTCCCTAGCTGGTGATTTATTTGCTTTCAGTTTGTCAATAAGTTTGAGAACTTCATCTTTTGTCACCACTTCTTGCCTCGGTTCCTCAGACTCCCTTCCTGAAAACATCAGTTCAGGCACAGGCATCTGTCCTGTATCCTCTGCAGTGAACACCAATGCAAAGAATTCATTCAGCTTCTCTGCAATCTCTCTGTCCTCCTTTAGTACTCCCTTAACTCCATTGTCATCCAATGGTCCAACTGCTTCCCTAGCTGGTTTCCTGATTCTGATCTATTTAAAGAATTCTTTATTGTTGGACTTGATATTATTAGTGATGTGCTCTTCAAAATGCTTTTTTGCATCTCTTATTATTGATGCCATTGTGCAAAGGACCTGCAAACATCTGTGAGTGACCAATCATGTGTGTGCAATAAATTGCTCATGTAGAGAAACTCTTGAGTTTGAGATGATGGTGAAATGTTTTAGGCCGTTTCTACACTGCCCGTTTTTTCCGGGGATCATCCCTGGACCATCCCTGTGCATCCAAATGATGCACAGGGGATCCCGAGAGCAGGGATGGATGATCCCTCCATTTCCCCAGGATAACTGAGACCTCAGTTATCCCTCAGTTATCCCAGTTTTACCTACAGTCCCGGGATGATCCCAAAAACCATGGGCAGTGTGGGCACCCGTCCCAGCTTCTGCCCTCTTCCCCATGAGTTGCAGGGGTCATCAGAGGGAAGGAGCCAGGACGGGGGGAGTCCAGGGCCATCAGGGGTGGGGTGAGGAGTGAGGTCAGGCCTTTTTTTTTTTAACCATAATTTTCGCTGGAGTGCAAGTGCACGCCAGCTTTTCCTCTTTTTTGTTTTTTAAAAAATGGCTGCCATGACAGGTGCGATGAAGAGAGACTGAAAGAACTGGGCATGTTTAGCCTGGAGAAGAGAAGATTGAGAGGAGACATTATAGCACTCTTCAAATACTTAAAAGGTTGTCACACAGAGGAGGGCCAGAAGTGGAGTATGCTGAGGGGAGGAAAGCCAATGAAGAGGAAACTCTCTGGAAAAGAGTGACAGTTAGGAGCAGAAGAACTAGAAGGCATTCTGCACCGGTGGAACCATTAGAGCTAAGCAACCGCTTTCAGCTTCTGGAGGATGGGTCTGAAGGACAGTTTGCAGAGGAAGAAGTACAGGAGACACCGTGCAACAATGAAGGTAGGTCAACCAAGAAGAAGAGAAGAGTAGTCATTGTGGGAGACTCCCTGCTGCGTGGGATTGAAACCTAAGTATGTCGTGAAGACTCATGGACTCTCCAGGTGTGCTGTCTCCCTGGAGCACAGATTAGAAATGTGACTGAAGGGTTACCGAAACTCATAAAGTCCACGGACACATACCCCTTTCTTCTCATCCATGTGGGAACAAATGATGTCGCCAAGCAGAGCTACGAAGAAATCATTTCAGACTATGAAGCTCTGGGAAGGAAACTGAAGAACTTTGGGGCCCAGGTAGTTTTCTCATCCATCCTCCCGGTTCTTGGAAGAGGATTAGAAAGGGAAAGAAAAATACTCCGGATGAACGACTGGCTACGAAGGTGGTGCCGACGTGAGAATTTTGGATTCTGGGACCACGGGCTACACTACTTGGAACATGGACTGCTGGCAAGGGATGGGTTGCACCTCACAAGGGCTGGAAAGAATGAGTTCGGCCACAGCATGAAGAACTTGATCAGGAGGGCTTTAAACTGAATCTTACGGGGGCGGGAGACGTAAACCTCGAGGCAACAAGGGATGAAGGCCAAGGCACCACAGTACAGAGAACAGCTCCAATAGTGCCCCAAAATAGTGTCCGCAACAATGTAGGAACAAAGCCAGACTATAAAACACATGGTCTTCAATGTCTATATACTAATGCCCAAAGCATGGGAAACAAACAGAACGAACTTGAACTCTTATTACATGAAGGCAAATACGACTTGATAGGTATAACTGAAACTTGGTGGGATGACTCCCATGACTGGAATATAGCAATTGAAGGATATAACTTGTTCAAAAAGAACAGAAGAAATAGAAAGGGAGGTGGAGTTGCACTATATGTTTAAAATACCTATCCCTGCACAGAAATACAGGCGGTTCAGACTGGGAGCCCTATTAAGAGCATCTGGATTAAAATAAATGGGGCAAGGAATAAAAGAACATGATAATCGGAGTCTACTACCGACCACCCAATCAAGAAGACGAGGATGAAACTTTTGATAAACAAATTGCCAGTGTTTCAAGGAAGTGTGATGTAGTAGTGATGGGGGACTTAAATTACCCTGATATCTGTTGGGAGACCAATACTGCCAAAAGTGGCCCTTCCAAGAAATTCCTGACATGTGTGGGTGATAACTTTCTCCTACAGAAAGTGGAGGAAGGAACTAGAGGATTGGCAATCCTTGACTTGATATTGACCAATAGGGATGACATAGTGGATAAAGTGGCAGTTACGGGAACTCTGGAGGAAAGTGACCACATCATACTTGAATTCTTGATTATGAAGGAGACAAAAGTTGAGTGTAGCCATACACGTACTCTGGATTTTAGGAAAGCTGATTTTAATAAACTCAGAACTATGATAAGTAAGGTCCCATGGCAAATGAGCCTAATGAGAAAAGGAGTGCAGGATGGGTGGGAGTATTTAAAAAAGGAAATTTTAAAGGCACAGTTACAAACAATTCCAACAAGGAGAAAAGATAGAAGACAACAGAGGAAACCAATGTGGCTCCACAAAAAGCTTAGAGATGACCTGAAAACAAAAAGGGATACATATAGGAAGTGGAAGGAAGGCCAGGCTACAAAAGAAGAGTACCGACAAGTGGCGCAGAAGTGCCGAAATGGCGTCAGGAAGGCTAAAGCTCAGAATGAGCTGAGATTAGCCAGGGATGCTAAAAGCAATAAAAAGGCTTTCTTCAGATATGTGAGTAGTAAAAGACAGAGGAAAGAAATGGTGGTTCAACTGCTTAATGAGGATGGCAAATTGATAACAGATGACAAAGAAAAGACTGAAGTGCTCAATTCCTACTTTGCCTCAGTCTTCTCCTAAAAGCGGGTCTATGACCCCCCTGGAAAAAGTGAAGCAGAAGTTGAGGGGGCAGGATTACAGTTTGAGATTGATAAACAAATGGTCAAAGAACACCTAATTTCCTTGAATGAGTTCAAATCTCCAGGGCCCGATGAACTGCATCCTAGAATAATGAAGGAGTTAGCGTAAGAACTCTCAGAACCTTTGTCTATTATCTTTGCAAAATCATGGAAGACGGGTGAGGTGCCGGACGACTGGAGGAGGGCTAACGTTGTCCCTATCTTCAAAAAGGGCAAAAAGGAGGAACCTGGGAACTTCAGACCAGTCAGTCTGACATCCATCCCTGGGAAAATTCTGGAGCAGATTATAAAGAAGTCAATCTGTAAACACATTATTATTATTATTATTATTATTATTATTATTATTATTATTATATTTATTTGTATCCCGCCTTTTGCCTAATGCTGGGCCTCAAGGCGGCCTTACAAAGTTTAAAATATACATGGGGGGGGCGGAGGGAAACAAAACCATAAACAATTAAAAAATACACAACAAAATTATAAGACATTAACATAGATGGAGGGCTGGATTATTCTCCAAAGGCCTGCTGGAACAAAAAAGTTTTAGCCTGCTTCCGAAAGCCCATCAAGGAGGGAGCCAGCCTAGCTTCCCCAGGAAGAGAGTTCCAGAGCACCGGAGCAGCCACCGAGAAGGCCCTCTCCCATGTTCCCACCAAGCGTGCCTGTGAAGAAGGTGGGACTGAAAGAAGGGCCTCTCCAGAAGATCTCAAAGCACGGGCAGGCTCATAAGGGAGAATACGTTCTTTCAAATAACCTGGACCCGAACCATATAGAGCTTTATAGGTCATAACCAGCACTTTGAATTGTGCCCGGAAACAGACTGGAAGCCAGTGGAGCTGTTTTAACAGGGGAGTTGTATGCTCCCTGTAACCAGCCCCGGTCAACAATCTGGCTGCAGCTCTTTGAACCAGCTGGAGTTTCCGAACACTCTTCAAAGGCAGCCCCACGTAGAGCGCGCTACAGTAATCCAATCGGGATGTAACTAAGGCATGTGTCACCGTGGCCAGGTATGACATCTCTAGGAACAGGCACAGCTGGCGCACTAGCTTTAACTGTGCAAATGAACTCCTGGCCACCGCCGAAACCTGGGCATCATCCAGGCTCAGGGCTGAATCCAGAAGCACACCCAAGCTGCGGACCTGCGTCTTCAGGGGGAGTGTAACCCCATCCAACACAAGCTGAATCCCTATTCCCTGATCTGCCTTTCGACTGACCAGGAGCACCTCTGTCTTATCTGGATTAAGCTACAATTTGTTCGCCCTCATCCAATCCATTACTGCCAACAAACAGCGGTTTAGCACAGAAACTGCTTCCTTGGAATTGGGTGGAAAGGAGTAGTAGAGTCGGGTGTCATCAGCGTACTGGTGGCACCGCACCCCACAACTCCGGATAACCTCTCCCAACGGTTTCATGTATATGTTAAATAGCATGGGGGACAAAACAGAGCCCTGAGGGACTCCACAGGCCAATGGCCAAGGAGTTGAACAGGAATCCCCCAGTACCACCTTCTGGGTCCGTCCATCCAAGAAGGAATGGAGCCACTGTAAAACAGTGCCTCCAAGACCCATTCCTGCAAGGCGGCCCAGAAGGATACCATGGTCGATGGTGTCGAACGCCGCTGAGAGGTCCAGCAGAACCAACAGGGACACACTCCCCCTGTCCAGTTCCCGGCGAAGATCATCCACCAAGGCGACCAAAGCTGTTTCTGTCCCATAACCAGGACTGAAGCCAGATTGAAATGGATCTAGATAATCCATCTCATCCAGGAATCCCTGGAGTTGGGAGGCCACCACATGCTCCAATACCTTGTCCAAAAATGGGATGTTGGAGACTGGCCGGTAGTTATCCAATACAGTGGGGGCCAAGGAGGGCTTTTTCAGTGTGGGTCTTACCACTGCCTCCTTCAAACAGGCTGGGACTCTTCCTTGGCGAAGGGAGGCATTGACCACTCCGCTTACCCACTCAGCCAGTCCCCCTCTGGCAGCTTTTATAAGCCAGGAAGGGCAAGGATCTAGTATACACGTGGTGGCTCTCACCAATCCAAGGACCCTGTCCACATCATCGGACTGTGCAAATTGAAAGGTATCCAATAATACTGGACAAGCACAAAGTTACATCCACTGGATCTGCATCAACAATAGCATCCAAGTCAGAGCGGATCCGAGCGATTTTGTCTGCAAAGTGCTGGGCAAATTGGTCACAACAGGCTGTTGAAAGGTCTGAAATCACTTTTTGGGGGCCAGAGTGTAGAAGCCCCCTGACCACCCGAAACAGCTCTGCTGGACGGCTCTTTGCAGACGCAATAGTGGCAGAGAAAAAAAGTTTTTTCGCTGCCCGAATTGCCACAGAGTAGGCCTTCAAATAGGCTCTAGGCTGTGTTCGATCAGATTCACTCCGAGTTTTCCGCCAACGTCGCTCTAGCCTCCATCTCACTCATTTCATTGCTGCCAGCTCACTGGAAAACCAGGGGGCTGGTGTGGCTCCACAACGTGAGAGAGGGCGCTCAGGAGCAATCGTGTCCACTGCCCTGGCCATCTCTGCATTCCAGAGATCAGCCAGGGCATCGACAGAATCACCTGCCGAGGCAACAGGAAAATCCCCAAGAGCCATCAGGAAACCATTCGGATCCATCAGCCTCCTGGGGCAGACCATCTTAATCGGTCCTCCACCCCTGCAGAGGTTCTGAGTGCCAGCAAGTCTAAACCCCACCAGGTAGTGATCTGTCCATGACAACAGAACTATATAAAGTTCCTCCACTCTCAGATCCCTGTCAACCCATCCAGCACAGAAAACAAGGTCCAAAGTGTGCCCAGCAACATGGGTGGGGCCAGATACTACTTGGGACAGACCCATAGTTGTCATGGCGGACATGAAGTCCTGAGCCGCTCCCGACAGGGCAGCCTCAGCATGGATATTGAAATCCCCCAGAACAACAAGCCGTGGGGACTCCAACACCAAATCCGAGACTATCCCGGCTAGCTCAAGAAGGGAGACTGTTGAACAGCGGGGTGGACGGTACACCAACAGAATCCCTATTCTATCCCAGGCACCCACCTTCAGATACACACATTCGAACCCTGCAGACTGTGGGACAGGGCACCTAGTCAGGGGGATGGAATCCCGATAGACCACTGCCACTCCACCTCCCCGCCCTCCAGGCCTTGCTTGCTGCTGGACAGAGAACCCTGGTGGGCAAAGCTGAGAGAGATTAACTCCCCCAGCTTCATCCAACCAGGTCTCTGTGATACAGGCCAGGTCGGCATGCTCATCCAGGATCAAGTCCTGGATAGCAGTTGTTTTCCCATTAACCGACCTGGCGTTCACCAGCAGAAATTTCAACCCAGGAGGTCTGTTGCCAGGGCCATCCAAATTATTTGAATTGGGGGGAAGTTTGGGGACAACCAACACCCTGTCATTGCACTCTCTCTTATGACAGTGCAGCTGTCTCCCCACCCTGTATCTCCCTCTGCCCTGTATAACTGTGATGGCTGCTCCCGGACTCCCATCATCTCCTCCACTCCCAGGAAAGCAGATGTTCATGACAGGCTGGCAGAACCCTCACACGACTAAATGGAAGCAGGCCGAAAGTAGGGGGGGGGAGGAGAAAAGAAAAGAAACAAAACAAAACAAACAAGGGGACAGGCCCTCGCCCTTGTGTACTGCCCTGAAGTGGCTTCCCCAAATTGGCAAACCCCTTTCGGCGGTGAGCCCGCCCCCAAAGGAGCCTGCCTCTTAAGCTCCCAGTCCCCCAAAGTTGTTGCAGCTGGGGGTGAGATGTTTCTTTGCTGGGAGCCTGAGGGCCTTCCTAGACCTGCCGGCTTACACCGGCAGGGAGGCGGGGCCAAGGCGCGCTAACGTTAGCGCACCTCCCCCACGCTTCCAGACGGCGGAGCCGCAGGGAGGACGCAAGCCCCCCCCGCCAATGGGCATAGCGCTCCTATGAGCGCTGTGCCAGGTCCGCGGCTTTTCGCGACTCCTCGCGAGTAAGCGAGGAGCTGCGAAAAGCCACGGAAGTCTCCACACTTCCCCCCAGCCCCGGCCTGAGGCCGGAGCTGGGGAAAAAGCATGCCATAAGCGACTTAGCTTATGGCGCGCTAGACCAGGCCTCACTGCGGCCTGCCTCCGGATTGCCCCGTGCGTCATCTGGACGCACAGCAGGGAAACCGGGTTGGAAGGCGCGCTAAGGCCTGGTCTAGCAAGGTCCCGAGTCTGCTAGGAGGCAGTTGGAGGTTCCGCAGACTAGGCAGGACAACAGCAGCCGCTGATTGGTCCCTTGCTCTGCAGGCCTTCCTCTCCTGGCTGGATCAGATGGTCAAAAACCCAGGTAGTAGGAGCCAGCCTCTTAAGCTCCCAGTCCCCCAAAGATGTTGCAGCTAGGGGTGAGATGTTTCTTTGCTGGGAGCCTGAGTCTGATCAATTTCACCTTGAAATCAATGTGGTGATCACTAGAAGCCAACATGGATTTGTCAAGAACAAGTCCTGTCAGACAAATTTGATCTCATTTTTTGATAAGGTAACCTCCCTTGTGGACCGTGGGAACGCTGTGGACGTCATATATCTTGACTTCAGCAAAGCTTTTGACAAAGTACAACATGACATTCTGATTAACAAACTAGCTAAAAGTGGGCTAGATGGAACAACTATTAGGTGGATTCACAGTTGGCTACAGAATCGGACTCAAAGAGTACTTATCAATCGAACCTTCTCAAACTGGGGAGAGGCAACGAGTGGGGTACCGCAGGGCTCAGTCCTGGGCCCAGTGCTCTTCAACATTTTTATTAATGATTTGGACGAGGAGGTGCAGGGAACGCTGATCAAATTTGCAGATGACACCAAATTGGGTGGGATAGCTAATACCCTGGAAGACAGAAACAAACTTCAAAGTGATCTTGATAGGCTGGAGTGCTGGGCTGAAAACAACAGGATGAAATTTAATAGGGATAAATGCCAAGTTCTACATTTAGGAAATAGAAACCAAAGGCACAGTTACAAGATGGGGGATACTTGGCTCAGCAACACTACAAACGAGAAAGATCTTGGAATTGTTGTAGATCGCAAGCTGAATATGAGCCAACAGTGTGATATGGCTGCAAGAAAGGCAAATGCTATTTTGGGCTGCATTAATAGAAGTATAGCTTCCAAATCACGTGAGGTACTGTTTCCTCTCTATTCGGCCCTGGTTACGCCTCATCTAGAGTACTGCGTCCAGTTCTGGGCTCCACAATTCAAGAAGGACGCAGACAAGCTGGAGCATGTTCAGAGGAGGGCAACCAGGATGATCAGGGGTCTGGAAACAAAGCCCTATGAAGAGAGACTGAAAGAACTGGGCATGTTTAGCCTGGAGAAGAGAAGATTGGGGGGGACATGATAGCACTCTTCAAATACTTAAGAAGGGCCAGGATCTCTTCTTGATCCTCCCAGAGTGCAGGACACGGAATAACGGGCTCAAGTTAAAGGAAGCGAGATTCCGGCTGGACATCAGGAAAAACTTCCTGACTGTTAGAGCAGTACGACAATGGAACCAGTTACCTAGGGAGGTTGTGGGCTCTCCCACACTAGAGACATTCCAAGAGGCAACTGGACAACCATCTGTCAGGGATGCTTTAGGGTGGATTCCTGCTTTGAGCAGGGGGTTGGACTCGATGGCCTTGTAGGCCCCTTCCAACTCTGCTATTCTATGATTCTATGATTCTAATCTTTTCTGCTCCTGCCACTCATGTTTGGAACAAGGTTTCCAACCTTTTCTGTCCAAGTTGCTGTACTGGTAATAGTTGCATGGTAAGCTAAAATTCAGCAGGTGAACCTTTTCCATTCTGAAGAATGTAAGAAGTGGCATCCTGGATCAGTCCACATTCCTAACTAGTACTAGGGTGACCATATGAAAAGGAGGACAGGGCTGTCGGGGTAATCACTGAAATTAAGCATGCTGTAAAATACAGACTCACAGGGGGTTGGACTCGATGGCCTTGTAGGCCCCTTCCAACTCTGCTATTCTATGATTATATGATTCTATGATGCCCAGGACGTCACACAACCCATGTGGACTGAGGGCAATGATCCCGGAAGCAGGTAAGTCCGGGATTGCACCCTCTCCCTCCCTGCTCACCCATAGGTGTTGAAAGTGCCTACGTGGAAGTATTAGAAAGACAGCTGGAGATGCAGGAATGTAAGTTAGGGAGAAAGCTCAGGGGTAGAAAGATAGAACTGCATATAGGTAGTACTGAACGCCATGGGATTTGATTAGTTCACTCCGGCAGAGTACGTAGTGAGCGAAGAGCAGAGGGCAAAGAACAGACTCCTGAGAGGCCCCAACCATGAGGGGGAAAGCAGAGGAATAGCTTCCAGCTGTGGAAACGTTGAATGAATAGGCAGGTAGGAGGAGAACCAGCTAAAACAGAATCACTGATACCTAGGGTATAAAGGGAATTTAGTAGGAGAGTGTGATCACTTGAATCTAACGCAGCAGAAGAATCAGGTGGAATTAGGACTGAGTTAAAAATTTGCAATGAGGAGTTATCGGTAATGCTTGTGAAGGCAGTTTAAGTGAAGTGCAAGTGGTGGAAACCAGACTTGGAGGGGGTTGTCAAAAGAAGAGTTGGAGAAAAGAAAATTGTGACAGCTGCAGTAAGCATCCATGCTTCAGAAGTCTGGATGCAGTTTAGAAGGGAGATGAGATGGAAACTGGAGAGAGAAGGTGATATGAGGGAGATGGTAACCAGGGTCAGATCTACATGGCAATAGAATGTGAAGCACTTTCAGGTTTAATGCAGATTTTCACGAACACAGCTTTGGTCCGTCAGAAAAGCGTACCAGAAAAGTGGACTATGAAGTACCTTAAAACGCACTTCCACTATGTCATGTATCCAATCCTTCCTGCTGCAGTGTGAGACAATAAAGAGGTCTGCTAAGTAATCCACAAAGCTTTATTCAGCAAATAAACATCTCTTCGCACCTGAAGAGAGCTTGAACACTAGGAACTTTCCTCTAGGCTAAAACATGGCTAACTAAGCAAGACGATTGTCCTTTCAACAAAAGGGAAAGTCTTTTCCCTGAGTCCGGAGGGGGGGATCTACACTACTGCTTTAAAGCGCTTTAAAGCGCTTTATAACAGTTTTGACAACTGTTTGGGCCCAGGACACACTGCATATACAGTTTTCAAAACGTTTTCAAAGTGCTTTAAAAGCAGTAGTGTAGATCCCCCTTCCCTTTAACTTCAGAGAGGATTCCTCTGAAGAAGCCTTTGGCGAGAAGCTAGCCGAGCAGATTTCCTCTCACCTTCTTTTAGCTCCAGCCATTTGAACTTGCTGCAGACTCTGGGATGGGTCAACTCTGAAGTCCCTTCCCTCTCTGAAGATTGCTGAGTTCCCACAGACTCTGAGTTGTTAATGTTTTCACTGATAAGGTCCAGTGAAGATTCATCCCTGGCTGGTGAAGAACCTGGGAAAATCCTCTGCCCTGCTCCTGTGTAGGCTGGTATGTTTCTAGAACTATTTCTTCTGCTTCAGAATCTGATTCCGATTGATAGCCTGAAATTCCTTCCCGCACACTAAGGAAACAGGCCTGATCATGACACACTGCATGTCAATCCCCCTTATTTTGGAAATGTGTGGTCGGAGTCCCACCACTTGCACCGAAAGTCATCAAACACGTAAATGCTGCTGAGCAAATGAGAGGGGGGAGGCGGGGAGTGCAGATGAGAAATCAGAGTGGATGGTCTTGTTTTTAGTCCCTGTCTGCTGCTATGGCTGGTTGAGCAGGGTCCTGCTCTGTGAAGTATGCAGTGTGGTTTTGAGTTCTGGCAGCTTCCTTGCTTTTGTTTTTGCTTCTGGCCATGCATGGAAAAAATGGGTGGGGACTTGTTCCTACTAGTCCCCATGCTGGGGCTGAAGTCCCATCGCCTGTTTTCCAGCCCCATACAATAAGGTAACCAAGGTGGCGCTTCTGAGAATGCTCCAATGTTGCCTGTCCTAGTCTCTCCTTCCCTACAGTTGCCTGGCAAAAGCCTTCCAGACCAATTCAGTTGGTCTTGAACCCCCCTGCGGGGATGCCTGTGTCTTTTCTATGTAGGCTTCTGCCCAAGAGAGCATTTCAGGTGCTGCTTTTATGAGTGTTCCATGTGTATGTGTGCAGCTAAGAGGATTTGCACCTCTGTGTATGGGTTTCCAGGTGGCTTGCAGTGCCCCTATAGTTCATGCAGTGAAGAGTTCTGTGGTGGATTGTGTGTTCTGTGTGGGGTGGGAGATCACCAAGGGGATATTTCACCCACGAACTTGAATGGATTGGCTCCTTCTATGGCAGTTTCCCATGGAGATGTGGTTGCTGTGCTGACCTGTGGTTGATGGGAGTCAGTGGTGTTGCCATTGATACTCAGGGTATGGCTGACAGTATCGCTCCATTCTCTGCAGTTTTGGAGTGGCATTTTTTCTCTGTGTAAGTTTGCGCTGGGAGTATATAGCATAATGACTAAATTATGTTGTCATTGCTTTGCCTTTGCCTTTTGTAAACCGTCCAGAATGCTTCGGCTATGGGGTGGTATATAAATGTAATAAATCGTCATCGTCATCATCGTCGTAAGCAATTTGCAGGGGTAGCAGGAGCCTAGGGCTGCCCTGCCCAGCCCACCCTGTTGCTATGAGAAGATGCCACTTTGAGGGTGCCTCTTTGGACAGTATTTGCCGCGCGTGCCCATGGTTTTTGTGTCATACTCTACAGCACATGCAATGCTGCTCTTTCACACTGCTTAGTGTCACTTGTGTATTAGTAAATATTGATTTTATTCTATCCATTTATACTTTTTTTGAAATATACAGCAAGAAATATTTTATTTTATTGACCCTGTTGAGGTCAATAAAGGTGGAATAATTGGCTGAAGTGTGGCCTGGTTTTATATTCAAATATCCTACTTTAAGCAGTTTGTGGGCTGGGATGTGAGTCAATCCAAATTTGAAAAAGGACCTCATTGGCAACTAAAATGCTTTTCAATAAAATCTGAAAACATTGCTGTATAAATAATTGTTCTTTTTATGGATTGCCTTCAGATCAGCCTGGGATTTATTTCACTTCTAGGTCTGCCATCCAGATTAGGGTACAGATCTGCTTGGAATTTGATTCACCATCCAGTGCTGATGTGTTTATCAGGCTCCACTTTTAAAAACCCACAACAGTTCTCTTGTCCTGTGTCACAGCATGTGCTTACATGTAGTAAAATGTCACTTTCCTGCATAATATCAAGCTGCGGGAACTCCAGCAAATGACTGTGAAACACAGTGTGTGGTCATTTGGGTTGTTCAGAACTCTCCACTACAGCTTTGAATCGTTTGTGTAGAGTTAAAAAAATAAACACCATTGGTGTACTGGAGCAAATGGCAAAATGTTAAACAGGAAAGGTACACAACCCCAAAGTCAACTTTAAACATGCTCCCAGTCTGACTTTTGCAATGTCAAATCAAAGATTATTTGGCGACATGGGCTGGAGCATAGAATTGGAAGGGGTCTCAAAGATCATATCATACAAATCCCTGCCGATGCAAGGAATCCACTACTACAGCTTCCCTGAGAGGTGGCTGACCAGCCTCTGCTGAAAATGTCCAATGAAGAGACACATTTTCTGAAGCAGCTGGTTCCACTCTAGCCACAAACATCTTCACTGGGAACAAAATGAGAGCAAAGTTTCTTTCTTGAGGGTTCCATTTCCCTGCCTACAAAATGTTATTCTCCGCAACGAAAGGTGGATAGCAACTGCAGATGGAATCCCTTCCTGTCTAAATTTGCTGTGGGGCTTACAACTAATTCATGGAGACCGTTAGCATCTAACACTTTATGCATGGAGATGATGACAAAAGAAGGACCCAAACCGCCCCCCGCCCCTCAACATCAGTTCATCATTACTGCCGGCATTCAAAGAAGTGGTGTGATGGGGAGCTGCATATATAGCCAGGGTTTGTTGCATTAAGTGAAGTAGTCACCACCACTATCAAAGAGCCAAGTTCCTTCTAAAAACGAACAGCTGGCCTTTCTGGAAATGGGAACTGCTGCTATGAAAACAAACGCCCATTGCACAGCGCTCTCCCCTGTGTGTGTCTTCTCTGAATCCCAGCTAATAAGAAGAGCTTCCAACAGATGGAGGCCTTCTGAGGAGTTGTCCTTGACTGCAGGTCCTCGTGTGGCATGAGAGCCAGCTCCCCAAGTCCCCCTGAGTGGCAACTAACCGTGGGGCTAATTGCAAGCATATCTATCTATCTATCTATCTATCTATCTATCTATCTATCTATTCAGTACAAGATGGTATCCTATATACCAGTTCCAGTGGAACATGATGGGGAGGATACTATGGCTTGTGGGCTTTCCTCTGAGCCAGCCATCTCACGGCTTCCATGTCATCCAAGGGGAAACTGCCATCACTAATGACTTTCCTGGGCATCTGTTACAGGTAGAGCATCCTCCGGACTGTGCCTGCACTTGCTGGCTGGTGGCCTGATGGTCATGTGCTGCTGACCCTTCCCTTCTCTACCAAGTGGCTCTCGTCTCCCCCACCACCACTTGCCACCCTGACTGAGTTGCCCCTTTACCTGAGAACTGGCCCTGTTCTCCCCTCCCCCTGCCAGTGGAACACTTTATTTATTTATTTATTTGTTGTATTTTTAAACTGCCCAATAACTGACATTGTCTGGTCAGTGAACAATACATTAAAAACATAGAATACAAACATTAAAACAAAGAATAAAACCAGCACAGAACAAAACAAAGCAGCAAAAAGTCAAACGATGCTGGCAGAGTTCCACTGGCATCTGAGATCTTCCACCAGGGGCACGACGTCTACACGGAGGCTGCGCAGTAGCGGCACGTCATCTACATGATGCAGCTGCCATTGCGAAGCCACCCAGGGCCAAACCCTGGAAACTCCGCTCCAAGAAAGTCGGGCACTTACCATGACTTTTTGGGCAGTGGAGGCTTGTCACAGCCCATGGTGCCCCCTGATTGGTCGCCATGGGCTGGACAGGGAACGGGGTATCCCCATGCCTCTGTAAAAATAAAACAATAAAAACGGAGGGGAGAGGAGAGGAACACCCTGTGTTTTTTTATATTATTATCTGTATCTGCACAGCTGCGCAGATACAGATAATAAAATAAAAAAGTGGGAGGAGCAGCCCTGTTACTCTTATCGGGGTAATGGCTTACCCTAAAATTTAGCAGAGTGCGAGTAGCAGCAGCAGCGTGTAGCTGGAAATGGTTTCAGCTTGGAGTTAGGAACAAAAATGAGCACTCACGGTCTTTTGGTCAGTAAGGAACTTTACTGACACTAAATAAATTACTTACAGAATAAATGGTCATATTTACAGTTCTTCCACCAACAGTACAGCAATAATAACCTGACAGCAATAATAACGCAGCAGCAAAAGAAGCCTTACAACATGGACTTCTTAAGTACACTTTTCTCCTTCGCCCAATTAACCAATAGTCTCTTCTTCATGTACTTCTCGTATCGCACGTAGGCCAGGGAAGAATCTGCTTCAAACTGGACTTCTCCTGGCAGTGACAATCGAGCCAAGGACACCTTTTTAACTCTTTAGAGTCCTTTTCTTTCTGTGGGTAAAAACCTAACCCCAACACCCTTTCATTTTTAACTACAGAAAAATACAACTTTACATTTCATTACATTTCACCTGTAAGAAAAACAACTTTGCATGTTTACAACAATCCCAACATTGTGTACCCCTTTTTCTGTGTGTTTTAAATTTCCCCAGCTTTATTTATATGTAAGCTTTTCTTTTCTTCTTCTTCCAAGCACTGTTGAAAAACTTGGTGCTTTGGGGCGTTGAACTTCTTTGCAACTTGCAATCCTTCAGCAATTTTAAAACTTTCTGCTTCTGGCTTTTTAGGCAGTTTCCCTTGGAAACTTTTCCTACCTTTACACCAAGGCAGCACCTAACTTTCCCCAGAGACTTCAGTTTCAACTTTTCCTGCAGCTTTGGGCTGAGTTTTCTTGAATGTGGTCTTGGGAACTCCCTGCCACCAGTAGACGAACCACTAGCACCACAATCATGTACTCTTTTGCTTGCCCCTTTGCATACAGACACGTGTGTTTGAAAACACCCCCTTTCAGTTTTCGCTGCCTGAAAACACTTTTCCTGCTCTTGTTCAGGCAATTTCAACACATCATTGTAACACTCAGGTTCAGATTTCACGTAACATACACTGAACTCATCTGAAAACCTTAAGGGTGGAATTCCTTTGTTTTCCCTCTGTGAACGGCGAGGCACACTGGGAATTACCTCCTCCCTTTCATTTCCCTCCTCCCTTCTGCTTCTGGGAGTGGAAACACTTTTCTCAGAGATGTGAGACCTCTGAGAAGTTAACCCCTGAGTTGCTGTTTTTTCCTGGTTGTTCCCTGTTTCTAACAGGCTTTTGTGACACCCTGTCACTTTTCCTGCAGATGTTCTGCATCCGGGATTTGGTTTGATGACAGATTGAACAATCTAGGAACTTCTTGCAGCTTTGCAAGTTTAACCCTGTACACACTTGAGGCATGTGACTTAAAACTTTAAAGCTTGCATGACCTAGACGCCTGTGCAATTCATGGACACAATTCTTATGGTCTGGCATGTTACCTGTCTGTGCCACCCTTTCTTTACCTGCACCCATGTAGAACAGTCCATCTTTAACATGTCCCAGTGCCACTTTTTGTCCCTCCTTAATCACTTGGCACTCATCCTTCTGAAACGTAACAACGTAGCCTTCAGACGTTAGAGCGCTAACAGAAAGGAGACAAAAAACTAATTCTGGAACATACAGAACCTGTTCACACTCCTTCTGCAGACACGGAACGTAACAACAGCCAATTCCTTCCACACTCGACGTTCGTCCATCTGCAAGCTTGACTGACTTCACCTTGCTTGGTTCCAACTTCCGAAACGCCTCTGGATTATTTGAAATTGTTCTTGAAGAAGCCGAATCTATCAGCCACATCTCCTGGGCCTCGTTACATCTCACTGTGGCCGAGACAAATGCATTCGAGCATTCCTTCTCCTCTCGAGCCTGTGTAACTCCTTGTTTAGATTTCTTCTTCCTACAAAAACGCTTAATATGGCCTGGCTGCCCACAAGCGAAGCACTTTCGCACAGTAGCAGTGACTCTCTCTACTCTGTCGCCTTGGAAACACTTATCTTTCTGCATTCTTTCTCCGCTGCCAAGGGCTGACAGTTTTCCTCCTTCCTGGAAAGACGCCGTTTCTCTTCTTGAAGCAAACGACCCGTCAAATAATGAAGAGTGAGCTCATCAGTCTTCATACTTTCCAGACTGGTTGTCAGAATGTCCCAGCTTTGAGGCAATGACCCCAAAATCAGGTAGCATTTATGTTCCTCCGTAAAAACGATGCCAACCTCCTGCAACTGGACAAATAGAGATCTTACCTGTTGGAGATGATTTGCCAAACTTCCAGCCTCCTCCAACTTTAACAGATACAGCTCTCTGGTGAGGCTCAGCCGTGTGCTGGCCGACACACGGACATAAATCTGCCTCAGCGCATTCCAGCTGTCTCTTGCCGTCTCATCTCTGGTGATATGGACAATTTGCGAGTCCTCCATACACAAGACAATGTTTGATTTGGCCCTTTCATTCTGTTCTTCCCACACTTGTGCTTCTTGAGCAGTCTGACCAGCCAGCCTCGGGACACTCACGACGTTCCAACATCTGTCCCGCTTCAAAAACATTTCCATCTTGAATGACCACGTTAAGTAATTTCTCTCATTCAGCCGTTCCACCGGAATACCGGATGCCATCTGGACCTGGGCCATCCTCACCGGCTGGGCTGGAGCGCTTCTCACACTGGATACAGACCCGTCTGAGCTCGATGAACTGCCTGAGCTAGACTCCGTCTTTACCTCCAGTGTTCCTCTGCTCTCAAGCTTTCCAGCAACCAAAAATTATGCCTTCCAGACTTTCTCTGGGCCCATAACCTATCGGGGTAATGGCTTACCCTAAAATTTAGCAGAGTGTGAGTAGCAGCAGCAGCGTGTAGCTGGAAATGGTTTCAGCTTGGAGTTAGGAACAAAAATGAGCACTCACGGTCTTTTGGTCAGTAAGGAACTTTACTGACACTAAATAAATTACTTACAGAATAAATGGTCATATTTACAGTTCTTCCACCAACAGTACAGCAATAATAACCTGACAGCAATAATAACGCAGCAGCAAAAGAAGCCTTACAACGTGGACTTCTTAAGTACACTTTTCTCCTTGGCCCAATTAACCAATAGTCTCTTCTTCATGTACTTCTCGTATCGCACGTAGGCCAGGGAAGAATCTGCTTCAAACTGGACTTCTCCTGGCAGTGACAATCGAGCCAAGGACACCTTTTTAACTCTTTAGAGTCCTTTTCTTTCTGTGGGTAAAAACCTAACCCCAACAACTCTCCCCAACCCCATTTATATATTTTTTATTTGTATAGTGTGGGGAAAGTTTGCCTTTGCATTCCTTCCCATGCAGATGCCGGGAAGGAACACAAGTGCGGGAGCCAGGCACCGCGCAGCGCCAAAATGCCTCCATCAAGACGGGGGCAGGGTATCTGTCATGGTAGCAGTGATGTTCAGCTGCCATATCAGCCAGCACATTCTTAGGTACAGGCTTGCTTGGTAAATGGCCATGTCATAGCTTCCTTTCTCTGAAAGGATGGAAGTTGCCAGTAATCCTGTAGCTATTTCAGCTTCTGCCTCCCAAGGGGTAGGTAGGTGGGAGGCTTGAAAATGGCTTTTGGTGACTTCATTTAACTCCCACTGACCTTAGCGAACTACAATGACAAAACTAATGCTAGGTCTTTAAAATATAATTTGGTGATAGAAAATGTAATATTATAACTATCTCAGTTGTGGACCATTCCTTATTTAGATTTGAGTTGAAAGGAATGAATATTCAGACCATACCTTTGTTATACAATGGCTTTGGAATTCCCTATATCTCTGTATATTAACGGGTTGTTTCTGATTTTTCTTATCCCTGTTCTTTTTGATCCTCCTCCCCCAGCCACACTGAAATTCTTGAATCCATCTAGAGGATCAATGTTGTTGTGTTTCGACTTTGCCTCATGAGTGATGCCTCCTATAGAATTTTATAAACATTAATTGTATAACTGAAACTTGGTGGGATGACTCTCATGACTAGAATATAGCAATTGAAGGGTATAACTTGTTCAAAAAGAACAAAAGAAATAGAAAGGTTGGTGCCAATGCACTGTCGTCAAGACAGGGCCCTGGATTAGGGATTTACCCAGGCAATGATTCAACAAATGTGATGGAGGAGTATATGGGAGCCTCTCTAATGCATCTAAAGTAATATGCAAAATGGATGCTTTGTACAGGTAGGGCCTTGCTAGACCCAGCCGGCAGGGAGGCGGGGCGACGGTGCGCTAACTTTAGCGCGCGCCACCCTGCCTCCTAGACGCACAACGTGCAGGGACTGCGGAAGCCCTGCAGCGTCGGCCATTTTGTTTGTTTGTTAAAGGGGCCACGTGCGCCCCGAAGCCTCCGGAGAAGGTAGGTGGTTTTTTTTTAATTAAGCCCCCCACCCTTTTTAAAATTAAGCCCCCTGCCCCCTGCGCACTCTTTCCCCACCCACCCTCCCCGTCCCCGTCCCCGTCCCCTGTGTCGCCCTCCGCCATCCCTCCCCATCCCGTGTCGCCCTCTGCCATCCCTCCCCGTCCCGTGTCACCCTCCGCCATCCCTCCCCATCCCGTGTCACCCTCCGCCATCCCTCCCCGTCCCGTGTTGCCCTCCGCCATCCCTCCCCGTCCCGTGTCACCCTCCGCCATCCCCCTCTCCTGCCGGTCCGTCCTTCTCCCCCTATCTTCCCCCCCGGGATCCCCCCGGCCCGATGGGCACAGTGCTCGTATGAGCACTGTGCCCATTCCGTGGCTCTTCCCGGCTACTCGCGAGTAAGCGAGTAGCCGCAAAAAGCCACAGACCTTGCTAGACGTTCCGCAGCCCCGGCCTCAGGCCGGGGCTGCAAAAAAGGCGCACCATAAGCGATTTCGCTTATGGCGCGTTAGGGGAGGCTTCAGCGCGGCTTGACCCCGGATTCCCCTGTGTGTCATCTGGACGCACAGCAGGGAAACCGGGCCTCACAGCACGCTAAGGCCTCATCTAACAAGGCCCGTAGAGAATAATGATACAATTTTCTACTGTACAAGTGTGATGGCTGCTCTGGATCATTAAAGTAATGTTAAAAGTCATCAAAAGTACCCCTGATTGCTATGGCAACCACGTGTTGAAAACATTAATAATGCTGTAATAATGCAAGAGGCTTATGCTAATTACCAAAACACTTTAGTTAGCTGTTGTAAAACTATTAAATTAAATTCTAAATTATGGATATTAAAGGGTATAATTTGTTCAAAAAGAACAGAAGAAAAAGAACCAAAGTGGAGTTGAACTATATGTTAAAAACACTTATCCCTGCACAGAAATACAGAAGGATGAGCATCTGGATTAAAATAAATGGGGCAAGGAATAAAAGGAACATGAAAGTCAGAGTCTACTAACAACCACCCAATCAAGAAGAAGACAAGGATGAAACCTTTGATAAGTAAATTGCCAGTGTTTCAAGGAAGAGCAATGTAGTAGTAATGGGGAACTTCAATTACACCAATATCTGTTGGGAGACAAATTCTGCCAAAAGTAGCCCTTCCAAGAAATTCCTGACATGTGCGGCTGACAGCTTTCTCCTACAGAAAGTAGAGGAAGGAACTAGAGGATCGGCTATCCCTGACTTGATACTGACCAATAGGGATGATTTAGTGGATAAAGTGGCAGTTACAGGAACTCTGGGGGAAAGTGACCATGTCATACATGAGTTCTTGATTTTAAAGGAAGCAAAAGCGGAGTGCAGCCATATGCCTGCTCTGGATTTTAGAAAAGCTGATTTTAATAAACTTAGAACTATGATAAGTAAGGTCCCATGGCAAGTGACCCTAATGAGAAAAGGAGTCCAAGATGGGAGGTTTTTTTAAAGGAAATTTTCAAGGCACAATTACAAACAATTCCTTTTTTAAAAAAAATTATTTATTAAACTCCATTTAACAAAGCAGTTTTTTAAAAAGTTAAAAATATATATAAAAACTTACAAGTCAGACAGCGTTTCTAATAAATACACAAACACGATTTCTGTAGTTGCCGAACCTAGCTTGTTTCCTTCAATTTACTGTGGTCGAAGATTTGTTAAACCAGAGTTGGATGCCACATCTGTACCATTGATGTAATTGAGAAAAGGAGACCATATTTCATTGAATGGGTCATAGCTAAGTTGGCCCGACGAGACTCTGCGGTGGTAGGTTAATTTTTCAGAGCAGGCTATATCCCACACTTTCCCTTTCCATCCAGTGAGTGTAGGGCCCTTCGGATCCTTCCAGTGTTCGGCGATTTCTAAATGAGCTGCCGTAAGGAGGATAAATACCAATTCTTTATGGGTAAGGGAGGGGTTTAGAGCGTTGGGCAGGGACAGCAGGGCCAGGCTTGGTTCTGGGAAAATTATCTGATCAGTGGCCTTAGAAATTATATTGAAGATAGTTTCCCAGAACTGCTTCAGGGCCTTACACTCCCACCACATATGTAAGTAAAAGCCCTTTTCATCGCATCCTCTCCAACACAGTGGGGAGATTGAAGTCATTGCGTGCGAGAGTTGAATTGGAGTTATATACCATCTTATTATAACCTTGAGGGCTGACTCCTGTATGCGGGACGATATTGTTCGGAGGGGGGGATTTATCCAAATTTGTTTCCATTTTATATCTTCAATCTGTATATGTAGATCAGTTTCCCATATGCTCCTCCGCCCTTCTCAAGCAATAGGGCCGTCTTTGTAAAGCCAGGGACACTACGAGGAAGAGTCTTAGAGAAGAAATAAAGAGACTGGAGTCAGATTTAAAGATCTCCCCTAAACAAGAGATACATGATAAACTTCAATTAAAACACCATGAGTTTAACCAACTAGAGACTGAAGCTATCCACATCAAACTCACTAGGGTCAGGGCCACCTACTATGAATTTGGCAACCGGTCTTCCAAGCTATTGGCCCATGTGCTATCTAAAAAGAAAAACAAGGCCCAGATCAAGGAAATCCGCTCAGTCTCAGGCAAGCTATACTCGGATAGAGAGGATATAACAGAAGAATTTGCAAAATTCTATGCCTCCTTATACAACTCAGATGCACCTACTACATCAGATATTGCATCTTATATAGACCAGATACCTCTTAATAAACTTTCAACAGAACATAGGGCTTACCTGGATAGCCCTTTGTCAGTAGAAGAAATCAATGAAGCAATTAAAAACTTAAAAAAGGGGAAAAGCCCCGGTCCTGACGGCTTTAGTGCAGAATTCTACATGGCTTTTAGAGAGCAACTCATCCCCTGGTTGCACCGTTTATTCGTAGCAATCCAGGAGGGTAGTCAGATTCCAGAGTCTTGGAAGATCTCTAAAATAGTGGTGGTCCCCAAGCAAGGCAGAGATCCAATAAAAATGGAGTCTTATAGACCCATTGCCTTGATAAATGTAGATGCCAAACTTTTTACAGCAGTCTTGGTTGCAAGACTCAACACATTTATAGCTTCCTATATCAATCCAGATCAAACCGGTTTTATACCAAGACTCAGTGCAGCTGACTCAATACGAAGAGTCATTAATATAGTTCAATATTGCCACACGACCAAACAACCAGCAACACTTATCTCTCTCGACGCTTTCAAAGCCTTTGATCGCGTTGAGTGGTGCTTCCTAAAAGAACTCTTAGAAGCTATGGCCTTCGGCTCTAAGTTCAAGAATATCATAAACCAGCTCTATTCTACTTCCATCGCTTCAGTAGGGGTCAACGGGCTTGACTCTCGTCCCATACGACTCTCTCGAGGTACCAAACAGGGATGCCCATTATCCCCCCTCCTTTTTGCTATAATAATAGAAAGTCTTGCCTCCAAAATAAGAACCAATAAAGATATAAAGGGCATATACATCCAGGGAGCAGAACATAAAATAAATCTTTATGCTGATGACATGCTTCTTATGCTCAGCAACGCTTCTAGAGGCCTATCTCAGCTACTATGTGAGCTAGAAGACTTTAAAAAAGTCTCAGGTCTCGAAATTAATAAAGAAAAATCAATTCTTATGACACTGAACACTCCCCTAGAGACTACAAATTCTCTGTGTGTCCAAACAGGCTTCAAACCATGCTATGGGGGGTTTCGCTACCTAGGAGTGACTATTACAAAAGACCCACTGCAGCTGCTTAAAATAAATTTTGGGAAACTGTCTAATCAGATCCTCCATGACCTTACTAAATGGAGCCAACTAAAACTCACATATCTTGGCAGAATAGCCGCAATAAAAATGTCTTTATTGCCCAAAATATTATTCCTTTATCAGGCCTTACCTATAAATATCCCTCCTAAGTCCTTCTCCAAATGGCAAGCTACACTAGACCGCTTTGTCAGTCACGGCAAACATTCCCGTATAAGTAAGGGGACGTTATATAGGAAACGCACAAAAGGAGGCCTAGGAATGCCCAATTTACTGATGTACTTTGAGGCCTTCCAGCTTAGGCAGCTAGTCAAAATAATCAACTGTGAGACTAGTATTCCCTGGGTACAAATAGAAACGATATCCCAACAACCCACAATTCCAGCTCTCCCCTTCCTAAAAACTTCCTGGACCATCGTCAAACAAATCTCCAATCCATTCACATGCCTTACCCTAGCAATATGGAAAAAATGGTCAACCTATCTCTCTCCCCCAGAGTCTCCAATGCTACCTTTTTTAGATCATCCATCTTTTAGACATGAAGATAAATATGCCCAGTTTGCTGGGTGGGATAGTAAGGGGATCTATCGTTTGAGGGACTTTTTAGTCAAAGACCAAATAATTAACAATAGTCAACTAAAAGACAGGCTAAAAGGGATCAATCCCTCTTGGCTCCAACTGACACAAGTCAGAACATTCTTAAACAAAAGATTCAGTAGCGAGACGGATTTTCGCCGTCTCTCCCCCTTTGAGCATCTATGTGTGAGATCCAAAGGGAAAGATAAAGGCGTGACCTCAGCAATTTATGACCTATTGCTTGAGAAGGGCGGTTTTTCCAACAAGGAAAAAAGGTAGAAGACAACAGAAGAAACCAATGTGGCTCCACAAAAAGCTTAGCGATTACCTGAAAACAAAAAGGGACACATATAGGAAGTGGAAGGAAGGCCAGGCTACAAAAGCAGATAGATAGGCAGCACAGAAGTGCAGGAATGGCATCAGGAAGGCTAAAGCTGAGAATGAAGTGAGATTAGCGAGGGATGCTAAAAGCAATAAAAAGGCCTTCTTCAGATACGTGAGTAGTAAAAGAGAGAGGAAAGAAGTGGTGGTTCAACTGCTTAGTGAGGATGGCAAATTGATAAGAGATGACAAAGAAAAAGCTGAAGTGCTCAATTCCTACTTTGGCTCAGTCTTCTCACAAAAGCAAGTCTATGACCCCTCTGGAACAAAGTGAAATAATAATAATAATAATAATAATAATAATAATAATAATAATAATAATAATTTGCATTTATATACTGCCCCATAGCCAAAGCTCTCTAGGTATTTTACAAAAGTTAAAAACAGTGAACATTAAAAAGAAATATACAAATTTAAAACCATAAAAGTTTTGTATATTGGCTATACAAAAATAGTCAATATCCATTTAAAAACAACTATTCTGGGGTCAGTTATGCTATTAAATGCTGTTAAATGCATGGGAGAAGAGAAAAGACTTGACCTGGCACAAAATAGATAACAATGTTGGTGTCAGGCAAGCCTCGTCGGGGAGATAATTCCATAATTGAGGGGCCACCACTGAAAAGGCCCTCTCCCTTGTTGCCACTTCCTTCGGGGTAGGCACCAGAGGAGGACCTTTGATGTTGAGTGCAGTGTATGGGTAGGTTCATGTCGGGAGAGGTGTTCCATCAGGTATTGTGGTCCCAAGCCGTGTAAGTCTTTATAGGTTAAAACCAGCACCTTGATTGGTTAAAATCAACATACAGGCAGCCAATGCAAACAGGCCAGAGCCAATGCACACCCAGATTGTTCCCATAGGAAGGGGGCCGGGGCCAGGGTAGGCTTTTCACTCCTCCCAAATTCAGTAGTTTGCCTTGCCCAGGGATGTTACGAGGAGAAAATAAAACTGTGTGTGTGTGGAGGTTAGCACCCAAAGCACTCAGATTGTGGGATTGTAACAAGGAATATAATGGCTCTATTAACTGCTGACAGTGGATGGATAGGAAGGGATATGTGCTGCAGAGCCAAGCCCTGAAGAAGACCTCACACTGTCTCTTCCAACTGCAGCAACGTTGCCATGTAGCCCAGGTCTCCCCACTTGTCTGTTCTCCTTCAAAGGGTGTTTGTTTTATATCTGGCATGTTTATAAATGTTAATGGTTTGCTATAGATATCTGTCATCACAAACTGACAAAACAAAGAAAGAGAGGCCTTTGCTGGTTCTGTGCCAAGGGTCCATTTGGGGGCCTCACTTTTGCATAGAAAGAGAGACAGTCTTCCAGAAAGGCTTCAATTATTGCTGAAATGTATTTCATATACATGTTTGACACCCTTTAGATGGTGAAGGCAGATAACCATTTCCAAAGTGGCAAAGTGCACTTATATCTACATCATTCCCAACTATTGACTGGGGCTGATGGGAGTTGTAGTCAAAAACAACTGGTGGGCCCTACAATGGGGAAGGCTAGGCTACACGCTTCAAGATGTGTAGTCTAAAACTCTGT
The DNA here is from genome assembly GCF_023053635.1 of Elgaria multicarinata webbii. Classification (NCBI taxonomy): domain Eukaryota; kingdom Metazoa; phylum Chordata; class Lepidosauria; order Squamata; family Anguidae; genus Elgaria; species Elgaria multicarinata. The sequence goes on from NC_086175.1 coordinate 3,857,470, forward strand.
AAAGTTATTTTATGATTCTAAAAGTAATAGTGTATACTATTCATAATTAAAATTCATCTAAGGAGAGACTATGAATTTGGTACTTCAGAAGTTGACATTTATGAACTGCCTTTGATGGTTTCTAGGAGGTGTTGGTTTTTTTAAAAAGATAGAACATATATACTTGTCTCTCTGCAAGTGTACAATAATGTGATATCATTAGTTGTTCTGATCATCACAGTTTTAACAGACATAATAGAAATTAGAAAACATAAAAATAAATATGAGGTAGAACAGAATGTGGTAGAACAGAATTGAGTCCTTACATCCATGCTGTTAGGATTTGTTCTAATATTGTTTGTGGCTCTTGAAGAAACTTTGTAATGGAATACATAATGTAAGGTTTATTTTCTGCAGGAAATTTAACTGCTCAGGTATGAGGCATTGAGACAAACCAGAAGCAGAGATGAAAGGTGTTATCTAAAAGCATCATCAGACGGGTGGATTTTCATGTTTCCCTACCGTCGCTTTGGCCTCCTGCTGCTGTCCCACAATAGCAACGATTTCTTTACATGGGGAAAGAAAGAGGAAGCAGCAACGACCACATGGCCCATTCAGTGGGCATTTTTATTGTGCCACTTTTCTTGCACACAGCAGGAAATGGGGGAACATCTCATTTTTAAAAAAAATCAGATTTATTGGTGTCTATTTTGTGACAAAGAAGGCCAGAAGGAGCAGGAGGCGCCTGGGAGGTGGGTGTCATCGTCAAAAGGATGTGCGAACATCCGTAAGTGGGCAGTAGCGAGCAGGCGATAAAACGTTCACATGATGATGCTCTGAGTCTCTCTTACTTTAAAATACAAAAGACATTCCCATAATATGAGAAGAAGAGTCTTCACCACATAAGACAGGAGCAACTTCATTCATTCATAAGCACAACTTTATGCTTTCCAAGGCAGACGTTTTCAGTCAAATCTAGACAGTCTCACTTTTTTCCTGCACAAAGGCTTGAAGAGGCTTCAAGCAGGCTTGCTTGAAGACTGATTTCTAAGCTGCAAAAGAACATAAGAAGAGCCATGCTGGATCTGACCAAGGGTCCATTTAGTTCAGCACTCTGTTCACTCTGCTATATCCTGCTTGGTATAGATCTGGCCTAAGTATAGCAAGCCAAATAGTTTTTTAAAAGTGAAGTTACCTATATAGGTGTCGTTAAAAGGGGCAATTTTTGCAAACAAAATTTATTTATTTATTTACTACATTTTTATACCACCCAATAGCCGAAGCTCTCTGGGCGGTTCACAGATCAAAGTGATCATTGAAAATAAAACACATATAATAGTCTATCAGAGAAGGATGTATTGTGGTGCATGATGTCATGATGCATGGGTAGGGTGACCAACTGTCAGGATTTCCCCGAATTTGTCCTGGTTTTTGTTCTTTCCATGGTGTCAGGGGGGATTTTCTATAATTTTCAATAATGTCCTGGAATGACACACCTTCCCCTTTACGGCTGCCATTAGCATGGCAGGAGGGAGTGACATGCTTTCTTGAGGCACATCATTCCCCCACCCCGAGCTCCAATTGAGGTCTTAAAGGGGAAAGTGGGTCATTCGTGGACATTATAGAAAAGGCCCCAATTGGAGTGGATGGTGGTGGTGCAGAATGAAATCCTTTCCCCTCCTCCACGCCAATCGGGTTCTTTAAGGTGGCGGGGGAATAAAGTACTTTCTGCAGGACTCAGAAAGCTGCTTCCCCCCCCCCCACATACTAGGTGTCCTCTTTTTTGGTTTCCCAAATATGGTCACCCTATGCATGGGGTGGGAAAATAATGCCAACTTTCCAAGGTGCACTTTGCTGACATACATGCACAGCAATTCTGAAATACCTCAAAGGCTTATAATGCTTTAGAAGCTTTCTCCAAATTTATAATGTTGGATTCAAAACTCAGCTGCAAAACTACAAATTATAACAGGATCAGTTTGCCCATCACTAGTGTAGATTTACATAGCTTGAATAGGGAGCTTATACTGGATCCCACTCATTCCGTTGCTTGGCCAGATGTACAACCTTGTTCAGATACTCAAGGCCAGGAACAATGGATTCTTCCTGTTTCCAGCAGAAGCTGCCTAGGAAGAGTACTGATTCCAGAGGGGCCGTCCTGACCCTGTCATCCAGAGAAATGTTTCAAGTGAAAACATGGATTGGATAAATGTTGCTGAATTTAACTGAGCAAACATTCCAGATGCCTGAATAAAACAAACAACCCCACCTCCCCCCACAACACACACACACACACACACACACACACACACACACCATGCCTGAGCCATGGAGAAGAGGAGGGATGAAAACAAATGCTAAATTTGGAGCCAGACATGTATCATTATGGGAGTTAAGGTGTAGGGAATTAGAGGTCACCCACAGTAGGTTGTGGTAACAGGTTCATTTTAGGTTAGCATTGCTTTTGTGCTAAAAAATATGCTAGCTATTTATTTGTTTATTCCATTTCTAAGTCACCATATCACTAAAACTATCAGGGAAATGTACATAAACACAAAATGAAACACAATACATCTTTTATGGTTTCTTTTGATGCCTAAAAAGAAAGTCTGCTGGAATGAGTTCTGACCTATTTAGTTTGAGAAGAAATATAACCACTACAGTCTGATTCTTAGCCTTTGCACGTCTTCTTCTGGTACCAGATGAAGCCACCCCACATGGAACTTTTGACTGATTTATATGAAAAGCATTTTTAATCAGAAGAGATTCACAGGATACTTGCTCAAGGCTAGTTCTTGTACTGTACAGATATTTCATATTCCTTTATAATTGAGCTAAGCAGACCTTTAGACTTGTTTGGAAGAAAGACGTGTATTTCTGGTCTTAAAAGCAGTGTTATTGCCACCCATGCCTGAAGGGAAAACTTTGACATGCAAGCAAGGAGCAAACGGATAGCCTGTTTCTCATCATCTTCCCACACATCATCTTCAACTGCGCATCAACAGATGTGATCACACTCGGCGTGGGCTGTGAAACTGCCAAGGGCAAGTTTGCTCCTACTTTCAAGAACTCAGCATAAAGATGGAGTATGAACTTGTTGGCTTAGGTGATTACGCTACATTAAGAAGCTGTTAAGCTCAGCTATCTGTCAGATAATTTTAATTATATCCTGCTTTCCCTAAGGTAAAATACTTTTGTTAAAAGCAATTTCCTTTGAAAATTGTGAGATGAAACTGGAAAGAGTATACTCACACCCAAACAGACTGACTGCAAGCAACCATTAACCTAGTAGTAACTTACCAGTCTATAGCTATTAATAATCTGTAGGGTCTCCTTGCCCATTTGGTAAGGAGAATACTGCTACATAGTTACAACCAATCAGAAATCCAGGGAAACAGGGCCATTGCCCAATTCTCCTCACCACATGGGTAGTGTCTACAGATTATCGGCTTCTCATGTGTTTGCCTGTCCTTCATAGGGAAGTGTGGTTGTGCCACCTTGGTACTAATCAAATTCATATGAAACTGTAGAAATTCTGAAGCAGTGTCTGAATTCAAGAATGGGCTATTAGCATTGGCGTGCAGACAGGGGGTTCAGGGGGTTCAGCTGAACCCCCTAATATGCTGCCGCTGCCATGTTTGCCCCGAGAGGGAAAGGGAGAGTTTAAAGAAGATGAGGAAGGAAGGCGGGGGTGCAGAAGAAGAAGATATTAATGGGGGAAATGGGGGGAAAGGAGGGGAGAGAATTGTGAAGGGAGTTGTCATGTGGAAAGGACGAGGCGGAGAAAGAAGTATTAAAATGATGGGGGGGAAGTGGACGATGGATGGGGCTGAGGAGGAGGAGGATGGAGAGGAGAAGGAGAGGGTGAGGGGGGACGTGAATGGCGGTGGAGAAGTAAGGAGCAAAGGCTTCGAGGGCTTCCAAGGAGCCGGATCAGGCCCGGCGGGTTTTCCCTTCTCGCTCGCTGGGCTCTGGCGCCGCCTTCGCTCCTTCTCCCAGGCGGCCCGAGTTACCTCAGGCGCTGCCATCACTCCTTCTCCCAGGCGGCCTGAGTCACCTCAGGCGCCGCCATCGCTTGGCCCCCATCACCACCGGTGACAGAATCCAGCCGGCCCGGGAAGGAGGGACTGAGGCGCGGGGTGAGGAGGAGGAGGAGGAGGAGGCCGACGAGAGAAGGCCGGCCCCGGCCTCTGCCGCCGCCGCCGCCATTCAGCTCTGCCTCAAACCGAGAGCGCGGGAAGCCTCGAAGCCGGGAAAGGGAAGGAAAGGAGGAGCAAGCGAGGCCTTGTCGTCGTCGAGCCGGTGAGATTCCGGGCAGCGGGGATGTCTTGTGGCTGACGGTGGAGGGAGGTGAGCGAGGTTGGGGGGCTTTACGTCCCCTCAGCAGCACTCTCCTCCTCAGGCTCGGCAGAGTCGGGGTGTGTGTGTGTGGATTTGTAATAAAGGCCGCCGCCCCCTCCTCATAGTTTGGGGAATAAATGAGGCATTTTATCCCTCAGCCCGGCCTTCCCGACCCTGTCGCCTTCCTGGCTTGTTGGACTACAACCCCCATCACCCCCAACCTGGCACCATCCCGGTGTGTTTGACTACAGTCCCGTTGCCCCCAGGCGGTATGCCCCAACCATCAGGTGTGTCGGAGTACAGCACTCTCAGGAGTGTTGGACTACAACACTCATCATCCACAGCTAGGATGCTCTTCTCCTCTCCATGGGGTGGTGGTGGAATGAACTGGCCTGTGCCACCCATACAAAAGCTCCCAGTTCTACTATCAAACACCACCCTTCTGCCCACCCAAAGGAGCTAGTAAAAACTTGGAAAGTTGTGGGAAAATATGCAAGGCTATTTCTTGTATTTTTAAACACCCACCCACCACTTTTTTGTATAATTTACAGGGGTTGCAGCATTTGAGTCTGCTTGTTTCACACATCACATAGCAGGGGATGGGCCTACTTGTAGGGGTATGTGTTTGTAAGCCCATATTTATTTATTTATTACGTTTATATCCTGCCTTTTTTCTTCCAAGGACGTAATCCTCCTTCTCTCCATTTAATCCTCACAACAACAACCCTGTGAGGTAGGTTGGGCTGAGAGTCTGTGACTGGCCCAAAGACACCCAGTGGGTTTCCATGGCCAAGTGGAGACTAGAACCCGGATCTCCCGACTCCCAGTCCAACACCTTAGCCGCTACACCACACTGGCTCTGTTTGTCCATTATGCTAAATTTTATTTATTTATTATTGATTCATTACGTTTCCATACTGCCCATTAGCCAAGGCTGTCCAGGCAGTTTACAAGATTTACAAGATACAACTTAAAACCATAAAATGCAATAACATAGTATAAAACCATAAGTTTTAAACAATAACAAAGTAGCAATCAAGATAAAAGCCAGCAGCAGTGCAAAGATCTAAAAGTTCAATTTTTAAAGTTGAAGGGGGTGGCGGTACCTGTGGCCTTCTAGATGTTGTTGCACTACAAGCCCCATCATCCCTGTTGATCGGCCATTGGAGTTGGAGTCTAATAACATCTGGAGGGCCACAGAGGCTGATGGGAGTTGGAGTCCAAAAAATCTGGAAGGCCACAAGTTGCCCACCCTGTATTTACAAGATTCTTGCCTTTTACTCTGGGGTAAGGAATGTAGGTTTATGTTACTCTCCTCCAGCTTTGTACCCGACACCACTGGTGCTGATTATAACTCCCATTTGGTGGATTTCTGTGAGGGTCATCTGCCAATGAAGAAAACATTAGCACAAGACAAAAAGGGAATATGGCATTGAAACAACCAGCCCAATAACAGCCCAGGTCATCATAACATAAAAAAAGTTATCAGCTTTTTCATATTTAAAAGTAATTGTGTTTATTGCATTAAAATCATCAAGACTAATAGTCCGTATTATATTAACTGATTTTCTATATAATGATATGGTAGTCTAAACTCTATTCTCAAAAATGAAAATGGCTTTTTGATTAATGTGTTGCTTTTGATTATATGTAACCCAGAAAGCTTTGGCTACTGGGCAGTGTAGAAATATAATAAATAAAAATGTATTATCCTTCCTTATGTCTCCATTCTCTTCCCACAACACCTTCTCCTAATTTTTTTTGTACATTCCTCTGGGCAGGGAGTCTGTCTTCCACCTGTGTTATTCTGTAAAATGCCATGTAGATTGATGGTGCTATATAAAGCAGGAATTTTTAATGAAATGGTAAATTATTAGAATGAATAAAATATTTCAGAACTAGGGCAAACAGATATCTTTGGTGTTGGTTAGCAGTTTTAATAGTGTTCTACAGCACAATGCTAGGCTTGCTTACTCAGAAGTAAGTCCCATTATGTTCAGTGGGGCTTCTTCCCAGGTAAGTGCATGTATAGGATTGCAGCTCCAGACCACTCTATTTTTGATACAACATCATGGTTCTACATTATTGTTGCAAATCTCTAAAGTGAGATTTTAGGAAAGTGAGCAGTAGAAAAGTCCAAAACAGAGCAATTCCGAGTGAGAACAGATCTTCACTCCCCCAAATCTTGCCAGCCAGCCCTCTCTTATGCTAGGCTTGCAGCCACCCCTCGTCCTCACTATATTCACCCCAGAAGTCTCTCTCCTGGACCTCATTCCAAATTCTTTGCTAAGCAGCACACAGGGCAATCTTTTAAAATCATTATTAGGGCATTTTATGTATGGTGTATTCTATGTATGGTGCTGGAACTTAAGATGACACTCGTTGTTAATGTGATAGAATCTGTTTTAAATGTGAATCTGTTTTAGTAAGTTTGGATTAGGTCATTATCTGATTAAATTTAAAGATGGTGAAAATTGACTGTATATGCCTGGTTATCACTACAGCAAAAAAATAGTATTCAGAGTCTCCATTTTAAAATGTGTATTTTTAAAGTACAGATTACTTGTTAATTAAAAAAATACGGTTTACTTCAGTTTTCATTTATTTTGTTTGTTTGATGAATGAAAAAAAGTCCTTTATTACTGTATATTTAATCAATGTTTACCTTAAAAAAAATCCCTGGCTGAACCCCCTAATGTAATAGCTGCGCACACCTATGGCTATTAGTCAGCAATTTGTCTTACTGGGAAGTGCTGTTCCACCTGTTCGGAGCTGCACTCCCCCTAAAGCAGATGTGGGCAAACTTCAAGCTCACAACATTTACTTTGTTTGGTTTTTTTATTAGAATCTCAAGATCCACCAAACAGAGACTGGTGCAAAAAATGTATGCTTATTATTTAAGAAGTCCATGAATTTGCTTTGAGTACCAGAGCTGAACTGAGGACATAGTTCTTCAGCACCTTACATGCCTCCGTTTTAATTTTACCAGTATAATTTAGGGCAGGTTATTTTGTTGCTTCATTGTTAAATAATTGGGAGTTAGAAATCCTTACCCATCTCTTGCAAATCACCCAGATCTATCATCAGGACCATGTTCAGTCCTAGCTTGATTGGGTGAGGTGCTATTTGTCTCGGCCCTATCACTGAAAGGCCATCCATGGCATGAAGCACCTTTCATCAGCCGACGCTAGTTGCCAGCTGCAGCCAATTTTGGACAGTCATTGGTATTATACCTCACTGGTATTAGTATATAGTATTGTACATTAAGCTCCATATGAAAACTGTTTGGAATTGACATTGCTGACTGGAGGAATGGAACTCATCCCGGTCTTAAGACAATTGTACTGGCTTCTTGTCCTATTATGGGAATAATTAAAAGTGCTGTCTTTAACTTTTGTAACCCTAAATGTTCTGGGCTCAAGGTTCCTTAAGGATTGCCTTCTCCCACATGAAACTGCCTGGACAGTAAGAGGATCTTGAAAGGCCTTGCATTGGATTCGTCCACCTTCTGAAGGCAGGGCAGGTGGAGAATGGGAAGAAGGGTGTTCTTTGTGGTGGCACCCAGACTCTGGAAGGCTGTCCCAAAGAAGACCAACTTGAGACCAAGTCTGATGTCTTATTATCATCAGGTGAATAGTTTTTAGATTGTGTGACTTATGTTTGGCATACCTATGCTAGTTCTTTTTAACACATTTTCCCATTTTTCAGCTAATAATAATAATAATAATAATAATAATAATAATAATAAATTTATTTATTTATTACCCGCCTCTCCCTCCGGGTTGAGGCGGTAAACAACATAGAATTCAAAAATATTATAAAATACATAAAACTGATTAAACATATAAAACTAATCCATTATTAAAATAACAGCCAGACATCTTAAAATCCATCTGGGTAGGCTTGCCAGAAGAGATCAGTCTTCATTGCTTTTTTATATTCAGAAAGACTATTGAGCTGGTGGATCAATCCAGAGAGGCCATTCCACAGTCTGGGAGCAGCGGAAGAAAAGGTCCTCTGGGGGTAACAGTTGTTAATCTAGTTTTTGCTGGCTAAAGTAAATTCTTCCCAGAGGACCTGAGTGTGTGGGGCATATTTTATGGGAGAAGGTGATCCCGCAGGTAACCTGGACCCAAACCATGTAGGGCTTTAAAGCTAATAACCAACACTTTGTACTTCTCCCGGGAAACTAATTGGCAGCCAGTGTAATGATTTTAAAGCTGGTGTAATATGGTCACCCCCTAGATGTACCAGTGACCAACTTGGCTGCCATATTTTGAACTAGATGAAGTTTCTGGACGAGGCACAAAGGTAGCCCTATGTAGAGCGCATTGCAGAAGTCAAGTCTCAAAGTTACCAGCACGTGCATTACTGTCTTTAGGTCTTCTAACGCTAGGAAGGGGCACAGCTGGCATATCAGCCAAAGCTGACAGTAGGCACTCCTGGCCGTCGCATCTATCTGAGCTGTCATTTGGAATGTTGGATCCAGAAGCACCCCTAAGCTGTGAACACAGTCTTTCAGAGGGAGTGTAACCCCATCCAGAACTGGTTGACACACCTCCAAACCCAGGTTGTGGCCTTTGACAGTAAGCATCTCTATCTTGTCTGGATTCAGCTTCAGTTTGTTTTTCCTCATCCAGCCCATTACCGCCTCCAAGCATTCATTCAGAGGAGACACACTATCCTTACTTGACGCTGTTATTGAAGGCATAAAGAAATATATTTGGGTGTGATCAGCATATTGATAGCACCACGGCCCATGCCTCTGGATGATCTCTCCCAGCGGTTTCATGTAAATATTAAATAGCATTGGGAAAAGGATGGCACCTTGTGGTATGCCACATGGCAGTTCCTTGTTTGAGGAGCAGCTATCCCCAAGCATCACCATCTGGAACCTGCCGGAGAGGTAGGACCGGAACCACTGAAGCACAGTGCCCCCGATTCCCAAACCTCCCAGGTGTTCCAGAAGGGTACCATGGTTGATGGTATCAAGAGCTGCTGAGAAGTCCAAAAGTACCAGCAGGGACACACTCCCCTGTCAATACCTATGCAGAGATCATCCACTAAGGCGAGCATAGCTGT